>NW_020174788.1:1809472-1945146 GCF_003031525.2 Neophocaena asiaeorientalis asiaeorientalis
CGTGTCCTGCATCCCATTCCTGAGACTTTGCCGGCACCACAGGTCCGTATTACCTTGTCATCCCAAAGTCGGACACCTTGATGACTTGGTTTTCTCCAACCAGACAATTCCGGGCAGCCTGGAGCAGAGACAGGCAAACGAAAGGGAAAGGAAAACTTGGTGAGTAATCAGTAATTAAGGAGTCTCCTATAATCACAGTCCTTTGCTTTTCCATGTGCTGCTGTGCAGAAGCAGTAAGGAGCTTCACAAATGCTAGTTAAGCTTCACTAGTGCCTGATGGAAAGTTGTGTGTTAAAATCCTTTATCAGGATGAGTAAATCTGGTCTTTCATCTTCATTCCTGGGATCCTAATCAGAAGAAAAATCCATGGTGTTGTGTAACCAGCTGTAAACTCCAGTGCAACCTGATGTTAACCTCAGGGATGAAGAAGCTGTTACCCATTTGACTAAAATAAGAATGTGTTGAAGTTGCTAATTCTCTTAAAACTATTCCTCAGTAGGGATGGTACATGGTCCCTAATTCGATTGGTAGAGACCTTACCAAGAAAAGACCCATGAGTCTCAAATTTTAATGTGCCTGCAAATCCCATGGGGGGACATGTTAAAATGAATATTCCCAAACCTCAACCCCCAGAAATTCTGAGGATGGTTCTAGGATCACCCCAATGTGATCCTGGTAGATCTTGGATAACATTTTGAGAAACATGTGCTTGTCAATTTCTTTCATTTTACCAAGAGGAAAAGGAGGCACAGAGAGGTTAAAAAGGAGAGGCTGTTAGCTTTATTTAGAAAGAATGTAAACTCCAACTCAGAGGGTGAAAGTCAGAGGTGGGGCTGGAAATAGAGCCCAGATCTGAGTCCCATGAGGACATCCCACAGTGGGTGGAGGAAGGAAGAAGTTGAGAGGGGAAGGAAGAGGGCTTATGCCTTGTTATTGATTCATGCATTCCCAGTCTTCGTAGCTCTAATTTCAGTGGACATGTGCCTTCACCCTGGACCTGTAGGGGTTTGCCCTACGCCCTCTTACCAGGTCTCTGTGGATGACACACGCCTCTTCCAGGTAGGCCATGCCCTCACACACGTCCAGGCACATGCCCAGCAGGGTCTCGGCAGCAAAGAGCCCCCGCTGGCTGCGCAGGTAATCTGACAGGCAGCCGTGTTCCATGAACTCAAACACCAGGCAGATGGGGGCTTGCTCCAGGCACACTCCATAGAGCTGGACCAGCTTGGGGTGAGAGAGTTTCCTGGAGAAAAATGGCAAGGGGTGAGATGGTCTAAGTTTAGTCTCCCAAAAATACACTCCCTCCCCCAAACAAAAATGTCTTATTGAGCTGAGACCTGAAGAATGCAGGGACTCAGCTGGTGTACGCGAGAATGAACGAAGGCCAGTGTGGTTGGCATGTCATGGAACCAGAGGAAAGATGGGCAGGAGATGAGATTGGGGATCTGGCAGGGCCAGACCATGGTGGGCCTTTTAGACCACAGTGAGGAGCTTGGAGTTATTCTCCATACCATGGGAAGCCATTGCTGGACTTGAGCAGGGAGGTGGCACAAGATGGCATCAGAATGGTATTCAAAGAACATAGCACAGAACATCCTTCCCAAGGTATCTCTGCATACTCTTGTCTTGGCTACTCACATCATGACTTCAGCCTCCTCGACAAAGTCCTCTTCTGACATAGCTCCTTCCTGAATGGTTTTGATGGCCACCTTGTCCCTGTTGAGCCAGTAGCCAAGATGCACCAACCCAAACTGCCCGCTGCCAATCTCCTGCACAAAAGTGAGCTCTGAGGGATCAATCACCCATTTCCCTGGAAGAGAAAGAGTTTTCCAGAGTTGGCAAGCAGTAGATATGAAGTATAGGACTCCCAGGAGACTATATAGCCCTATACAGAATGTTAGCCTATTGTTAATATAACTCAAAGATGGCAAATGGTATAAGCCTGTATACTTAGAACTATAGATAGATAAAAGTATCTTTTTTCCCAAATAATAACATAGAATATGTATTGAAAGCCATGAAAAATGTGCATGGGGACGATTACATGGAAAGAGAAAGGAGGATGGCATTAGTTGAGATATTAAAGAAAGTCAATGACAGGGTTCTAAGGCCCCAACCATTTCCTATACCTGATTGAAAAATTTTTATTGTCATTTTTCACATAGAGCAAGTTTTATTTGAACTGGTCATTCATTCATTCATTCATCCATCAAGGGCATCCATTATGTACATAGCACTTGCTAGGCCTTAGCAGGGGTTAGGGGTAAGGTGGTGGATTCCAAGAGGACTGGTACAGAGGTGCAAGCCAGCACACAGTCTCGCACATAGGTAGGCTTTGAATAAATGCTCAAAAAAAGAATAAAAGGGATCCAAGTCTCAATTTTCACACTGGCAAAAATGAGTGGGTTCATAAAATACTGTCTGGGCTTCCATCCAGCATGGGCACATTCGGATTCCACAGGCATTAGAATTATCTTATTTTTATAAGGAGGCTGAGGGGCATTAACCTTTCCTGATGCTTGGTCTAGTACTATAAACAGTTCAGTTTCTATCTCTTTGAGGCACAGACTCAACAGAAAACAGTACCGAGCACCTACTGTGTGCAGATATGGTGCTGGTTAGGGATGGAGAGCCCACACACTGTTTCTCAAAGTATCACCCTTTAACCCCTGTGTCAAAATCACCTAGGGCACTTGTTGAAAAGGCAACCCCAGGACCCCACTGTCTGGGACTGTGTTTTGGTAAATGTTGGGTCGGGGCTGGAAGTCAACACTTTTCTTAAGCATCCTATGTAACTCTGATGCACAGTGAAGCTTGAGAACCACCAATCTAGAAGATATAAAATGAAAGGTACACCAGCCTTCTCCTTGACCAGGACGGTTTGGACCAGGGGATGCAGGCAGAAAATCACAAGTGGGTGAAACGGTTCCATAGGACAAGAAGGAATAGTAGGGCCTATGGCCCTAGAGATGCATGCCCTGCCTAAAAGCATTCAAAAAAATTTAACACAGTGCTATGCAGACAGACATTTCTGAATGCTGCTAGCTTACAGCACTTGCAATGGACCCATACCTAACAAACTAGATGATACAGAAGTTCTAGAAAATATGCAAGAACACAGTACTATAGCACTGGTTCCTAATATTTTTTTCTAATAGCATTTAGCAGAGTGCTCTGTACGAAGTAGGTGCTCAGTAAACACTTCATTGATGAACTGTCATCTAAAACCAATAGACATTGATTTGACCTAGATAAATGTGCATACATATAGATGTAATCTTACACACATTGTAAATGTTCATTTGTGCACACCATCTCCAGATATACAGTGTACCTGTTTAATGATCATTTAACGTCTGGGGAAGTCCATTCAGAATTTACCCCAGACCTCTAGGGATGTGAGTTAGTGCAAATGAATAACATTCCCAAATGCACTGCTTACCATATCTCAGCCCTGCCGTGACCGGGGCTTTCTGCCTCCAGGAACTAACTGGATACCGGAGTCTAGTGACTAGGCCTGTGTTGATTACAAGGTGAAAGGCAGTCATTAGAGTTTTACCATAGCAACCATCCAAGTCAAATCACCAGGAAAAAATATAATCCAATGCAAAAGTTATTTTTATTCTGGAAAACAAATTCCAAAGCCCAATCACTGATATTACATCTTCCCTGAGAAGAGGTATAACGTCACAGGTGGGCAGGTGGTGAAATCTCATGATGCCAGCAGCAGAATTTGCTAATGAAGAATATGTAATATAATCAAATATTTGGCATCCTTTTCTATTTGTATAGTTATTATTTATGGTCAGTTTGTCTGAGATGAAGAAACCCAGCTGGGTGTTTGTCACTTTTCTCCAAGTTCCCCTGTGAGTGTCCCCCTCTGGCCTTGTCCCTTAGAACTCACCTCCTCCATTGTGTTGGTGATAATTGACGAGGAGAGGGATGGAATCAAACACGTACTTTTCAGCCACGTAATATCGCTTGGGGTTGTCATTTGTTTCTTTGATGTGATAGTGCTTTATACAGGGGTTGTTCTCACTTAAACAAATGAAACATAAATGCAGTGATTATTAAAATGTTTAGAGACAGAAATGTCTACTGGTAGCAGATTCCTATTAGCTTTGTTTTTTGCCCTCTCACATGGATGGCAGATATATTTCAACTTGTGTGTCAGTCTTGACAGGCTGGCCTTGGGTGCTGTATTAAGAAGGACTCTGAGGTTGCATCTGGACTCAGGATTGGTGCCATGATGGATTGGTGATGTTTCTTCCAAGACCTCAAAATGGACAATCGTTTTGTATGTGCTACATGTTTGCCTTCCCTGCTGTGTGGATTTAACTAATCTTCAGCATATGTTAAGGAAGCATCTTGGCCCCTTCGTACTTATTTGGCTTTGTATAGCAGAGTTAACATAGCAGCCCTGACTGCTATCCTTAGAGAGGGCTGCTTGCAAGACTGGCCCTTGGCTGGCTTCTGAGAACTTAGATTTCAGGAGGGCTCTCACCATTCTCTAACTGATAAGGATGGCTCCCTATACCAAAATTGTTTGTATAAACAATGTGGCTTATGCTCAATGCTTGCTTTTCTCCTAAGAGTCTGGAATTTTGCTATGTGCTAGGCAGAGGGTACCCAGGTGACCAGCCCCCAGTGAAAGGATCTGTAAGGTTCTGGAATGTAGTAAGGACTCAATAAATGGTGGATAATTTTATTAGCAGAGCCAGGACTAGAATTCATATTTTCTCGCTTGCAGTCAAAAGTATCTTTTCTGTTATTCTTTGGATTAAATTATAAATGCATCAAATACAGGACCAGGTATTTATTTCTTTAGAGCTTTGCACTCAGGGATGCCAACTGGGAAGTCAACCTGGCATCCGGCCCTAGCTCTGTCACTTTCTAGGTAAGTGACTTCAGTTATGTTCTTAATCTCCCTAGCCTTGGTTTTCTCAGAGCGATCGGGGAAACACAGTATTTCTAGGGCCTCCTCTAACTCTTGCACTGTCTGACATTCCTGTGTGTGGCTCATCGCTCACCCACCTCAGGACTGTCTCTCCCCACTTTGTTGAATTAGCACCATACCTTACAATGGCCTTGGTGAAAACAGACACAGTGTATGTCCCTGGAGTCCTGGAATCTCGTACCATGAAGGCTCCTTCTTTGCCCTGGAAGGGTTAGAAAGAATGGAAAATCAGCGATCCTGGGAAACCAGGCTCATGCATCCAGCTTCACTTTCTTGCCTGTGAAAGGAGGAAATATTGTAGGCCAGCTTGGCACAGAGCAGCCTTTCAGCTATAATGGCTACCGTTTCATTCATTCATTCCAGAGACATTTCTTGAGCTCCTACCCGTGGTTCCAAGACTAT
Source organism: Neophocaena asiaeorientalis asiaeorientalis (assembly GCF_003031525.2). Taxonomy (NCBI): domain Eukaryota; kingdom Metazoa; phylum Chordata; class Mammalia; order Artiodactyla; family Phocoenidae; genus Neophocaena; species Neophocaena asiaeorientalis. Next base: position 1,814,832 of record NW_020174788.1, read on the forward strand.
TCTAGTGATGACATAAACAGTAAACGGAGGCAAACAGACACAAGCTCTGCCCTCTAGGAGCTCATTACAGATATTGCCCAGCCCTCACCACAACATTGCAGTCTAGATGTTATTATCTTTAATTTCCTGATGAGGATACTGAGTGCTGCAGAGCTGAAGTGACTCTCTCACGACCTACAAATATAGGTGGCAGACCTGGGATTTGAACCTTGAATGTGGCAGGTGAGCAAAACCTTTGCTCATTCTACTAGTCCGTGGTGCCTCCATTCAACAAACGTTAGAAGCCACTTCTCTGTTCCCCACAAGGGCACAAAGCTTCTGTCTTGGAAGCTTCATCACTTTCTTAATGGGAATATATTTTGTAGGCCCTTTCTCAAGTGCTGGTTTCGCTGCAGGGCAAAAGGAGAAAGAACACGAAGCTGCTGGTTGCATGAGGGCAGTGGAGAGAAGGGGAAGCCCCCCAAATATACCCTTCACCCCACTGACAATTTTGCCAGTGCTGATGAAATAAGTACTAACAAACGGGGGAGAACAGTTTTTTCAGTCCTGGTAGGAACTTGAAAGTCTTAACTCTGTTTTTTGAGTACTTTGTGTCTAAGGCTCTGTTCCTACCCACCTGTCAATCTGTGCTGGTGATTTTTGCAAAATCTGTTGCTATGGTTTGCTTAATTTAGACACACTAAGGGCCATAAGTGAAAGCCAGAGAGAGAGGAACCTCATGTGGTGGGCATACACTTGTTGTATATGGAGCAAAATATACACAGTTTAGAAGCTCTTCCACCCCCTAATCCCAAAGGTGGGTCATCTACACATACAAATAATACACAGATGGCCATGCTAATTGTTTGCATCCTAGAATTTCAGGGTTAGAAAAGACCTTTTAGAAGAACCTAGGAAGGTTCTCTAGCCCAGGGTTATCCCAACCTCAGTACTATAGATGTTTGGGGGGCAGTAATTCTTTGTCATGGGGGCTGCCCTGTCATCATAGGATGTTTAGCAGCATCCCTGGCCTCTATCAACTGGCTGCCAGACATTGTCACATGTTCCCTGGGGGACAAAATCACCCCTGGTTGGGAACCACTGATCTGGCCTAACTCCCTAAACCCCTGTGCCCCAAACTGTTGGTGATCACAATCACTCGAAGAATCTAAAGCACAGAACAAGACAAAACAAAACAACGACTACGAGCAGTTTACCATGCTCCCCCACACACACCGCCTCCCCATACCGACACACTTGGAATCTCCAGGACTGAGGCCCTGGGACCTGAACTTTTAAAAACTTAGGGACATCCAGATTTGGTCTCCACTGACTCAACTGCAAATGCATTTCTTATTTATAACAGTCCTGAAGAGTAGTCCCTGTCGTCTGAAAGAGCACTAATAGTTAGAAAGTTCATCCTCATGTAGACACGTAACCTGCTTCCTCTGACTTGGCCCTAAACCTGCAGAGGGGAATTTTGGGGGGGACGGTTCGCCCTTACATCATTGTGCATTCTTGCCAAACTTAGAGGTTACCACAACAACTTTGTGAGACTCCCCAAACTCTTCTTCTCTCTGCTGGGAGATTCAAGAGTCTATTTTGAAATTTGAGGGAAACAGAGGGTAGGGGAGTTGGATGAAGGTGGTCAAAAGGTACACATTTCCAGTTATAAGATATATTCTGGGGATGTAATGTACAGCATGGTGACTGCAGTTAACAATACCATATAGTATAGTTGAAAGTTGCTCAGAGTAGATCTTAAAAGTTCTCATCACAAGAAAAAAAATTGTAACTATGTATAGAGATGGATGTTAACTAAGATTGTATTAATCATTTTACAATTTATACATAAATCAAATCATTATGTGGCACACCTTCAAATTATACAATGTTATAGGTCAATTATATCTCACTAAAACTGGAAAAAGAAAGGAAGAAATTCAAAGCTGAGACCTGAATCTTCAGGTCTCTGTTGTCCATCCTTGACCTTCCTTTCTCAAGGTTGTGAGCTAGGGCTGCCCTAGCTGTTGCCTGAAAGCAGGGAAAGAATTGAGGAAAATACAGAAAGCTGCTACATTTCTTTTTCTAAGATGTCATAGTACTCTAGGACAGTCCTAGTATTCTGTCTTTGTACACACAGAATTTACTTTAATGATTTTGTATTTCATGAATTTGTTGAAATTTAAGAAAACGAGTTGTCAGTCTTTCTGGACCAATAGTACAACCTTATGCCCATAGTTAGCCTCCCACATTCTCTACAGTGTGCTCTGTTCATGACCTTGGACATGGTGAGGACAACGGAGAACTAACCAGATTCTTATTTTCGTCTTCTCAGATATGAATGTAAACTGTTTATCCAGTGCAATAGTAAACACCCTTCTAACTTTTGCATGCAAATTGCCCTTTTAAAAAACTTGATTTTCCAAAAATTAGATTTTCCCCCCTTTGGGGTCAGTAGTTTTTTCAGTTTCTGAAGTAAAGGTGATCTATGTGACACCAAAAACTCCCAGATTAGTTCATTAGATTTTAAAATAGCTTTTGAAGCCTAATTTAGAGAACTTGAAATTCTCTTCTTTTAAGTGTACAAATCAGTGATTTTTATCAAAATCACAGAGTTGTATAACCATCACCAGAATATAATTTTAGAATATTTCATCACTCCCAAAAGACACCTCAGTATCATTTGCACCCCTGCCATACTAATATGACTTCTCTATAGATTTGCCTATTCTAGAAATTTCATGTAAATGAAATCATATAATATGTGGTCTCTTATGATGGGATTCTTACTCTTAGCATATTGTTTACAAGGTTCATCAAGTTGTAGCATGTATCAGTACTTCATTCCTTTTTGTGGCTGCATAATATTCCATTGTATGGATTACACCACATTTTGTTTATCTGTTCATCAATTGCTGGGCATTGGGGTTGTTTCAACCTTTGGCTGTTGTGAATAATGAATTTGTGTCTGGCTTCTTCTACTCAACATCATGTTTGTGATATTCATCCATGTATTACATGTACCATCACTTGTCTTCAAAATTTCTCCCCTTTTGCCAAATATCGAAGCTTTTGCTCTTGCCTCACTGAAATGTGATGGGTTAAGTTCAAGACAGGAAGAAACTAAACTTTAGTCGAGGCAGATATTATCTACATATGTAACTTATTCTAAAGGGAAGACACATAGACCAAAAAGACCCCAAGTTTATCAACTATCTGTGAAGAAGGGAGTGGTAATGTCTTTTTTATTTAATCCAGAATGTTTTGTTGTTTTCTTCTTTCAAAGAGACCATTATTATTATTTTTTAATTTGTGATTAGAGAGGGGCCCAACTGTTAACAAGAGTAAACTGATCCAAAGACATCAGACAAAGTAGAGGTAAAGTTTTCAGTCAGCTCTGCCGAGGACGGGAGGCTGGCAGAGCTCTTCCTCCATTGTAGTTGCTCTAGGTGGCATTCAGTGCTGGTGACAGGAAACTCTGGTTTAGGGCTGAGGCAGCGCAGGGTTCTGAGGAAAAGGAGGCATCCGGCATGTGCCTTATCACCTACTTCCTGCAAGGGGCTCAGAGGAAGTCACAACCACCAAGAACGGTGGCGTCTAAAGGGTCTCTGCTCCTGTCATTGTCATGCATAGGGGCACTGATCTGTGCAATGCAGCCAGGGTAGGTCGGGGAGGGGGCTTGTTCCCACGGGATATAGACAAGGTCTCACTTTACCTTTTACTATTTTATCTAGAAAAATAAAGATGTAACAATAGAAAAAAAAATCATGCCAAGGGGGTAAAATACACGGATGGGAAGTATAGGGATGGGAGAATAGAACTTAACTCATATATTCCCTTACTAACTGTGTGTGCGTGCATGTGTGTATGTGTATGTGTGCGTGTGTGTGTGTGTGTGTGTGTGTCTATGAAGAAGCGTCCCTGCTCTAGTCCAGGCTATGCCACTGATTTACATTCAGTTTACTCCCCTGTAGCACAAAGGGGATGGACCAGATGTTCTTTAAAAGGAATTCTAACTCAGTCCATATAATTCTGTCAATACAGATGTTTCCTGATTAAATGTAGGAGCTTCAGTTTTCTCAGTTGTAAAATGACTTTTATAAGATGGTTGGGAGAATTAAAGTGTATAAAACAGTTCCTGGAATATAATACCAGAACAAGGACTATTGGGACTATCATTAGATGTTATTATCACATGCTATGGTATATACCATCTGTTAGAAGTACTAATGCCATTGTCTGCTTTCGTCTGAGACATGTTGACTGTTAGGAATTTACTCCTTTCTTTCTGTCCATATGATTTGAAGGGCACCTTACAGAAGATAATCTTGCTACACAGGGTAGGTTATTGTGAAAAAGATGGACTGATAACTTATAGCTTGTTCACACTGCATTATAATTTAAGAGCGTCTCTGACAGATAGCCACTCTTCATTCTGGAGGTGGTTCATTTCTTTTCTTGAAAAAATCCTGGTATGGAGTCAGTACTGTATCTTTAATAACATCTTAGAATCATGTTAATATGATAAACCAATGTCTTAGATAAGCCTTCTGCCCAAAATTCAGGCCACCCAACCTATGCAATGCTGTCAAGTATAGAGTACCTGCTTGCAAGGAATTCACCCTCTACCTAAATGTGTTACGACAGAAGAGAGACTGCTGAGGTCCAAGGCTGAGTGAAAACAGACCCACTGGAGATGTCATGACATTGCAACACAAGGGTTCAAAGGTGTGGAAAAACCACATTCCACAGCTTGTGGGAGGGAAAGCATGAGTGGCTTCTTAGAGGAGGTGCTATCCGAAGAATTGATAGGTTCCCAAACTTGGGTAAGACCCAGAATCACCTGGGTACCACTTCCTAAGTTTCTGACTGGTGAGGGCTGGAGTACTGGAGTTTGTATTTTTTAAAAGCTCCCCAATGATGCTCATGATTAGCCAGCTTCTCCTACAGCATGTTTGTTAATTTAAAAACACTTCTTAAGCATTTGCTGTATTCATTCACTCAATAAATATTCATTGAGCAACTACGTTATCATAAGTACAGTTCTGGGGTCCTGTGTACAGCAGGAACAAGGTAAAGGGTTTATATTCTAGTGGAGAAATATGCATGGGGCAGTATATCAGGAGATTTCGTTAATAAAAATAAAATAAATCCATTTTTGGTCAATAATAATGAATCAATCAATCTTTTAAGGGTCCTATAATTGTTAGATAGGGAGACACTAAATTCACCCCTGAAACAATTCAGCTGATGTTTCAAAAATCATACAATATAGGGACCCACTGAAGTTTGCCCTTATATTACCTAAGGAGGCAAAGAGGATTTGGTGAAATAGTCTAGAATATTAATAAGGAGGAATGTTTCAACTGCCCTAGCAAGTATTTGTGTCTCCAAAGAGCTGCTATAAAATAGAAATCGTCTTTTGCTAATCATTAATGTGGGCTGTTTTAGGTGCTCCATGGGCAATACTTCATTAACCAATGTGGGATTAAAAATAACAAAACTGCACTTGTTTAAACTCAGTATAATTCTTATTTAATTATAAGTTCTTTTTGGTTAATTTAATAATTTATTATGTTATCCAGTAACATAGGTGCTGAGTTGGCCACATATGCATCACAAGTTTGACTTGAAAAAATATAGATTCCCACAAACTAACCCTGGAGAGTCTGATTCTGTAGGTCTGGGCTTGGGGTCTGGGAGTCTGTAGTTTTAAAAATTTCCCAGTGATTCTAATGTGTGATGTTGGGGACCACAGGAAATAATTAAGTGTGGAGTCGAGGTGGAACCAAGGAGAAACCAGAGTCTAGTAATGACTCAGCTTAATTCCTCTTCCTCCATGAAATCTTTCTAATTCTTCTAGAATATTCTCAGAATTCTGAGGCCACTGAAAGCCTGCTGCCTATGCTCAGTTTTTCTTAGATTATCCTCTGTTTCTTCAGAGTTTGTCTTGTTTCTCAATAGAGTCTAAAGCTTATTGAGATCAAAGACCCTGTCTCAAGTATCTCTACGCGCTTAGATCTGTGCTCAGCAACATGGTAAGGTATGTGAGTTTATACTGAGAAATCCTAATAAATGAAATGGTGCAGACGTCATAAAGGCAACAGATGCTGAATGAGACGGCTGACATCATACAGACTGCCTGTTTTGCATCTGTCACTGGTAAACACAAATAACCTTTTGGAAAATCCACAAACAACTGGACTTGCCCTCTTTGGTGAGAACAAAACTGCCCAAGGGCAGAGCATCTCACCTTGTCCTCTTTGCCAGCTGCCTGCTCACCAGCAACTTAACCAAAGGAGAAAAAGTTCACTGCTCCAAAATATGACTGTGGGCTCTCCTCCCGTCTCGATTTCCTCTTATAGAAATTATATGTTTGCCTTTGATAGAATGAATCAATCTATCATCAGTTTCCCTTGTGCAAAAGTAAATAGTATATTAATTAACTATGTGCCTTTAGATTATTCTTTGACAATATTCATCATCCCTCCACCTTCCCATCGCAGACTTTCATTCCCTACCTGATATCTTCCCAGGTCTCCTTCTCTAAGCTCACCTCTAGCCACTGTCCAAACTGGTAATGCTTACCGGTTTGGGTGATCAACTGTCCCAGTTTGTCTGGGACTGAGGTGTGGGGGCTCTGGGGCCATAGGACTCTCAGTTTTAAAACTGGAACAGTTCCAGGCAAACCAGGATGAGTTGGTCACTCCAGCTTCATTCCATCCGGGAGAGGTTTGCAGTTTAAGATTCTTAAAGATAGGAAATACCTTCAAACCACAACTGGGAAATGGCAGGAACATGAAATGGCAGGAACAGGGCTAACATTTTGGCATGGAGAGACGGATGCCTCCATCAACCCAGGCCTACTGTTTACTAGTCTCACTGGTGAGGCTTGTGTTGGGCACGGGTCATTAACATCATTTGAATATTAGATTCATCTGGAGAGATTTTCCTCTACATTACTAATGCCTGGACCCTACCCACTAGAGGTTTTCTTCTTTTTTAACATCTTATTGGAGTATAATTGCTTTACAATGGTGTGTTAGTTTCTGCTGTATAACAAAGTGAATCAGCTATACATATATCCCCATATCCCCTCCCTCTTGCATCTCCCTCCCACCCTCCCTATCCCACCCCTCTAGCCCACTAGAGATTTTGATTTAATGAATCTGGGCTGGGACCTGGGCATTGGTATTTTGAAAATGTTTCCCAGGTGATTTTAATGTGCAGACAGGCCTGCGAACCACTGCTCTAAGCAAATACGCTGATAAATTGATTGATTTCCTTGTAGAAAACTTTCTCTCAATACCTGCATGCATTGGGTTTCTCTGCAAGGGCCCTAAATGTGCAATTTTCTGTGCTACTTTAAGTGTGGTGTATGGATGGGTGCCAGTTAGCAAATTGTTACTAAAAATTGAGAGTAAGCATTTAGAATCTTTTTATAGCAATCAGAGTAATTTTATGTCTAATGAATCTAATACTCATAAAAAAATTGAACTTACATTTTTTATGTCTTTTCTTCTTATTTTTGCTTTTTATTTTTTCTGATAATTCATTTTTATTGTATTTTACAAAATGTAAGTCTATGACAGATTGGGAATTAAAAACCAACCACAAAAAGTAGTCCATCACCACGGGTACTTTGAGAGGCACTGTTTTAGAATCACAAATGATCTTCTGATCCAGGAAGAGAATGTTTTACCTTGCATGCCAGTCAATTGATGGCAGCTTCCTGGAGCACTGTGTTGAGAAGGATCGCAAAGCCATGGACTCTGATCAACTGTGTCGGCCACAGGACCAGGAGCAGAGAGTGGCAGTATGAGTCTGGGTAATTGTCATCCCTGATTCAGTCCAGTACTCCTCTTGTACTCATTGAGAAACCGAGGCCCAGAAGGAAGAAGAGATGTTTTCGAAGTCACACACTGAGTTGGAGCCAGAGCAGTGGCCAGGACCCAGTACTTTCCTCACCACACCATGCCTTCTCTCCCTTAATCCTGACACCCTTGTGTAAGCTCAGTCCCGCTCCCGACACCGTATGGCTCTCAAGAAGAACGGTTGCGTGAAAAATGAGTTAAAACAAGTGGTGTATTTCCTCTATATCCACACACAGCCCAACCAGGCGGAATCCGAGGCACAGGCACTCCTGACCCAGCCAGAGACGCAGGCAAGGAAGACCAGCAGCACAGCTCCCCAGGGCCAGCCATCACGGCCCGAAAGACCACCCACGGAAGCTGTGGTCATGGTCACACGTGAATACCAAGGCCTTTGATCCTCTCCAGGTTTCTTATACTGATGTATGCTAACCCTGTGAACCCCCAGAATACTTTTACCAGACATGGACACCACTGTTAATCCAATGTCAACTCACTGCATTAACACAAACCACAGCATGGCTGAAAAAAAGTAACACAATTCATTTTATTTGAAGTTAAAAGACAGTTTAAGGAGACTTACTGTGTCCAAAAGAAGTTTCTCGGCTTTGTCTCGGCTGATACTCTTATTGTACCACCTGAAAGCAGGAAAAAGTCATAGATCAATGACATTTTGAAAAACGTCATTATTTACTTACGAAAGAAAATTAATGCCAGAAAGTTTTTTGTTCTTTTTGTTTCTACCAATGCTTTCAAACCCAAAAGCAAAAGCATGAACCATTTCCAGCTAATAAAATGTTTAATTGGAACAAGTGAATCAGAATTGGTGAAATGTTGATAATAGTTGAAGCTGGGTTTGGGGTACATGGAGGTTCATTACATTTTTCTCTCTACTTTTGTACATGTTGGAAATTTTCCACATTAAAATTTTAGAAAACATTTCTCTTCTGCTCTATTTTGTAAGTCAGTGGGTGGTTATTAGCAGGATGACACTAGGGCAGCTATAAAAATTTAATATAAATTTGAAAGTGTAGCAAATATCCTTTTAAAACAATTGTAGTATTTTCCTCTGTAAGACTGGTTTTCAAGATCTTCTGCAAAATAATTACATTTTTTTCCCAGCTGCACAAAAGCTCTTGCACAAATGACATTGACAGTGTCTCATAAGGCTAGTTTATCTTTGTAAAAAATGCAAATGTACAAAAACCTTACGCACCCCTGTTATTCCTTGTCAAAGGAATGCTAAATTTATTTGCTGAAAAAACTAAAAAATTTTAATGGGGCTTCCCTGGTGGTGCAGTGCTTGAGAGTCCGCCTGCCGATGCAGGGGACACGGGTTCGTGCCCCGGTCCGGGAGGATCCCACATGCTGCGGAGCGGCTAGGGCCGTGAGCCATGGCCGCTGAGCCTAAGCGTCCATACCCTGTGCTCCGCAATGGGAGAGGACATAACAGTGAGAGGCTCGCGTACCGCAAAAAAAAAAAAAAAAAAAAAAAAAAAAAAAATTTAATGGATGTAGTCTGCTAAAAGTAAGGTAAATATTCACATATTTTCTACTTTTACAAAGCGAACTAAGCTGAGATTGAGCTTCAAAGATGGTTTAAAAGGAAAATGTGTCACAGGGTTCATGTGATGACACGATATTGTTTAATTTTGTGTTTCTGATTTTTTCATACAGCTGTTTTAATTTCTTAAGATTTCTGGCTAATTTTCTCAGGATAAGTGTCTCATTTCTTCTCTGGAGAAGTTTTAAAATCAAATTTTCTATAAGCAATTTGAATAATAGATTAAATGCATAAATAAAAAAAGAAAGTAAATATACTTCTTGATTTTTGCTACCAAAGAATAGATCTTAACCTGAAATAATTCATGTCAGACACCTTTAGGAACCAATGCAGTGTGAAGGAATGATTTGGATAATGGGGAAAAGCAAATCTAAGTACACTATGGGTTCAATGTCATTTTTATAGTTTGATTTCATTAACATATGTAGTGCTGAAAGCTCTTCTTCATACATCTGAGCATTTGAAACTAGCAGTCCAGCTCCTTGCCTGGCTGGCCATTAATCTGTATGTGTGGCATATCGTACTCAAGCAAGCAACAACAGATGACATGTAACATAAATGCAGTGTAGTGTCATTCTTGGAATTTTAATGACTGATGACGCTAAACTAGAATTATCCAAGTTATACAAAGATGCTAACTGACTTTTCATAAAGTTTCCATTAAGACAGCCTCGATATGAACTTCGGCTTCCTGAGTATGCCCTGATTAGTCTCTTTTGCATTAGCTGCAGCTAGGCTGACATCATATCTCTGGTCAGTGGACTCTATCAAAGTTTGCTGGGGGAAAGCTCCAGCCATACTCTGGTGAGAACTTTAAGACTGCAAAGAATATTTAGCTTATGTGTAGCTCACCTATCATGTGTCAGAAAGTGTTATCAGCAGGTTATGGGACTTGCACAAGGTCAATAATGAGCTAGTAAGTGTAGCCAGAAGTGAACCCAGCCAGTCTGGCTTCAGAGTCCATGCTCTTATCACCACCATAAAGAGCCTGTAACTATCATATACCAGGGACTTAAGGAAAAACATTACCAGGCTCCCTCTCTCCCCCCAGAAAATCCTAGTTTGCTATGCTGTAGCCCCCAACTCCACATCTTTCAGGGGTTACACCTGTCACATACACTTCTTGCGATCTGCAAACTCCTAAGGAACGTAATCTTTGCACTATTTATCATGTGCATGTTCTCACATGGGTCCTTCTTTCCTTATCTATCTTTTAATACAGAAATTAAATGTGTAACATATAAGTTTGAAAGAGAAATGAAATGGAGTGAAATAATTTATATTCTTTTACTACCCCTACTCCCTGTATCTTCTATAGTAGAGCTCTTCAAACTGGAGCATGTCCAAACAGGAGCATGATTTTTATAATTTTGTTGTCTGGTGAAAAAACAACTAAAAAGTGGTAAAAAAAAAAAAAAGAATGTGAGTGATTTTTTAGGGTTGAAGTTTTTCAGTGTTGTTAACACCTGAACCATATCCTGGCCTTCCTGTCCACTTATTAGGTTAGAGGAGATAGAATGATCATCAGTTAACAATCAGTTGTGGAAATTAATAAGCCCAGGGGGAGAGAAGTTCTGGGTGGGGAAGCAACACCACTTACCAAACTTGTTTGGTTATTTGAGAGTAGCCACGAATAAGGGAATTAGTGGATTCAACTGAGCTTTTTTAAAAAAAGTTGTTCTAAATTAATTGGATTTACAATGTTGTGTTAGTTTCTGCTGTACAGCAAAGTGAGTCAGTCATACATATACATATATCTACTCTCTTCTAGACTCCATTCCCATATAGGTCATTGTAGAGCACCAAATAGAGTTCCCTGTGCTATACAGTAGGTTCTTATTACTTATCTTTTATATATAGTAGTGTGTATATATCAATCCCAATCTCCCAATTTATACCCCACTTTCCCCCTTGGTAACCGTAAGTTTTCTACATCTGTGACTCAATTTCTGTCCTGTAAATAAGTTCATTTGTGCCATTTTTTTAGATTCCACATAAGAGTGATATCATATGATATTTCTTTCTCTGTCTGACTTACTTCACTTCATCTGAGCTTTTGAACACATGCAACTGGAGGTACTTTCCAACTCAGTGGGCTCTTAGAACTTATTTAGTTGAAGCCTGGCAAATATGCTTCATCTTACGTGTCAGCTCTGATCAGTTAGTACTGGCTTCCTGGAGCTGTGTGTTGCAAAGATAGAGGCCAGTCTGAGCTCAGGGAGTAAGAATGTCACTATCTAAGAGTGATGTCTGCCCTGAGTTCAGGCACAGGGAGGGAATGTCAGCAAGAGTGCCACGATTTGCTTTCCTTCATCTTACCTGACCCTTCAGTTTAAAGGCAAAGGGATCTGAGATCCAACCTGGTGAAGAAACTTGCCCAAAGTCATGTCCCCAAACCACGGCAGGAGACCTGAAGCCAATCAACTTACCAACCCATGATCATGTTCCCAGGGTACAATTTTGAGTTCTTATGCAGATATCTAGACAATGTTAAGTTCTAGGAAAAAAGTAATCATATTGGGCCTTTTTTTTTTGGTATACCCAGATATAATAACTAACTATCTGGATGCTTGTTTATGAGTCATTTAATTCTCTAGCTACGATTCCATATCTGAAATGCAAACTGACAGAGTGCAGAATAAATAGAGTTCACAGACTGTTTTGTTTGTATGCTGTAGTGTCTCATTTTAAAAGTGAATTAAAATATCTTCAAGAGGGGGAATACACCTTTTTTTTGCCCCAAGCTCCATCATTCCCTATGGCCTTATACTCTGTTGGAAGTTTGAATGTGCCCCTTCTATCATAAATGAAGAAATTCTGATTAAAAGTAAAAAACCAAAACAGGGGCTTCCCCGGTGGCACAGTGGTTGAGAGTCTGCCTGCCGATGCAGGGGACACGGGTTCGTGTCCCGGTCCGGGAGGATCCCACATGCTGCGGAGCGGCTGGGCCCATGGGCCATGGCCGCTGAGCCTGCACGTCCCCAAGATATTTAAAAAAAAACAAACAAACAAAAAAAAAATGAAAACTTCCCAGCCTAGTGATCATTTGAAATAAATACCTAATTTTTTCTAAAGGTGTTGACTGTAAAATAATAAAAGAATTTTATTTTTTAAGCATATCTCATATATTTCATTACAGTTTGAGTATTCTTGGAAGTGATGACTTCTGTTAGCTGAGGGAGGGGCTTCTCTTACCTACTTGATCAAAATGAATCTCAGGTTGAGAGACTCTTCAGAAAATGATAGTTCTTCACTATAGAATCTATTAGAATTTCAGCAACAAATAACTTGACCACATTTGAACTAATAAGAACACAAATGAGTTAATAGAAGGTTTCATTAGCTATCATTCTTCAACCCTGGTATCTTAAGCTTGATAAGTACTTAAAATTTTATCTTTAAATGATTTTGAACTTACAGAAAAGTTGTAAAATACTGTAAAAGAACTCCCACATATAGATGAACCAATTGTTGATAATTTACACATTTGCTTTACCATTCTGTCCAGATAGATAGTTAGAGAGATAGATAGATATAGATAAATAGATTTTTTTAGCCATTTGAGAATAGACTTTTACCCCTAAGTACTTCAGTATGTATTTCTAATAACTAGAATATACACTTGTATAACCATAGTACAATTACCAAAATCATGAAATTTAACATTGATACAATACTATTACCTAATTTTAGACCTTATTCAAATTTCATCAGTTGTCTCAATAATATACTTTGTAACTTTTTTTGGTTTGCTTTTTTATGGTTCAAGATTGATCCAGGATTACTGGTGCATTTAGTTACCCCATCTCTTCAGTTTTTTAACGTGGACCAATTTCTCAGCCTCTCATGTCTTTCATGATATTAACATTTTTGTAGAGCACAGGGCAATTATTTTGTAGACTATCCTCAGTTTGGATTTGTCTATTATTTCCTCATGAATAATTCAGGTTATGCATGTTTGGGCAGGAATATCACAGAAGTGATGTTGTGTCCTTCTCAGTGTATCACATCAGGAGATGCACGGTGTCTGCTTGCCCCATTATTGATGTGAACTTGGATCATTTAGTTAAGATGGGCTCTACCAGATATTTCCTCTTTGTTATTAGTAAGTGATTTGTGAGAAGATACTTTGAAACTATGTAAATATCACACCTTTCACCACCTATTTGTGACACTCATTGATGATTTTTGCCTGAATCAGTTGGTACTTTGAGTTATAAAATTGTGATTTTTTAAACTTTATCATTCCTTCTACATTCATTAGTTGGCATTTTGCTGCAAGAAAGAGCTTTTCTCTCTTCTTGCCCATTTATTTATTTACTTACTTATCTATCAAGCTATTTATTTATTATTGACTTTTTTATTTTACTCAGTGGATTGTAGTCCCTTACTGTCATTATTTATTTTGATACTCAAATTATCCCAGATTTAGTCAGAAGGAGCATTTTTAAGCTGACTTCTGTGATCAATCAATACGGTCACATTATTTAACAAAAAAATATTGGGGGGTACTTTTTTACTTTTTGATGCATCAAAATGTTCCAGTTTCATCGTTGTTCTTTCCCTGCCCCGACTCTGAATCCCCAAGCCATTTCTCCAAGAAGAAGTCCTAGTTCTTTTTAGTGGGAAGTGTTATTTAAAAACCAAGATCTGAGTGTACACATTGCTACTGTAGTATGATTGTTTCTGGGCCTTCCAGCAGCTGAGCTAGGAAATACATGTACCTGGTGAGTACACTGTACTTTACACTTGAATTTTATTAAACATTAAGTAATTCCATTAAAATTATATCCATGTGGGGCTTTCCTGGTGGCACAGTGATTAAGAATCCGCCTGCCAGTGCAGGGGACACAGATGCAAGCCCTGGGCCGGGAAGATCCCACATGCCGCGGAGCAACTAAGCCCATGCGCCACAACTGCTGAGCCTGCACTCTAGAGCCCATGAGACACAACTACTGAAGCCCGTGCACCTAGAGCCTGTGCTCCACAATAGGAAAAGCCACTGCAGTGAGAAGCCTGCGCACTGCAACGAGGAGTGGCCCCCGCTCGCCGCAACTAGAGAAAGCCTGAACAGCAACGAAGACCCAGCACAGCCAAAAATAAATTTAAAAAAAAAACAAAAACTGGGCTTCCCTGGTGGCGCAGTGGTTGGGAGTCTGCCTGCCGATGCAGGGGACACGGGTTCGTGTCCTAGTCTGGGAAGATCCCACATGCCACGGAGCAGCTGGGCCCGTGAGCCATGGCCGCTGGGCCTGCGCGTCCGGAGCCTGTGCTCCGCAGCGGGAGAGGCCGCAACAGTGAGAGGCCCGCGTACTGCAGAAAAATAAATATAAAAATAAAAATTATATCCGTGTGAACTCTTCTTTTAAATGCCATCTTGAAATAAACAACACAAGCTAAGCAGATATTTAATACTATATTTTTGTCTGCTATCTTGGTATTGGAAGTATTGCATTAAACCATGTTTTAAGTCAGTTTGTATTTGATCCAGTGTTCATAGTGTTTTTTCCTTCTCAAGTAAGATAAATATTCCTGGGATTCCCAGAAGAACCTTTTCCTTTGACCACAGTTATGTGCAGGCATCTGGAAATCATCCCTTAGATTAAAGGGGAGATGAGAACACATACCCTCCCCCTTCTATTTAAAGTGACCCTCGGGATTTCCCTGGTGGTCCAGTGGTAAAGAATCCACCTTACAATGCAGGGGATGCAGGTTCGATCCCTGGTCAGGGAACTAAGATCCCACATGCTGCAGGGGCAACTAAGCCCATGCACCACAACTACTGGGCTCATGCGCCTCAACTAGAGAGTCTGCGGGCCACAAACTACAGAGCCCAAGCACTCTGGAACCCGTGCACCACAACTACAGAGCCCATGTGCCCTGGAGCCTGTGCGCCACAACTAGAGAGAGAAAAAATACCCGCACGCCACAACTAGAGAGAAGCCTGCACACTGCAACGTAAGATCCTGCATGCCGCAACTAAGACCCGATGCAGCCAAAAATAAATAAATAAAATAAAGTGACCCTTGGGCTTCCCAGGTGGTGCAGTGGTTAAGAATCCTCCTGCCAATGTAGAGGACACAGGTTCGATCCCTGGCAGGGGTAGATCCCACATACTGCGGAGTAACTAAGCCCATGCGCAACAACTACTGAGCCTGTGCTCTAGAGCCTGCAAGCCACAACTACTGCGCCTGCCCACCACAACAACAGAAGCCTGCATGCCTTGATCCCATGCTCCACAGCAAGAGAAGCCACCGCAATGCGAAGCCCGCGCACTGCAACGAAGAGTAGCCCCCGCTCACCGCAACTAGAGAAAGCCTGTGGGCAGCAATGAAGACCCAATGCAGCCAAAACAAATAAATTAAATAAATAAATAAATAAAAATACCTTTCTAATAAAAAAGAAAATAAATAAAGTGAAGTGACCCTCAACTGTTTACTTAGGGATCAGAGTATGGGGGGAGAAGAAAGCAGGTCAAGAAGAGAAAATGCCTGGTATTTTAATAATCAACCAATAATTCACTCCTAATGTAAGAGGACTCCTTAGCACCATATTTTTGGAAAACAAATAAAATATCTTACTCGTAGGTTTCCAGGTTATTTGGAGACTTTTCCACCAGATAACTGCTTGGTACGTATCCTTCATGCCTGTTAAAAGGGAAATTAGTGTTTAGATTAATGTAGAACTAATTTCACATCTCCATTTCATAGGTTTAATCAACCAAAAGTCATTTAAAGATGAAGTCTCATGTTATTTAGCATTCGGGATAAGACATTTTAAAATTTTCAAATAAAAGAATTGCTAAAAATAACAACCTGCTATCTGTTAAAGGCTATGTAGATTTTACCACTAAAATATGAATCATAATAAATAAGAAGTGGTTACTTTAATAACTCTGCTTGCTAATCTCTTCATTGTGAAATTTCCTCTGGAAATTTCCTCTGGAAATTTCCTCTAGAAAAAAGATTAATGTTCAGTCTCTATTTTTTATTAGGAAACATTTGTGTGTGTGTGTGTGTGTAATAATCAGTATTTTTTCCGCTTTAGTGCTAGTGTTGTTTTACAGTCGGGAAACCAAAATAAATAAAACATAAAGAATTACTTTCCAACCACAGGTCCCAAAAGATACTGCCAGTCGAACTTGTGAGCTTTTAATTCAAGGCCTCCCTAATATTTTTTGTTAAATGAGCTCCTTCCAACATAAATGGTAAAACATGAGAAAAAAGGATAAAATCATGCTGGATTTGCGGTTGGGGGTTTCTTTTGAGCAGGAATAAATTGTGTATAAACAAAGACATATGGATTAAGAGACTAATAAGAACATCAAAATACCTTACACCTGTGTGTAGCTTTGTACTTTTCAAAACACTATCGCATTTAATACTGCAAGGTGAGAACAGTGTCTCCTTCACTCTCTAGGCCTCTGACTCTGTACCTGTAAAATGAAGGACCTAAACTACATCACCTGTAAAATCCCTCCAGACCCTGCAATCTATAAAAAGATGTCTCATAACTTCTTGCTGTTTACTCTATCACCTGTTTTAATTTTTGTACAAGGCCATTTTGTAATCTAGTGACTTATGGTTTTTCGTTTTGTTTTGTTTTTTAAGATTTTTTTTGATGTGGACCATTTTTAAAGTCTTTATTGAACTTGTTACAATATTGCTTCTGTTTTATGTTTTGGTTTTTCGGTCCCTAGGCGCGTGGGATCTTAGCTCCCTGACCAGGGATCGAAGCCGCACCCCCTGCATTGGAAGGCGAAGTCTTAACCACTGAACCGCCAGGGAAGTCCCTAGTGATTTATGTTTAATGGGGAATGTGTAATCTATTTCACATAATTGTTCTGAGGAGTGAAGAAATCAAGAATGGTGATGTCAAATATGGGATATCTCATATCTTGTACCCATGGCTGACCTGACCTTGCTAGTCAATTACGGCATGCTTTCTTTGGAGAACTGAACACCCAGCCTCAGAATCATTCTTAACCCAGTGCTCAAGGCAGTCAGTGCCAACTGATGGGAGTCAACTTATTCTCAAGTTTGCTATTTCTTTTATGTCTTTCTTTTGGCAATCCTTTTAATTACGTCTGTTTTTGCCACACCATGTGTTTACAATTGTATTAATAGGTCAAATACTGTTTTCACTTTCATGTAGAATGATTGTGTTTTAATATGTCAGCCAAAGCTGGGTTATCTACAAAATGATGATAATTCTCTTCACCTGTGTGTAGGTATAGAATTTACAAAGCCCTTTCACTTTCTTCATCTCACTGATTTTCTCAACACTCTGAGATGGAAAGCTGATATTATCATCTGCATTTTACAGTTAAGGAAATGGATTCACAGAAGTTCAGTGACTTTTCCAAAGTCCTGTACAACAAAAGCAGCTGATACTCAAGTCCAAGTCTCCTTTTTCCCCATCTTGTGTACTTCCTGCTTCACCAGGCTATTACAAAGCAAACTGGGGAAATTCCCACATGCCCAATTGGCCTCTGGGGTGTCCTCTTTGATGGCCTATGAAGTGCAGAGTTGAGCCTTTCCACAGGCCAATGAACAAAGGGTAAACTGTCATTTGGGGAAGTGAGACCTAGGAGAAGAAATTTCCTGGCACATTAGTTGTGCTAAAGGAATGTCAGTTGGGGCTTCCCTGGTGGCGCAGTGGTTGAGAGTCTGCCTACCGATGCAGGGGACGCGGGTTCGTGCCCCGGTCCGGGAAGATCCCACATGCTGCGAAGCGGCTGGGCCCGTGAGCCAAGGCCGCTGGGCCTGCACGTCCAGAGCCTGTGCTCCACAATGAGAGAGGCCACAGCAGTGAGAGGCCTGCATACCGCAAAAAAAAAAAAAAAAAAAAAATAGAAATGTCAGTTGATTGAAGGGATGAATTTGTGAGTAAGTTTCTCTGGTGTTTGTAGAGCCAGGCAGTCTTGGACCTGTTTCTGCTATGGACCTCCCCATAACAGGCAAAGAGAAGGTAAGGTGACTGGTCTTGTTTGTTTCCCCCAGTCAACTAGAGAGAGAGGTTCCAGATGAGGGGCTTTGGCGTCTGTTCTCAGCTAGCAAGAGACACTGCCTCCAAGATCACAGTTCTTGATCTAATCTTGTTTTATACCTCTCCCTCACTTCCCCTGCAGTGGAGTTGATAAGGCTACTTAAAGAGATGGTGCCTTGAAAATGTAAGTTTTGATATATATGAAAAGTAAAGCCTTAACCCTAAAGATATTTGTGTACCTCTTTGTTTTTACTCAACGATTGGTCCTTTTTTTTGGGTTAAGTTTAATGATACCCAGTGTTGGCACTCGAATACCCTGTTGGTGGGAATTTGGCAAAATTTTTGAGGGATTTATCTTTCAAAATTAAGACTTCACATAGTCTGACTCACCAGTTCCATAGTTAGAAATGTGAGATATATATTTTTTTCCCAAAGAAAAAAATTTTTTCAGAAAAATTTTTTTCAAAAATATATAAATTTCAAAAGATTACCAAGATACATGAACACGAGCAATACAAGATCTTCACTGAGCAAACTGGAAACTAAATGTCCCACTATAAAATATTGTCTAAATATTTATAATGCAAGGATACATTCTAAAACTATGCAGTTATTTAAAGAATAAGGTAGATTTGTATGTGCTGATATGAAAGTATCTCTAAGATATATCATTAAAGGTTAAAAGCAAGGTGAAGACCAGAATGGACCACCTTAGTGCAAATGAAAAGAGGATGCATTTGTATACGTATAACTTTTTTTGCTTAGGATGAACAAGTAACTTAATAATGAATACTTTTAGGACTGATGTGCGGGCAAATGGAGGGTGGCTTTTTTTTATGTATATTTCTTGCTATTGTTAGTTTTTTTTTTTTTTATAAAGCATTGACATAGGCTATCCAGATGTTGCAATGATGGAGTGTTTTCTTTGTCTTTTTAAAATATTTTGAAACTAATAATAACCTCACACTTTGAAAATATTTAAACCCTTAATATTAATATAGAAAAATGTTAATTGCAGTATCGTTAATATTTGCAAAATATTAGAAACAACCTAAGCATCCAAGAAGGGAATTTGCTAAATTATGGCACATTTTTTTTTTTTTTTTGCGGTACGCGGGCCTCTCACTGTTGTGGCCTCTCCCGTTGCGGAGCACAGGCTCGGGACGCACAGGCCCAGCAGCCATGGCTCACGGGCCCAGCTGCTCCGTGGCATGTGGGATCTTCCCGGACCGGGGCACGAACCCCTGTCCCCTGCATTGGCAGGCGGACTCTCAACCACTGCGCCACCAGGGAAGCCCTATGGCACATTTTTATGTTGGATTTAGGCAATGACTGAAATCATCTTCTGGAGATGATTCTGGAGACTATTCCAGGGCATAGGTAAATACCTCTGATATTTAAAGGAAAAAAATAAAGCCTTATAAAGCAGTGTGAATCTGATAACTTTAAACTAAGCACTAGTATCTAAGTCATATACATCCCAGAGCATTCTGAAAGTCAATAACAGTAATTTTCCTATATTTCAGATCAGAGGAGGGGTCATAAGATTTTTTTCATTTGAAAGTCCTATAGTGGGCAAACCGTATTTGCACAACTTTATTTTCTCCACGAATCATTCGGATGGCTCGTTCAAAGGCTGTTGGTTTAACTAAATCTTTAGTATTTTTTACCTGATGCTTCTTAGTGTAACCACTGATCTGCACCATCTGTACGCACCTTTTCTTTCCACCAAAAATAAGACCCTCACAGTGGGATGTACCTTCAACCTTACTTAAACACTCAAGAACAATGGTGCTTTGTGGAACAAGTTGCCCTTCTCCCAAACTGTGGATGTCAGTGGAAGAACCCAGGAGATTTTTCGATGAGTTTGGAGCCTGGGAGTGCTTGATGGGGTGCAGGGAGCCAGTATAGCAAGTGACTGCCTCCCAGCCACTTCTGAGAAGGGGGAAGACCCTCTTCAACTACTTCTTCCTTCCTCCTTCTGCCTCTACTCTCCTCTCCTAACTCAGTGCCGTGGTCCTGCTGAGAGAGGTAGGACAGTCGTTCCAGTATTTCCTTTGTTCCCACCTCACCTCAAAAACTGGGACAGCAACCACGAAGGTACCTTACCCATTCCTGTCCTGAACTCTCCACCAGTGAATCTCGGAATTGTCCAGCAGGTAGTACTCCTCATTGCGTTGTAGCGTGAGTTCCTGTGGATCATTCGTTTGGTAGTCATACAAGGCAATGACCAAGGTTTCTTCAGGTTCTCGAAGTAACTGCTGGAGGAGGGACACAATAAAATCAAGCAAAGATGCAGAAAGGAGGTAAACTGTGGAATGAGGTCAGCAAGTTCCCGAGCTGTAACTTGCTCCTGGACCTATGCCAGGCCAGACACCGGTTCCTACAGACCATTGGGGGTATTTGCCGAGGCCATTTGCCTGCCTAGTTGGCTTTCTGTATGAGTTAGGCTTATGGTGCTGAATAGGACACAAAGACATTCAATACCTGGAGTTCGTTGCCTCTCCCATTCTATGTGGTAAATTCTGACTCCAGTGAATTCCCAGTGGCTGTGCTTTTCACAAAAGTCTGCTTGTTTCTTTCCTTGAACCATGTCACAATTCACAGCCTCTCTGCTAGAAGCATCCCATTGTTCGCAAAGGGGATGAAGTCAACACTAAATCATTCAGTCCATGCTTTTCTGATTTTATTTGTGGGCTTGTCCAGATCCATAGAATCATAGACTATTGGAGCTGGAGTGCCTCTGAGAGATCACTTGATCCATTCTTTTGTTTCGAATAGGGAAACTGAGGCCCAGATGGAGAAATGGATGTGGCCAAGTTTAGCAATTGAATCAGCCTTATGCTTTCTCTACTGTATCATGTGGGACCCCTTGTTCCTCTTGTGGGCTGTCTTGCCTATGTCTCTACTTTTCAGTACATTTCTTAGGAAGAGATATTGAGATGTGAAGAGGAGACTGTAAACAATCACAAGGGTTCAGGGTGGGCACACCTGCTACAGGTTGGCAGACTTTGTGAGACAGCAAACATGGGAAGAGATTGAGATTACTGGCTAGAATGAGATTCGGTGATGGGAAATCATAAGTTCTCTGAGTACACGAAGCAATCGGTGGCATAAACATACTGGAGATTTAAAAAAAATTGTCATACTGATACAGTGTGTCATCCCAGCTGAGCCCAGATTGGAATTTGAAGTCAAGATTATCTGTGGAGCTTGTGAGGTGATATATCGGGAACTACAGATAAGAGTTGTTGGGCCTGAGGCTTTCACCCTAAAAGCCAGTGGAGGAAGGAGTTGTGCAAGGGCACCCGAAGATAAAGAAAGGATATGGTACGGTATTCATCTCATTATAGGCCCAAGTGATTAATTATTATCAAGAGAAAGGTCAGAGCAGGGTTCTCAAACCATGTGGAACCTTTCCATAGGGGGCATTTTGGACATGTATGGCAGTGTTTCAAAGGCCACAAAGGTTGAGGTGTGCTACTAGCATTGAATGGGAGAGGGTCAAGGATGCAAAACCCTCTGCCGCATCCCACAGCCTGTACAACTTTTCAATGTCCTGTTAGACGTTCACGTGGTGAGCAGCCTGCTTACAACAATAATGTACAATAACATTCTGAGCCTAGATTCTACCTCAACCCTATGAAGTACTTGGTTTCCTAGGAGTGCAGCCACCCTTTACATTGAGGGGAGATTACAGTTTGTTTAGTTCAGAACTTGACCAAGAGTTGTTTGCCATTTTGGAAAATCTTATCACAGATGGTAATACTAGTTTTGAGTCACTGATACTACATTCCTCTATCAGTTGCATTTGAGCTGCCAAATCCAGCAGGATTCAAATACAGGTGCATTTGATTTTATTATGTTGTCCAGTATAGTCATGCCCCAATATTTGTATATAAAAACATATATGGGGACTTCCTTGGTGGCTAAAAAGATCAATAAAAGTATAGTTTCTCTAGATGCCAACTCAAGATGCCATCACTCATTAGAAGACAGAACATGAAGGTGAAGGGAGAAGTGAATTCAAGTAATTCAAGATAAAAGAAATGTTACTGTGGATTTAGACGTATGGTTGAAGCTACAGCTGTGATTCCAAAAGCCCTGTGGTTGGAGTGCTAGAGCAGTATAGAGGCTTCTCCTCCAAGAAATCTGAAAAGCCAAGTGGTGGCGTCCAAGGGGAGATGGATAGGCCCTGTTTTCTGACTTTCACCTTCACTGATAGTGAAAACCAGACAGGAGCAAACCAGTCTAAGGTGCAGAAGTACGGGTTTAGGTGGGACTGTGGGGGGAACCCCCGACAAGCCAGGGCAGGGGGATTCCAAACCATGTTTTCCAGGGTGATGGTGAAATATTCTTTAGAAGATGAATGAAATAAAAAGGGAGAGAGCTCATTTTCTGCTACAATTTCAGTCCACTTCTTTCCTGTTGTGAGGAAGGGGGCTGACGACAAATCTGAAAGCCAGTTCACTTTTGAGCGACAGAGAACTTCCCTTATGGGGAAGCTGCCAGTCTTTGAAATGTCACCATATTGGCTGGAGGGAAAAAGCGGAGCTCATTCTTCAGGAAGAAGCATGAAGAAGCTGAATCAGTAGGTTCTAGAATAAAGGGCAATTACTCAGATGTGGATATCAGTGTTGACGTTACCATAAAGTGAGGACTTAGGTTGATCTTTCTCCTTTATTTATTTATTTATTTTTGTCTTCTTGACTAAATAGCTTCCCGAGAGTTGACTTGATATCACCTAAGTCTTGTAAGTCAGTACATTAGACAGATGTGTCTCAAACTCCAGTGTGCCTCAGGATCACCTGGAAGTTTATTAAAATGCAGATTACTGGGCTCCTCCCCTAGAATTTTGCATGTAGTAAGTCTGGGGTGGGGCCTGAGAATTTGCATTTCTAACAAGCTCCCAGGTGATGCTGATGCTGCTGGTCCCTGGACCACACTTTGAGAACCACCACTCGAGTTCAAGACCACCACACCAGAAACTGCATCCTACTAGCCTGACTACTAAGTTACTGAATGGCTTTGGGAGAACCTCTCATGGGACTTGCTTTCCCAAGCTTTCACACGAGAGTAAAACTATAACCCTCTGAAGTGGCTAGAGAAGATAGTGAGTTTCGAAATAGCTGGTAAAAGTGTGGATATGCTTTGAAGAATAAAAGGTATTCTCAAATGTATGCTTCCAAAATGATTGTATGTCAAAGGGTGGGGTAAATACACATTTTATATAGCTGTGAGCTGTTATTATGCCCCAACCTAGTCAGGTGCCTGGCTGCACAGTTTGTTAGCAATAAGTGTTTGCCGAGTGAAGGCAGTGGGGTGAAGATCTGGTGGCTTTTACCTGGACACACCCACGAGACAATTCAGGCCCAAGAAACCCATGGTGTTGAGTTCAGCTGCATCACCACAAATCTGCTGCATCTGCCCGGCATTTGAGAAACCTGGGCAGATGGGAAACACCAGAGCTGTAGCCCGCGGCGCCGCCAGCCCACCGCACCCGGACCTCGTGCTCTCACTCACCCTGTTGTCTTCAGGAGTAGGAGGAAGAGGCTTCTTTGAAGCTGAAACGAGAAAAACAGAAAAAGAAAATGAGCATGAAACCGAATGTGCCCCACTAAAGGTGAGCGGCAGGGGGCTTTTCAGAGAAAAGGGGCCCCAAAGAGAACAGCAGGAGGGGAGGATGAGACACAAGGCCTGGGTTTTTTTTCTTTCAGCCTGCTCGTTCCCAATCTTGTTTTCCAGGAGACACCAGAGACTTCCAGAAGCCAATATCTGGGCCCCTCTTCCTGTATCCCCAGGAAAAGCCTCGCCCAAAGGGGCTGACGTTGGTTCTCAGTGTGTGTCCTTCCCAGTGGGCACGGAGCCTTCCACAAAGGCACCTCCACCTGTTAAACCAAGACTTGGAATTGGTGACTCAGGGGGACAGTGACTCACTGGTTTCCTGGTGCCCCTGTGGGCTTGAGGAGGGGGTGGGTGAGGTGAGAGGTCGTCGCGCTGCTTGTTGAGAGGGCTGGAATCCACTTTCAGTTACTTATCTTAAGGACTCCCAGTATTTGTTCTTGCTGACTCCCCCAGACAACACCCCAACACCCTGCTCTGTTTATCTCTTTGTGTCTCCATGGCTCCTCCTCTCTGTGTCTCTTTCTTCTTTCTCTTCTCTTCTTTCTCTCCCTTTCCCTCTCTCTTCCCTTTCATCTCTGCATGCGTGTCTCTCAGCATTTGTCCTTTGAGGCACTAGAAAAGGTCAAGCCTGGAATCAACGGACCTAAGTTGTGTGTCTGTGTGTCTGGGAGGATGTGTGATATGGGAGGCAGTGCCCAGGCTTCTGCTCAGTTCAAGGACTTGTTTAACAATTAGAGGTAAATAGGGAGTGGGCTGCATCTACAGGTGGCGAGAGCCTCATCTCTGCAGGGTGTTGACTTGGAGGTGGGTAGCCTGTGTCAGGGATGTAGTAAGAAGAGATTCACATATTGACGCTGGAGCCCAGCCCTTGTGCTAACTCCTTAAGCAAGGGCAGGATTGGGTATTGGGTGTGCAGTTAACAGAGAAGAAGGAGACATACATAATAGAAAACATGGTTCCTATTCGGCATTCAGCTTGGAGCCAGGAGCCAGGTGTCCTAACCCCAGCTCCACCACACACAAGCTGTGTGGACTTGAGCTCCTTCCAGCCCTGAGCATTCTGTGCCTGGTCTCTCTTTCTTCTTCCTCTGGCCTTGCTCTTGCCTTTCTTCCTCCCTCTCTGGGTGAAGTTCGTATGTGGTGAGATCGGGGCCAGTTCTCGTTGCAGACGTTAAGTGCTGCTGTGCGTTGGGTATAGCAGAGTCTGTTTAAAACCCAACCACCTCTGCTACTTCCCAGACAGACACACACATACTATCTCGGCTTCAGATTCTTCTGTCCACAAATGAGAAAGGCTCGGAGACACAATTACCATTTATTGCAGGCTCACTAAGTGCCTGCAGCTGTGCTAAGAGCTTTCCCCACCTACACTGAGTCTCCCAGCACCCCCACAAAGTAGCTACTTATTCTCATAATCCCCATTTTACAGATGAGGAGACAGGCACAGAGACTCAGAAAGGTTAAGTAACATATATGAAGTCACAGAGCAAGGACGTGATGGGGGGCTGGGACTCACACCAGGTGTTTCTCATCCTGAAGCCCTGTGCTCTTAGACCCTGCTTGGTACATGTGCCCAACACTGGGAATTCTACAAGCCTTCACTCAGAGTAGATGACCATGTGCTACGTGCCCAGTGCAGTGTGCTTCTTCGAAAGTCTGCTCTCAATTCTGTCAAAACTATGGTGCATGACGTTATTTAAACCAAGTCAGAGGAAGGGAAAGTGAGGACAGGCTCAGAGGAGGAGATGGTGGTAGACTGCAACTCAAAAGCAGGAGCAGCAGCAGGGTGCAGTTGTTAGACCCTGGCTTCATGTGGGGAGGAGCTTAGCATGATCAGTCCTACCCTGGTGAGTCATTCAGATGTTCCTCCCACCTCTATCATGTGTGTACCATTCAGCGGAGGGAAATACTGTCTGCCTTGGATAGGAACAGCTGCTACATACATGGTGGAAATTGCAAAACAGAAACATAGATGCAAAGAATTTCAGAATTGGAAATGGGCTTAGAGAATATTTCGTCTTAGGACCCCTAAAACTTCCCCTTCCATTTTAGAGATGAGGATATTAGGGTCCTTTATGGCAAAGTGACCCATCCAAGGACCTACAGCAAGGTGCTGGCAGGAATTTGGAGACTACTCTGGCCTTGGAAAGAGCTTTCAGTCACTGAGGCAAGCCCACACCATCCTGTTCTTGTGGTTGATTCCACTCGTATAAAACCTTCCATTTCTTTTTCGTGAGATACTAACCTTCATGAGGATGGTTCACAGGGCTAATGCAGGGGATCACTGACCTCTAAAACTAGGTAAATATTCTTCTGGGCCAAGGGACTGGTAACCTTGAACTTTCTCTCCCAAGGTAGAGGGTGAGAAGTAGTTGTTTTAAAAGTGGCACTAGGGCTTCCCTGGTGGTGCAGTGGTTGAGGGTCCACCTGCTGATGCAGGGGACGCGGGTTCGTGCCCCGGTCTGGGAAGATCCCACATGCCGCGGAGCGGCTGGGCCCGTGAGCCATGGCCGCTGAGCCTGCGCGTCCGGAGCCTGTGCTCCGCAGTGGGAGAGGCCACAACAGTGAGAGGCCCGCGTACCGCAAAAAAAAAAAAAAAAAAAAAGTGGCTGCAACTCAGGAAGCCGCAGAAAACCCAGCCACGTGTTACATTTAAGCACATCTGCCTTGGGCTGTCAATCTGAGGTATTAGGTTTTAGTGCAAAAAAGAAACAGATGGATGAGAAAAGTTAAGTACGGTAAGAGAGGTTGAGAGGAGAGGGCTATGGAAGCAAACAATCCACATGATCCATCATTCCTAGTAAACAGTGGCTTTGCAGAGCACCTCCTCGCTGTATGACCTTGAGCATGTTGAAGTCCTCAAGCCTCCTCTTTCTTTAACATCGTACCATCTACCCCAGGTGGTTATGAGGAATGAGAGTGTAATGTACGTAAAAGTGCATCAGAGTGGAGTTGCCCTTCACTGGGGGTTCAGGTCCCAAAGTCATCACATAAGATAAAATCGAGGTGCACTCCGATCTCTAGGACCTGGGTCTTTGACCTCAAAGCCCAAAAAACAATATCTTTTGTTTTTGCTGTGCAGTTAGGCTGTGGCCTCCTTTTCTCTGAGACTGTGGAGGTCAAGGGCAAGTAAGTAGAGGTGGGGAGAAGCCACATTGTAAAATGAGCAGTTTTTTTGGTTTTACTTTCTTCCCCCTCCAAGTGTATAGAATTCAACTTGTGTGATTGAACACGTGTGATATGATGCCACCGTAACAGATAACATTATGTATCTCTAGGGCTGTCTCTACAACTTCAGATTTGAGTAGACTGTGGCGATCAAATTTCCTAACTTGAAGGTATAGTGGTGCTGTTCAAACTTTACTGTGCACACAGATCTCCTGGGGATCTTATCTTGTTAAAATACAAATTCTTATCCAGTAGACCTAGGAGGGGGCCTAGTATTTGCATTTCTAACTAGCTTCCAGGTGATGTTGATGCCGCTGGTCTGAGAACCACACTTTGAGTAGCAAGGAGTTAAAAAGATATCGGCCTTGAGATGAAAAAACATCAACAGGGCTTCCCTGGTGGCGCAGTGGTTGGGAGTCCGCCTGCCGATGCAGGGGACACGGGTTCGTGCCCCGGTCCAGGAGGATCCCACATGCCGCGGAGCGGCTGGGCCCGTGAGCCATGGTCGCTGAGCCTGCGCGTCTGGAGCCTGTGCTCCGTGGCGGGAGAGGCCACAACAGTGAGAGGCCCGCGTAACACAAAAAACAAACAAACAAAAAACACATCAACAGACTGGTGGTAGAGGCGGATGATTGCCTTCTGAAAATTTTGAAATTGTGGACTTTTGCATTCAATCCTGGACACCCCTGGTGGTGGGAAGCAAAGAGCCTTTCCTTCCTACTAGTAGAGAGGCCAGTCACTGTATGAAGAAGAAAGGGAATTCATAGTCACTTACCATTCTTGGTGGGATCATACTGGGCACAGCCCACAGCAAGCTTCTCCAGTTGAGCACAGCATCTCCATCTCCCGTCCATCCAGAAATTAGGGTGATACTTGGGCACCAAACTGTTGTTATTTCTGGTTTCTGAAAGGGGTTGGCACCGGCAGAAGAGTTATTTCCAGGTCAGTCTATCAAGGGCCACCAACTTTATAATTTCTTGAGATTGACCCTGCTGTGTGAGTTTGCATGAGTATTGCCTAGAATAGTCAGAAAAACGGCCTATTTTCCGGGCATATACATTTACGGAGGAGTGCGTATTGAATTTAGGCATCAGCAGATCTGGGTTCTTATCCGGCTCTGCCTTGAGTTAGTTGTGTGTCCTTAGGTTGGGCAAAAACCTCATCTGAGCCCCAGTTCCCACTGTGCCATGATGTTGTTAGACTGGGACCATGGGCCCCACAAAAGTGCCTTAGGGAATTTAGGGAAGGCTGAATAGATAGGATTCTCACCACTCCATTTCTCCCACCTTCAACTATAGCAACTTTGCTTTTATCCTGTCTAGATTTGTGGCTTTAAAGTCAGATTTTGGTACAGGAAAAAAGAGGCTTTCCTCCTAAGGAAAAAAAAAAAGTATAAAAAAACAGAGGACTAGACAGATGATCTCTAATGCTTCTTTCAGCTTTAACATCCTGTGAGTAAAACCCCTCCACCGAGGTAGAACGGCCAATGAGCATAGATGGGGCCCTTTTGGTTACTTCGTACTTTAGGGTTCGTTCTCTGCCCGTTGACTGTTAAACTTGAGAGTCCTTCCCAGTTTATCTGGCACGTGCCATTTGGGACTCACAACAACCTTGGAAGAAGATAAGACTTGTATGTTTATTCTCATTTTTCAGATAGAGGCATCGTGGCTCCCGAGATTTCAAATGGCTTGCCTACCCTCAGTCCCCACAGCTACTTAGATTAATATTTGAATCCAGTTCTCCTGCAAATCCAGGGCTTCAGGCTAAATGACAATAAAATAATATTAAATAATAATAATAGTAAGATGGATTGAGTGCTTTCTTTGGGTATGATTCCAAGTGTCTGACATGTCCTAACACTTTTTTTTTTAACATCTTTATTGGAGTATAATTGCTTTACAATGGTGTGTTAGTTTCTGCTTTATAACAAAGTGAATCAACGTCCTAACACTTTTAATTCTCACAATAACCCTATGACTGCCTGTTTCTAGTTAGAATTTATAGCTGAGGAAATGGAGACACTGAAAAGTCAAGGAATTTGCCCAAGGTCACACACTAATAGTTGGCAGAGCTGGAATTTTCTCCTTAGCAACCTGGCTCCACATCTCATGTTCATAAACGCTGTGCTGGTTCTGATTATGCTGTCGGGAAGGCGAGTCCTAAGAAGTACCCTTACAATGATCTGAAAACCTTTAAGGCTAGTTGACATTTGTTGGGTTCTGACTATAGGCCTGGATAGTCCCAAGGGCCTTACTCTTAGCAGCTCTGGAGGCAGGTGCTTTTGAAAAAATTTATTTATTAAAGTATAGTGGGGACTTCCCAGGTGGCACAGTGGTTAAGAATCCTCCTGCCAACGTGGGGGACACGGGTTCGAGCCCTGGTCCGGGGAGCTCCCACATGCGGCGGAGCAACTAAGCCCGTGTGCCACAGCTACTGAAGCCTGTGCACCTAGAGCCCGTGCTCCTCAACAAGAGAAGCTACTGCAATGAGAAGCCCTTGTACAGCAACAAAGAGTAGCCCCCGCTCGCTGCAACTAGAGAAAGCCTGCATGTCGCAACGAAGACCCAACACAGCCAAAAATAAATAAATAAATAAATTTATGTAAAAAAAGTATAGTTGACTTACGATATTAGTTTCAGGTGCACCACACAGTGATTCAGTGTTTTTGTAGGTTACATACCATACAGAGTTAGTATAAAATAGTGACTATATTCCTTCCCTGTGCTGTACATTACATTCCTGTGACTTATTTATTTTATGACTGGTAGTTGGTACCTCTTAATCCCCTTCTTCTCTTTTGCCCCTCCTCCCACCCCTCTCTGCTCTGGAGACTGCTAGTTTGTTCTCCGTTTATGTGAGTCTGTTTCTGTTTTGTTATATTCATTTGTTTTATTTTTTAGATTCCACATATAAGTGAAAACATACAGCATTTGTCTTTCTCTGTCTGACTTATTCTACTTAGCATAATACCAGGAGGCAGGTACTATTCTTTTTATTCCCTCCTCCTCCCCTTGTTAAAAACAGATGGAGAAACTGAAGCACAGAGCAGTTGAGGAAGTTGCCCAAGCACACACGGCTAGTGAGTGGCAGAGCCAGCATTCAAACCCAGGTCATCTAACTCAAGGGCCCATGCTCTTATTCTTCATACTATACGAGGGATCAGCAGACTTTTTCTTAAAGGACTAGGTAGTAAATATTTTAGGTTTTGCTCACCAGCAGGCACAACTGATATATTACGGAGGTATTTACATAACCCTTTTAAATAGAACCATTTAAAAAAATTTAAAAACATCCTTATCTCAGACCTTTACAAAAGCAGGTGGCAGAGAGGATTTGCCTGACCCTGTACTATACTGGTTGTTACCCAAGTTGAAAACGTGGGACCCTCCACCAGCACCAAAAGGGAGAAATGTTTGACCATCAGCCGCCCTTTAGTCTATCACGGAACTCAAGCCTTCTAGAGGATCTAGGCATCTCAGGGATTCAATTGCAGAGGCGGTTAATTACCTTCTTTAAGGGCCAGCACCCAGCGCTGCCGGCTCTCGCGATCTGGAGCAAACACATACAGGAGGTAGTTGTCATGCACAACCTGGAAACACACACAGAGTTCAAGGTGAACAGTGCAGCCAGAGATGTATGACTGACAGCAGGCCCACCTGGCTTACTGGGCCAAGAGTGGAGTCTCAAGTTGTCATCAAAAGGCAAACATTTGGGTAATTTAGGGACTAGTGTCCTTTTTATCCAGGAGTTTGGATGCTGTGCAGATACAGGGTGAAACTCCACAGCTCATCTTCGAATACATGTCACCAGTATGCCATCACTAAATTCAAATCACTGGAGAAAAGAGTTCTCCGCTTACCTAGACAGGACGTTTACTTCTCATATTAATTTTTCAGTGATTAAAAAAAAATCTGGCATATGAAAGAGTAAGATATTAGATGATCAATATATAATCGAGATTTTTTAAAGCTTCTTAATTTGAAATAAGACACCCAAGAATTTCCAAAGATAGTACAGAGTTCCTGTATACTTTTCACCCACTTTTCTCCAATGATAACATCTTACATAACATAGTATGTTTTTAAAACCAGGAAATTGACATTGAGCAAATACTATTAATGTACTACACATCTTTGAATTTCACCAGGCTTTTTTTTTTTTTCCATGCACTCATTTGTAATTGGAATTTTAATGACGGGAAAAATATGTGTTACTCCTTTTACTTTTGGTACTAAAAATTCCAACTTGTGGAGGTCATATTTCTAGTAGGAAAAAAGTCCTTTTTTATGCCACATTAAAAAGTGGAATATTAACTCCTCAGATTGGTAAACATGAACGGTACCCTAGGATGTGCAAGAAGATATCCACTCTTTCAGAACCATAAATGTCAAGAGTGGTAACGAGATTTAGATGATGTCATGACCTAAAGACTAAATATACTCTCCACCAGCTCTGTCCAATAGAACTTTCTGCAGTGATGGAAATGTTCTAAAATCTCTGCTGTCCAATAAATTAGCCACTAGCCACGTGTGGCTATTGAAGGTGTGAAAAGTTTATTCATTGAATGTGGCTTAGTGTGACTCAGGAGCTGATTAATATTGTGTAATTTAAATTAATTTACATTTAAATGTAAACATCTGCATGTGGCTACTGGCTACTGTATTGGACAGCACAACTCCATATAGTTCTCAGATTATAAAATCTGAGTCTTTTTACTCCAGGACCTCCAAGCAATTTATAACCAAGTATTGTAACCTGTTGTCCCAAGTCATGAGTAAACCACCCTTATGGAATATTAGGCTTGGGGCCCTTGATAGCTTTTTTCCTCCCCCCAGGAGTAGAGTACTTAGGACTTTCCTTGAGGTGGGGAAGACACGAGGGAAAGGGAAATGAATGACAACTTTTTCAAGATTTTGTGGTTAATCTTTGTTGAATGAATGAATGCATCATCGGTTGAAAGAAAACAGCAATTTCTTCTGGGCTTGGTCTAAGTTCTAACCCTTTAACAGAGTCATCTCTGTCCCACCTTCTTGTACAATGACTGAACATTTTAACCATTGTCCAAGGAATGGGGAACTAGCCCCTTTTCCTGATGCACTTACCTGAAATGGATATTTATAGTGGCATGGGATGATAATGTCACTTTTCACAATCTCGACACATTTGATTCGGGAAAGTTCAATGGAGCCCTTCAAAGTGCGCTTTTTCTGTGGGGAGAAAAAGCACGTTCCATTTAAGGAAGAAGGAAGACAATATTTTTGTCCAGGCTGCTTCTAGAAATACATTACTAGATAAGATCCACTGTAAACCAACCCTCCAAATATCCAGAAGCTTCTTAGCCCTCAGTGCCTGAGAAGAACACTCTGAGCAGACTTCTGGGAGACCATGTTATTTGAATCATCTTTTTGATGGAGTAACTGACTTCTGTTCATTGAGCCACTGTGCCTTATATCCCAGGTACCTTGTGACAAACAGCAGCATTTGCAGAACTTACAGCTGGGATGGGTAGTGCAATCTGTGGGAAACCACACGTGTGCCAGTTTTTTTCTGCTTTGTACCCGTTCATGGCCTTATTAGCATAGTAAGTGAGCTCAGGCCTGACCTGGTTGGTGACAAATACCTTTAGTGGCACCTTTCTTTTCTATATCTGCCTCCTCTGTGTCCCTTAGTTATCCATGATCTCACAATGGCACCCCTGTAGGACATTCCTGACTCTGCTCTGTAACTATCCCTTCTCCACACCCCCATTAAATTTTACTGGCCCCATGTCTCATTTCCTTGGAAGCTTCTAGATGTATTCCTTGATAACTAATTCACATGGTGGTCTTTGTGATTTATAACCATGTCACATGTTACCCATTTCTAAGGGTCCTCGTCCTTGGATCCCAGGGCATGTTAGGTTGGTAGACGATAAGGGTCCATAGAAGGCTAGTTAGGGAAAAGCTTTTGGAGAGCAGGAGCCTTTCACAGGTGCCTGGAATTAGGCTTCCATTGAGAATAGAGTTTAATTCAGTTATGGAACCAGTTGCAAAACAATTCATCTTAGCTTATCCTTAAGAAAGAGGTAGCACAGA
This sequence comes from Neophocaena asiaeorientalis asiaeorientalis, assembly GCF_003031525.2. Lineage (NCBI taxonomy): Eukaryota > Metazoa > Chordata > Mammalia > Artiodactyla > Phocoenidae > Neophocaena > Neophocaena asiaeorientalis. Next base: position 1,848,103 of record NW_020174788.1, read on the forward strand.
TGGTGGTGAATCAGGCACAAGGTTGGAAAGGGCTAGGGACAAAGTTGGGCTCTGCTTCTAACCAGCTCTGTGACCTTGGGTCATTCATCTACCTCCCTGAACTTCAGTTTCCACGTCTGAGAAGTGAGGATAATAATGCCTGCCCTTTAAGTGTTGATTGCAGAATAAGATGGGAGTATGTAAACAAATGACCTGGCTTATGATATGTGCCCTCAATAAAGGGTACCCTCCTAGTGAAAGAGGTTAAAGAAGTCCTAACTATGGCAAGAGAGTTGAGGGCACTCTATGAGGGCACTTGGTGAGTATTTGGGAAGTATGACATCATCAACTTCTCCAGAAATGAGCTCAGGCTTTACTCACCACTTTTTGATACTCAGCCTAATGGCTAGCCTTTGCTTTAGTAGCTGAGGCACAGAATTGAGATGAAAAAAATTCAAGATGTGAGAAGTACTCTTTATTGAATACAGGGAAGTTTTGTGGTATTTCCTTTTTTTAAATTTTCTTTCTGAAAACAAATTTATTCATTTTTGAAAGTACAAAATCTATCCATGTTCATTGTAACAAATAAAACAATATGGAGGTATGTTGAGAAAATATTTCTAGTATTTCAGTATCCTATCTTTCTCCACAACTCTGAGCTAGCCAAGGTTAACCATTTGGAATGTATTTATCTTTCCCACACATATTTATAGGGTATATAATACGAAAATGAGCATCTCTTCCACATAGTGGTCTCCAGTGTGCTTTTGTAATCTCAGGATGTATTAAGAGGTCAGTCTTCCCTTAAAAACCTCTGAAAACATGTGCCCTTTGGACCCAAACTCTCTTCTCATTTAGAGTCTTTCATAGCTAGAAATACGTGTCCTGATCCTGCCCATAATCATAGTCTTTGGAATGGGTAATCTGTTTTCAAAAGCAGAAGAGCACAAGAGAGCTGTCTTCTCAAAAACCATCTGCAGTTACAGGTGATAAACAGGGAGTCTGAGCTTTGAGGTTATCTTGGTTTTCAACCTCTGTTGGGTTATTTCCTTAGTAGCGTACATGGTAAAATGCAACAGAAGGCTCATGGCAGTAACAGGACCACTCTGTTTGCAGACATTTTTGTCACTGAAACTCCTGCATTCCTGAGGGTAAAGACCAGGACATCTGTTACCAAGCCTATCACAGTGGCTGGTCCACCATGGGTGCCCAGTTAGGATGATATAAACGAAGGGTGCCGAGTTGGAAGGCAGCTTAAATAGTCTCAATCAGACTTAAGGCTAATGCGTTTAGCCATTCAGGAATATTTATTGAGGGCCAGCCCTGAGCCAGGTGGTGTTCTGAGTGCAGGAAATAGAGAGATGAACATGGTAGACCTTCTCATGGAGCTCTAGTCTAGTTGGGAAGGCAGACAATATATACAAGTGCTCTAAGGAGAATAGGACAGGTTGATGTGGTCAACTGGTGGTCAGGGCAGCCCTCACTGGAGACAGGGCATTTGAGAAGAGATCAGAAAGTCAGTAAAGGAGCCAGATAAGAGAAGGCCTGGGAGAGTGAGCCCTGAGGTAGAGTAAACAGCAAGAGCAAAAGCCCTGGGGTAGAAACATTCTGGATAAGTATCAGTTGTTAATAGCCTGGGATCATCATAATCAGGGCATCAGGTGGACGTAAACAGTAACTGGAGTTGTGACTAGGGATACAAATTCTATGTGAAGTTCTAAAGCAGTGCTAACCCACAGAAACATAATGTGAGCCATATATGGAATTTAAAATTTTCTAGTAGCCACACTAAAAATAGCAAAAAGAAACAAGTACAATTAATTTTAGGAGCACAGTATTTTGTTTAACCCAGTATTTCTAAATATTATCATTTCCACATGTTATCAACATAAAAAATTGAGAGCTATTATGTTTAAGGGCTAAGACTTTGTGTACTTTACAAGACGTCTCAATCTGGATTCTCCACATTGCAAGTGATCAGTAGCCACACATGACTGGTGGCTACCTTATTAGGCAGTGTGGCTTCAAGATTTCCAGGGAAGATTTCTCTAAACTCAGATGATCTTCTTTGACTTCTTAATATTCGTTGAGTTCCAACATGGATTTTAAGAGACTGTCAGGTGAGCCTTTGGGGGAAATGGATTTCACATTCTATCATCAAAGTTCACTCTCAGCCCCAGAGGAGTGATCAGGTTCCCCCCTCACAATGCGTCCTGCTTGGTCAGTCTCTCTGACATCCTAAGGCCAGTCCTCCTCAGATTTCCAAAGATCTGCTACGTGGTAAATAGCAGGGTCAGCTGTGCCTTCCCCGAGCTGGGCAGGGGGTTACAGTCGGTCAGTGAGCTAAACACAGCTTTTTCTCCGGGAGATGCTGACTGCCTGTAATCATCCCAAACAACTGCGCTATTTCTAAAAAATGCCAGCGTAAAACCTTCCAAGGAAGCCACATGAAAGCCACCAGAGAAAGAGAGACACCATGTAAAGCAGGTCCTCATTCTTCCTCGTTATTCCATCTGCACCCCTTGAGGTGAAGATCACAGAACTTCACTTGGCCTTGTCTCTTTTCTTGGTCACATTCAAAGCTGTCCTCATATGGCAAAGCTTCACCCTGGACATTTGATATATGTCAAACACAATCTAAAAAGATGCTGATGCCCACATATTTGTACAAGGTAAGCTTGTGCAAGTGGCTTTTATATCATCACCTTTCTTTTTATGTTAATGTATCCTATGAAATAGAATTTTGGATTGTGACTTTTAAAGAAGGCAGGAAAAAACAAAAAGACCATAACATTTGGGAGCATTTCCTATACTTCAGGCACTCAACAGGCCATCTCATTTAATCACAGTCCTACAGAGTATTATTCCCCCATTTTGCAGGTGAGGACATTGAGGTTCAGAGGGACCAAGTCTCTTTATAAGTGAGCATACAAGCTCAACTCTGTGACTCCAGAGCCTGAGTGTTTAATGACTGCTTCATGGCTTTGCACCTGCCCTGACTTAAGGTAGGAGACTTTCATTCCCCAAACCCAACGCTGAATAATCAATTGCATGACCAATTTCTGTAAGCCGTGACCCAGTGGAGATTTGTTTCTGTCTCATTTGGTTGTGAAATGCTTATGTTGGATTTCAAAGCGGTAGCCCAGAGCTCCCTCTTCGCTCCTATAACATTGGTGCCTTGGCTGCTCAGCTAGTCCAGCAGATACATCAGTAAGAAGCTGTGTGTCGGTTACCCATGAAAGAGGACATCTCCACCCTTCTGAAAAACAGTAGAACTTCAGCCTTCTCCTCCAGTGAGGCTGAGTGAGAGAGAAACGGAACTTTCATATCAGGCAAACCCATGTCTGTCTGACCAGCTGTGCAACCTCAGGCAAATGTCTCAACTTCTCTGTTGCCTTGTTTTTTTTAAGTGGAAATAATAACTGTCCCTGAATCAGTGGGTTAACTTAGAGGATTTAAAAGATCTACATAAACCTACTAGCAAAAGAAAATCATTCAAATGGTAAACCACCCACCCAAGTGTTACTTCCTTTCCTTTCCTTCTCCAAATGCTGCCCAAAGATCAAGACCTCACTCTCTTGTCTTTATGTGTCCACATTTTCTTTCAGGTAAATATGTAACTGAGAACCACCATTTGGGAGGACAACATTAATATTTAACTGGTGATGCTGGTGATTTTGACATTCCGGAGTTATTTGTTTACTTTGCCAATTATTTGTAAAACCAGGGCAAAACCTTGAAAGGGGCCTGTTGCCTGGTCTTGCCATCTGTGTCACATTTGCTCTCATTTTAGCAAATGTGGGGACTTTAGCTCTCTGCTTCCCTTCCCCCTCACCCGTCAAAACTTCACCCAAATAGTCATTCACCTAAGATTTAACTTCCTGAGAGCTTAAGGTTTGATTTGTTTCACAGGAGTTTGGATTAGGACAGGTATTAGAGACTTAAACCTAGAGGGAGATTTGATAATCAAATTTCAAGCATCAAATGGGAGAGTGTTTTTCAAAGGGAAGCAGTATTTTTCAAAGGGGAGCGATGCGTTTAAGACTTTCTCGGGGACTTCCCTAGTGGCGCAGTGGTTAAGAATCCGCCTGCCAATGCAGGGAACACGGGTCCGAGCCCTGGTCTGGTAAGATCCCACATGCCGCGGAGCAACTAAGCCTGTGCGCCACAACTACTGAGCCTGCGCTCTAGAGCCCATGAGCCACAACTACTGAGCCTGTGTCCCACAGCTACTGAAGCCCGCGTGCCTAGAGCCCGTGCTCCACAATAAGAGAAGCCACCGCAATGAGAAGCTCGCGCACTGCAACTAGAGAAAGCCGCGCACAGCAACAAAGACCCAACACAGCCAAAAATAATAAAATAATAAAAAAAGGCTTTCTCGGATCACACTGTAAAAGGAGCCACATGCTGTTTTTATCAGTTTCTTTAAGATTAGGAAATACTTTTGATGATTTTAACCAGGCATTTTGAATATTTTGTTCATTGCTTCTTCTGTCGTGTGGTACAGCCAGCCATTGTACCAATCCGAAACGGCACAATGAAATCGAAATGAAAACTGATGTCATGTGAGGTGAAACTTCAGTGACTGACTTGGGGGCTGCTTTCGCCCACCCCTACCAGAATTCCGACTATCAGTTCTAAGATTGGTTTTAGGAGCTTTCCTGGATTCTAGTCCCATCCCCTCTGCAAAACATGCTGGAGGTAACCCACGAGTTCCCTCCCAGTCTCCCAATGCAGCTCTCTGTCTTTTGTGGCAAAGGGAACCCTCGTGCTGAAGGGGAGACAAGCAGAAATTCGGAACTTGGAAAAGTCATGGCTGGAATCCCTATGAGAACAAGTATTATTGGGCAAGTTGTCTCAGTTCTCTGGGCTTAGTTCTCTTAGGTCTTCTGAATCATTTAGTTCTTGGGGAGTAGGGATGCTGCTGACAGCTGCAACTCAGGGTTATAATGACCTGAGCTACTTGGTACCTGATAAAGATGTGATCTCAATGGAAACAGCAGCGTCTTCTAGAACACCAGTGTAATTTGTAATTAGCTGTTGCTGGTTCTTCCCTCTCCCAGTCCATGTTCACCTGGACCTACCCCCAGTAAACTTTCAAGTTCTGGGAAGATCTGGAGCTAAGGTAGCAGGTTTTGAGGCTCCTAGACTGACTTAAAGCCAGGAAACTATGATCCATCCCACACCTGCCTCCTTTTCTTTCCACAAGACCTTTCTGTCATGGCCGAACCAGAGTAAACTGGCTTTCCTCACCTCAGCTTTTCACACCTTGGTTTACGATGAGGCTGGTTGTGCTGTGGGGAAAACACTCAAGCTTCCCTTAAAGTCCACCATCTCATTAGTAGTAGCACCCTGACTACCTGAAAATAAAAGGATTTTACTCACCCTCTCCCCACCTCCCCACAAAAACAAACAAACAAACAAACAAAAAAAACAAGAAGAAAGAAAGAAAGAAAGAAAAGAAAAGAAACAGGACTATACTCTCATACAGTTTCCAGACTCAATTTGGGATCCTCTATTAAAATTATGCATGTGTTTTCTCACAAGAAGCTATTAAGAGCAGATACTCCTGGGAGTAGTTCTGGGGTTTGGGAGTAGGAAGTAGAGAGACTTTCTTTTCACCTCATATCCTTCTATACTGTTTCACTATTTTACCATGAACGTGTATTTCTTTTATTGTACTTAAAAGCAGTTAACTAAAATAAATAAATACATTTCCCTTATAGGATTTATCCTATGGAAACATTTGTTTAAAATATAAAGAAGTAGGAAAATCCTTGTGGCATTATTTATTACACTGAAAAGTCTAGAGAAACCTAAATACCCACCAATAGACAAACGGTCAGATTAGTTATGGTTCATCTGTCTTGTGACCACTCTGTAGCCATCAACAAAGAGTAAAGCTGGTCTATACGGAGGGGAAAAAAAATATATATATATATAAAATGTAAAAAGTAGGTTTAGAACAATAGGTGGAGCATCATCTCATTTTTGGGAAAAGAGATAATAAAATATATATTAATATGTTCAATAATCAAAGAAATACTACAGGAAGTAACACTGCTATACTGGTTCTCCCTTGTGGATGACACTATGGAAGACTTTTGCAGGGTAAGTTATATATTATTATAATATTTGAAGTTTTTGCCGTGAGCGTGTAAATTTACTAAGCAGAAAAATAAAAATACTATTTTAAAGCAGTCACGCATTTTAAAAACATCACACTGTAATATGGGTTTGGCAGATGACTATGGGAGAAGGCCAAGTGGTACACATCAAATGCTGGGTGTGCAAAATGACGCAGCTCTTTGCTTTTATAACCTCGTGACCCCTTTAGCAGTCAGTGGCAGCCAGGCAGCACCTGCCGCCTGCTCTTCTGTATCCATGGAGGTTCAAGTTCATGACATTTCCTCTCCTGCTCTCCTTGAGTGCTAGTCATTTTCTTTATAGATTAATAAACAGCTCTGTGTGCTTTTATGTGGTGTATTTGTCTTAGAGGTGATGCAACAATTCAGGAATAATTCCAGCCTAATTCTTCTTAGCAATGATATTAGTGATCTTAGCCTTGAAAAAGCATTGTTCGTTTAAATTTGCTTACAAAAGTGGGTAGAGAGAAAAGGACTTAATGTGGAAATTAAGAGCAAGAACCAAGTGGTACAGAGTAGACCCTGAAGGTGTCCTGCACATTTTCTCTCTCAGCATCTCTGGTCTTTGAATGCACTTTCAAAGCCCTCCTTCTTTCCGATATAGGGCATATTAGATTTCGAATGAGTTTGAAAGAATGTATTTTTGAATCTACCTTTCGAGCACTGGTGATTCAGTAGCCAAAGTATATAAATGGATAACAACTTCATTAGATTTCAGGAAATAACTCCTTGCACAGAGATGATGTTCAATTGATTATTTGTTACTTGGTTGATTGAGGGAACAGCAGGTAGGACCAAGTATGTAGCAAAAAGTAGTATTTGTGGACTCCATGACAAAACTCTTAATAGAAATGATTTGAAAAAGACATCTAGAATGATTGGCAAGTGGATAACAATTTTTTGACAACGTAGAGGTAAGTTAAAACTAGCCTGCCCAAAGGTTTTAGCTAATAGATAAAGAGCTCCTACAAATTATTAAGGTAGATACTAACAACATTGTAGAAAGATGGGCAAAAGGGATCTAAACTGCTCTTAAACATATGAAAAGATGCTCAGTGACTATAAAGTAGACGTGTAAATAAATTTTACCGAACGGTCAGATTAGTTATGGTTCATCTGTCTTGTGACCACTCTGTAGCCATCAACAAAGAGTAAAGCTGGTCTATACGGAGGGGAAAAAAATATATATATATATATAAAATGTAAAAAGTAGGTTTAGAACAATAGGTGGAGCATCATCTCATTTTTGGGAAAAGAGATAATAAAATATATATTAATATGTTCAATAATCAAAGAAATACTACAGGAAGTAACACTGCTATACTGGTTCTCCCTTGTGGATGACACTATGGAAGACTTTTGCAGGGTAAGTTATATATTATTATAATATTTGAAGTTTTTGCCGTGAGCGTGTAAATTTACTAAGCAGAAAAATAAAAATACTATTTTAAAGCAGTCACGCATTTTAAAAACATCACACTGTAATATGGGTTTGGCAGATGACTATGGGAGAAGGCCAAGTGGTACACATCAAATGCTGGGTGTGCAAAATGACGCAGCTCTTTGCTTTTATAACCTCGTGACCCCTTTAGCAGTCAGTGGCAGCCAGGCAGCACCTGCCGCCTGCTCTTCTGTATCCATGGAGGTTCAAGTTCATGACATTTCCTCTCCTGCTCTCCTTGAGTGCTAGTCATTTTCTTTATAGATTAATAAACAGCTCTGTGTGCTTTTATGTGGTGTATTTGTCTTAGAGGTGATGCAACAATTCAGGAATAATTCCAGCCTAATTCTTCTTAGCAATGATATTAGTGATCTTAGCCTTGAAAAAGCATTGTTCGTTTAAATTTGCTTACAAAAGTGGGTAGAGAGAAAAGGACTTAATGTGGAAATTAAGAGCAAGAACCAAGTGGTACAGAGTAGACCCTGAAGGTGTCCTGCACATTTTCTCTCTCAGCATCTCTGGTCTTTGAATGCACTTTCAAAGCCCTCCTTCTTTCCGATATAGGGCATATTAGATTTCGAATGAGTTTGAAAGAATGTATTTTTGAATCTACCTTTCGAGCACTGGTGATTCAGTAGCCAAAGTATATAAATGGATAACAACTTCATTAGATTTCAGGAAATAACTCCTTGCACAGAGATGATGTTCAATTGATTATTTGTTACTTGGTTGATTGAGGGAACAGCAGGTAGGACCAAGTATGTAGCAAAAAGTAGTATTTGTGGACTCCATGACAAAACTCTTAATAGAAATGATTTGAAAAAGACATCTAGAATGATTGGCAAGTGGATAACAATTTTTTGACAACTTAGAGGTAAGTTAAAACTAGCCTGCCCAAAGGTTTTAGCTAATAGATAAAGAGCTCCTACAAATTATTAAGGTAGATACTAACAACATTGTAGAAAGATGGGCAAAAGGGATCTAAACTGCTCTTAAACATATGAAAAGATGCTCAGTGACTATAAAGTAGACGTGTAAATAAATTTTACCGATATACCATTTTTTAAGTCTATCAGACTTGCAAAGATCAAAACATATGATAATACTGTTGGTGAGGTTGTGAGAAAACAAGAATTTTACACGTGGCCCTGGAGAATGTTGATTGGTACAACTTCCGTGGAGAATAATTAGGTCATGTTCAGCAAAATAACAGATGCAAATATCCTTTGACACAGCAATCCCACTTCTAGAAATGTTTTCTATAGGCCACAGCTTCCCAGCCTTGGCACTATTAACATTGTGGGCTGAATAATTCTTTGTTGTGAGTTTGTCCTGTGCATTGTAGGATACTTAACATTCTGGCTCTACCCATCAAAGCCAATAGCACCCCCTTCCCCAGTTATGACAACCAAAAATTTCCAGACATTGCCAATGGTGGGCAATATTGCCCCTGGTTGAGACATATTCATACATATAGAAAGTGAGATACCTATAAGGTTATTCATTCCTCATTGTTTGTAATGACAAAAAAATTGGAAACAGACTAAATGTCCATCAAGATAGTTTTTTTATCCATACAACAACATATTATGCAACCCCCCCCAAAAAAAAGAATAAAGAAGCCCCTCGCATATCAGTATGGATTGATCTTCAAGAAGTATTGCTAATCAACCAAAAGAAAAGTTAGGAAGTGTATGTAGCATATGCTACCATTGTATAAAAAGGAGGGAAAGAAGAAAGTTTATTTGTATTTATGTATATATGCATAAAGAATCATTGGAAGAGCTGATAAGTTGATTATGTTGGTTGCTTTCAGGCAAGGAAGCAGTGTGGGATCAAACTACAAGGAATCCCTAATCCTAAGGTAAGTTGTTGCTTTTGTACTTACAGCTGCTATTGTGACCTTGGGCAAATTGCTTAACTTCTCTGTGTCTCGATTGCTTCCTCTCTAAAACAGAATTTGACTTTTATCTTCTTCAAAGAATTGTGAGGATAAATGAGAAAAATCCATGGGAACGTGTTCAGTCCTCTCCTTGTGGTTTGGGTTCATGCATGGATTTTGATAACATGGTTTTTTATCAGTCATACAGTTATTAACCTTCTCTTAGCTGTATTACTTCCTGGAAAGATTTCCATATTTAACTAATCTCCATGTCTATTTGTGAATTCCTGATATCACTGGCAGTGAGAGACAATCACATAGTTTCCACTTCTTTTGAGCTGGTGGGGTCTTTAGAGATCATTCAATCCATCTTTTTATGTTAGAGATGAGGTTTCCAGGTGAAATGACTTTCTAAACTAGCTGTTATCTTTTCATTTCTACTATTCAATTTACAGCCTGGGGAGACCGGGGTCATAGAATTGGAAGCACCTTGGTGATTATTGCAGGTCAAGGGTAAGGCCAAGAGTGTAGGGTTCTGGGCAGCCTCCTTGTTCTCTCTTCAACTAGAACACTTCTTCTTCTGTTTCACATATGGGAATGGGAATGACACGTGTAATTTTATACTAAAAGGGGGCTCCAGGCTTTAAAAAGTTGGAAAACTTTGATCTAGTCCAATCCCTTGATAGTATGAACAAGAAAACCAAATCCCAGATAGAAGAAGGACTTGACCAAGGTCACCCAGATTAATCAGTACCAGGTCCCCATTCTGTTAAGCTGCTGTGCTGTTGCTTTCTCACCTTATCTCACTTTTCTAGAATTACAGAATTACAGTCTGCTTGAGACTTTCAGCCCCTGAGGCCCCATCTAAAGTTAGAGCTAACCTCTACAGAGCAGTCAAAAATGGCTTATGTCATACCTTTCTGTATTTCATTTGCTTCTTGATAAAGAGTCTTGATGATCTAACCCAAAGAGCTCATTCACGTGAACCTTTCAGACCCCCTAAGGTGATCATCTAGGGAGACGAATATTTTGCAGAGTAGGAGGCTTTTTGGCACCCCTTCAATCCTACTATGTAGGGTTGGTTCATCTACATATACACAAGACTGATTTTAAATCAAATTATCTTGCCCATGTATAAAATATTATATTTTTGACCTTTCTCTCACTATACCATTTAAAACCTATCAAAATAGTATTAGATATTTGAAGATCACCACAACAATGGGATTCTTTTGTTTTCTTATTAGTTTCTTCTTAGAAACATAATCTTCTCCAATGATTCTGGTAACTATTGGTGGCCCCATGCATTGCTTCAATCTCTTTGGAAGATTATGTAGCAACAAACGGTAGAGATCAGAAAATGCTATCCCGTGACACAGTTATCCCACATAACTCTATCCTAAAGAGCCGATTTTAAAAAGCAGAAAGTTCTATATTAGGTATACTGTTATTTTTCAGCATTTTCACTACACCTGAAAACAACCTGAATGTCAAACAATACATGATAGATAAGTTCGTCGATGTGTTCGGTACAGAAAACAGATAAGTACATCTCTGACATGAACCACTCGATTATTTAAAAAATCATATATTTGAGAAAATGATTACTTTGGAGGCCATGAATGGAAATGTATCTACAAAAGAATAATGGAAAAAGAATAAATGGGAAAATATAAAATTGTCATGCATTATGATTATAACTACACAAAATTTATGTCTGCATGAGAGTAAAGATCATTCTCACAGAGCCAGTAAATTGATGTTTTTAGACCAAAGGGTTTTGGAGAACAATTGGGTGTAATTGTTCCATTAATTTTTTTAACAGTATGGAGGTGTGAAGGTTCGCTGCTCTGTCTCTGGAGATTAATTGTGGATTTAACTGGATTCTAACTTGTTTTCAGTCTTTGCTGTTAAAGGCCACCGGAGCTCAGTGTGAGTCTGAGGTCCTCAGTGTTGGTACACCAGGTGCTTTTCCACCAAAACGTGGAGTAGGATGAGTCTAGACCAAGTATCCCCGGAAGAGGGATGCTGTAAGATATAAGAAAGGGGCTCTTGAACTCTGTGTGTTCAATTGTCTGTCCCTAACACAGGCCAAGGCTTTTTCTACCTTGAGGCTTTGTATTGGCAGTTCCTTTTGCCTGGAATGCTCTCCTCCATTTCTTAACTTGACCGTCTTTCTCATCCTTCAAGTTTTACCCTGGATAGAAATTTCTTCTCTGACCACTCTTCCCACTCAGCCTCAGCAACTGCTTAGTTTTTCCATAGAACCTACAGCAGTCTGTATCTGCTCTATATATTTATATACTTGCTTGTTGTCTGTTTCCCCCACTAGTATGTAAGCATGAGGTCAGGCACCTTGTCTCTATTACTTACCACTGTATTCCTAGTCTCTAACATGACACCCTGCACATAGTAGGTGCTCAGGAAATTTTGCTGAACAAATGAGTAAATCTATATATATCAGAATAGAAACAGTTCCCTGATACAGTGTTAGGTTAATAATAATAATAGTAATAAAGCTTTGGCACAAATACATGTCATTTTAGAGAGAAAAGTCTTGTATTTGAATTTTTTATAATATGCAGGTATAATTCTGTGACTTTTGAATATCAAAAAAAGGAAAATATAATGAGAAGTCTACTTATAAATAACTCTAGGTTAGTGGGAATTATATGGCGACATAAGAGTTTGGATCAGGTTCTTATTCCATTAAAATACTGACAATTTTCACTGAATTTCAAGGAACTGAATTTTCTGTGCATGGGAAACCATGTCAGACCTTCCATTCCCTCCTCTGGATCACTTAAAGTGAGGCTCCTGGGTCTTGTGAAGGCAAACCCAGACGAACCTCTCAATGAAAATTAGGTCCTGGAAGATATACTATTTTCTGTAGGCCTAAAAACTCATTGATGAGTGGAAGAATTTACTACTAGTTAGTTAGGGAAATGGGGGGATGAGGACTACTATTTGGGCCTTGAAAATATGAGAAGAGCTTTAAACTCGTTTTCCATAGGGTCCATTTCTGAGTTTGAGATAAAGATATCATATATTACATGAACCTCATGGTTTAAGAAACTGAGCTCTTGTGCTTTCCAGTGAAACCTTTCTTCCAGACTGAGTCAGGAACTAAGCCCTCACATTTATGGTCTTACCCTGTGGCCTATTTTTACTGCAGAAACTGATTAATGGATGTACTAGACCCTGAGCAGTAGGAATTGAATCTAATTTTAACTTGGGAGTATTTGCCTCTAAAACAAGACTTCTCTATCCAATGGCTATCTCCATAAAACATCAACATCACATCAGACAAGCAAAAATCAATTCACAAAGAAATGCCATTAATGCAGACATCAAAACCGCACATTCTTGGCTTTGAGTGGCCTGAACTGCAAAGTACTTTGCTTTGGAGTCTTTTCTTTGCCTGGTTAGGCAAGGCCCACATCTTTAGCTCCCAGATACTCTTCTGAATTCAATTTGAGTTATGTGACCTTCATTCATTCCCTGGATATTTACTGACCACCTACTACATGCCCAGCACCGTACTAGAGGTTACAGGGATGAGCGAGGCAGTCAGTCGCTCATGGAAGTGACCTTCCAGTGGACGTATGACAGAAAATGAACAGGGAAGCACATCAATAAACCCAATAAATAAGTGCAGATATTGATTACTGAAGTGTCTATGGACTTTAAAAGAAAAGAAAAAGAAACAGGATTCTGGGAAAATACTTGAAGTGATGGGAAACAATAAAGAACCAACCCTACAAAAATCTGGGTTGTTGCAGACAGTGGGAACAGCTAATGCAAAGACCCTGCCCTTGCAGGACCTAAAAGTGAGCGGCCCCTTAAGTGTATCTCACCCTAGTCCTGCTCCTGTACAGAGGCCCTAGCAGGGGGCATGGCTTGGAGTGTTCAAGGTTCAGAAAGAAGTCAGATATGATGGATGAAGGGATCAGAATAAATGAATCTGAAAGGCAGGTAGGGACCATGGGTGAAGAGTCTTGTAGGCCATAGTTGAGGATTAACTTAAATACTCTAAACAGTCACGGAGGGCTTTACAGTAGGGCATAATATCTGATTTCTCATTTTAAAAGTCTATTCTAGGTGTTGCATGGATAGTCGATTGTAGGAAGCCTTGAGTGTCAGTGGGAGCTGAGCTGGAAGGCAACTGAGTCACGTAGGAATGAAGTGGAGAGAGATCACGAGTGGTGAAAGTCTCAAGCAAAAATGCTCGGGTAGCTCTGAGAATGCTATCTACCAAGGGTTTAGCTGTAAAAGGGAAGGAAGGAAGGGTAAGACAGGGTGGAGGGTAAAAGAGAACAGAGTTGCTTGGTTCTTTTAAAAAGAGTTGGGAGGGGGGACGGACTGGCCTACCTGCTGGTTTCTACGTGTGTCTCTGACCTAAATCTTAAGACTCCAACCTCCTGAATTCTCACGGCTAGCCATGATCTGCTGCCTCCAGGGAGTCCTAATTACTTACTCCTGCACCCAGGAATCTCCTGTTTGAAGTCCTTTATCACTTGCTTTGTTCTGAACTCTTTTGGTGTTGAGCCTTGTTCTGTTAGGGGTACCTGTGTGTAACTCTAACCTCTCCAACTGTATCTACACATTCCTCCTTCCCTTCTTTTCTTTCTTTCGCAAATAATGAGTGAATAATATGTACCAGGCACTGTGGTAGACCCTGATGATGCCGTCTTTAGCAAATTGGGCACCAGCCCTTGTAAAGCTTCCAGTCTAATGGAGGGGAATGACATCAGTACAATAATCACATTAATAACTAGCTCTTTGGCATGCACTTTGAAGAAGCGTATGTGCCACTGTATCAGAGCGTAACAAGAGGAGATGACCTAGGCTAGGGAAATGAAGGAAGTCTTCCCCAAGCAAGTGACCTTCAAAATGGGGGGTCTTAAAGTTGAAGAAAATCTTATGTGTTTGGAGCTCAGTGAGATGGGAGGAAAAGGAGCATGAACTGAAATGGAGGAGACCGTGGGATAGATTTTGGCGTCCACTCTCAGGGTAAAGGGAGAACCACTGAAGGGACATGCCAGCTTCTGATGAGGGTCATCAGGACATGATCACAGTCACCATGTGAAAAGCTCACACTGGCTACTGTGTGGGGAATGGAGTGGTGGGGGGGGCGGCGGAATGGGTGCAGGGAGACCATTATGAAATGGTAGCAATCCCAGGTGAGAGATGCTGGCAGCTTCCACGAGGAAGGTGACTCTAGGAAATGGAGAGAAATGGACAGATCCTAGAGGAACTTTCAGTGCTAAAATTTGGACACATGGTGGAGGCTCCCAGAAGTGAATGGAGACAAAGATTTGTCCTGGAGTATATGTGGAAATGATAGAACTCATAACACATTTCATTGCAGAAGACCTATGTGGCATGGTTGCTGATTTTCAGGACTGCCCTTTACATGGAGGGCTCTAGAGCCAGAAGGCATTACGTACTTTGTAATAACCCAGTGGAATCGCCAATTGCCTATGAGCAGCAACTGTTAATAGTAATAAGAACTGTTTGACAGGGAGGCTGTGTTGGCTCTGGAGACATAAAGGAGTTATTTAAATTCTCTTTGCCTCAGTTACATGCTCTGTAAACTGGGGTAATGATAGTTCCTAACTTACAGGGTAGGTGTAAGGATTAGATGAAATAATTCATTTAGCACACATAGTAAATGACTGACACATAGTAAGTACTTGGTAAATATTAGTTACTATAATTATTAGAATAATGGTGACATTCATTTCATTAAAAAAAATAAAGAAGGAATGTTTGATCATTTTAAAACATGTAAATAGCTTTATAGAGGGTCACACAGCCTTCAGCAACCTTTGCAAAGCCACACAGCTCTTAAGTGGTAGAGCTGCTCTTTGACCCAAATCCATTGACACCAGAAGCTGTGTTTTTGACCACTATGCAATAATGTTGCCAAAAACAAGGAAAGGGGATCCTCTTCCCACCTGCCATCTTTAATTTAGGAAGCATGCATATTATAACAGATGTTTCTGCTGCTAGATCAGACTTTGACTAAAGGGAAATATCCATGAAGAGTGGTGGCCCTATCCAGAAAATGACTAGAATGGTGATCTTGACTGTTTCTCCTGTCCTGTGTAAGTGGTAATGGCTCCCATGCTATGGTGACCATGGAAAACTTGTTTCCTAAGGTGCAAAGAGTCATTAAAATAGGGAAACCTTTCCATTTCTCCTTAGGGCCTTTCAGAAGATCAAGATGGTCCTATTAGTACCAAGCTTATAGCATACTTTTCTCATGAAATACTCAGCATTGAGTAGTGTTGGGGTCCTTACTCTACAAATAGGAAACAGAGGCTTAAAGAGGTTAAATGTCTTGCCTGAGATCCCACAACTAGAAAGTGATAGAAGCAGCATTTGAATCCAGCTGTAGCAGACTATTCTGGCCTCACCATTCTGTGACACTTGTCTCCCATCTGTGCTGTGCTGCCCCTCCCATCTCATGCTTACTCAAAGTGCCTGAGGTCCCCGCCCCCCCATTTCTCTCTTTTACCCCTAAAAAGGATCTGATATCAGTCCTGTACAACTAAACACGTTGTTCAGCAGGTCACTACCTCTCCAGAGTTTATTTTTATTTAAGCCTGCCCCCGCCAGTGGTGTGCTGGAGCCTGCTTATGTTGGCCCACATAAGAGCTGATTGCTACATTTTCAGGAGTTCTGTGAGCCAGTAGACTTTACATTGGTAGTTTGACATTGGTCATGATGGGAGTATTTACTGTACAGAAATTGGCAAACACCACAAACAAAGGCTCTCCCATATTCTCTACTGCCATTACCACTACAATGATTGTTAGACATTTACCAGCATACCACTGGGCCCTCATCTTTCCTTGTCCTTTGTTAAAGAATGTCTGGCAACAAGGATCACTTTGCTGAGAAATTGGCAGGCACGGGGAGTGTCTGAAATCACGCCTGGTGGCCAGTCACCACCTGACAGCTCCATGCTTCTCTCTGGCCCACTGCTCCAGCATGACAAAGCAGCTTCCCGGCCCCAAGGAAAACACGTGCACATCTCAATACTTTGAACAGGCTCTGACATCAGATCTAAATCCATGTTAAAATAAAAGGCTCAGTCAGTATGTATTATAATGACAATAGGCATGGAAATTTGAAATTAGAAAAAAGCAGACTTATTTTGCAGAGCTACAGTATTTGTTCCTGAATATGTAAAGGATTATTTTTATATGATATCATAAATCCACAGAACTTTAGAGCTGCAATGAACATAATTTTACAAATGAGAAAAGATAAAAAGAAGCTGAGACCCTGAGAGGGGAAATGTTGGCCCAACATCACGCATCTCATGATGCATGTATGTCTCTACCCACACAGTTATATTTAGTCACAGAATAGAGGGAATCCAGAACCCTGATGTTAGCCACACTTTGAAGAATCCTTGAGTGTTTCCCTTCATTTGAAAATGATTATGTTATGCCACCCTGCCAGCTCCTTCACAGATATAATGGTGATACAAATAATAGCTAATTTTTACTAGGTGCTTACTAGGTGACAGGACTTATGTTAAGTGCTTTATATATTAAGTTGAACTATGTATATGAAATTGCCAACATTTGATCTTTTTTTGATCTATCAAATGGTAATTTCTAATAGGTCAATCTAAATATATTCTCTCTAAATATTCACCATTTTCCCATGAAGTGAATACTATTATCACACCCATTTTACAGATGACAAGACTGAAGCTTTAATTTAAAAATAAATTTAAAAAAGCTTTCTTCCCACAAGTGTTATTCTTATTTATGGGCAATGAACAAAGTACTCTTGTGTGCAAATCGATGGCCCTAAGCAATGGAATGTACATAGAACATGAACAATAATACCTGACATATCTTGCCTTTCTCAGTGACCTTGGAAAATTTTCTAATCAATAAATTTCTGTGATATTTAAAGAAATGCTTTTTAAAATGTTATTTATGATTATAAAGCATAGACATTAGAAAATAAGAAATTTGATGTCTGTGCGTTATATATCGGCTGTATCTCACGTGGAAATGTTAGAAACTATAGCTCAGGGCTCCCCAGAATGAATTAATTGTCCTAGAATTTTCATAATACTTGAATGAAGAAGCTGAGTTATTTTACAACATTGTCTACATGCAGATTATAACCAACAAAATTCTGAATCAAGACCATTTGGTTGTATGTCTATCTGCAAATAATATTGTACAGAATTCACAACCAAACAGTTCAAAACAAGCAGTTACACTCAGAAATGATCAGTACTATGTACATGGGATGATGCTATGTCAAGTGATGAGTCAGGAAAGAAAATTAGTGAAAACTGTAAAATGGGCTTTGAAAAAAATATTTAAACATATATGACTACTCTTCAAATATGAAACCAGAACTTCTAATGTCCCATTCACAATAGAAAAAAAATTGACTGATACCATGTGATTAATCAACTCTAAATGATGAATTCTCCAAGTTGAAAACTTGGCTATTGGCCCTCCATTAAGTTAGTCAACAAATATTTATTAAATATCTACCACAGGGGCCTTGCGCATAAGTAAGTCCATATTATTCCCAATTGATTGGCTGATTATTATCAGTAAGCATCTGCTTAAGATGAGCATGTCTTTTCACCTCTAAAAAAGAGGCAGTATTATTTCGCCTGCAACTTAGAAGTCTAGGAATCCATAGGCTCCATACCCGGCCTGGCCTCTTTCAAGTCTCCATCTCATTGAACACTTCAAAGCCTGGCTCTCAAAAGACCCCAAACTCATGCCTACACCTACTAAGTCGGACCCCAGCCAAGAATCAGAGTGCCTTTGTCTCTAAGGGACCATCAAGCACCAACGTTATTTCCCCTACCTCCTTGATGATGGAAAAATAATATAATGATATAGTAAGGAGGCAAACGTGCTTTGAAAAATTGCTGAAAAGGGCTATACAAGTGCTACTTCATAGAAACAAGGAAAGAAGAAAGGAATGTTGTAGGTGGTATTTCCAGTCCTTTCATTTTATAAAGAATGAACCTGATGCAGAAGGTAGAGACATTTGCCCAGGCTAACTCACCTAGAGAGAAGTAGAGTTTGGTCTCCTGACCCCTCTTCCAGTGCTTTTTGTACCAAACTACACTGTTATGCTTATTCGCGTTGCCCTTATTATTATTGATGTTATGGAATAGAAGATTATCTTTAGATATATAAACACTGACTTAGCTAAGCAGCTGTAATCTTCTAGATAAGAACTACTGTTCTATACTGCATAACGTTTTGTGCGTGATAGTCTCCTGGGAAGTTCTCCTAGGGATGAAGAGGTTTACCACTGGGCTTTGCAAATTCTAGACAATTAAATGCCCAAGGACCATTGTTCCCTATGTCAGGTGAGTGATGACCATTGAGACAATTAAAACTGAAACCATAAAAATGTTGACATGGGACACATCACTTAACCCTTCCGTTTGCCACATAAAATATTATAATTTAAAAGTCAGACTTAACCTTGCAGGGGAAAGATAAGCTAATGAATAATAAACTTACTCTTTTACAGTTTTTAGAACTGAAATCACCTAATACAGTTAACCCATCTCTTGACTTTTCTCCATGCTCTCTTCCCATTGCTCTTACTGTACTTTTTAGGTTGTTATAACAAGTACATCTATCTGTGTTTTCTGTGTTCTTATTTTATTCTCTGTATATCTTCATGAGTCAGCCCGGTCTAACTATAAAATACTGTTTTAAAAAGGACAAAACAAAGTGCTCACATACCCCATGACGGTCCTCAAAGTATGCCAGGCTGGTTTTGGTTAAAACAAAGAATCGAACTTTAAAGTTCGAAGGAGAAGTTCTTCTCTTTTGTTGGGATTTCTTGATGAGTTGTTCTTCCAGGAGGATAAAGTTGTTCATGATCCAGTCCTTGAAAAGTGATGCACCTTGGGCATCACCCTTCAGCACAACCAGAGGAAACAGCTTCAGGGCAAGGAATGAGTTGGAGAGGCAGTTGATCTTCAGAGAGTTGTTCAAAGGCAACTTGCCTCCAATGTTATCTCTCTACCAACATTCAGTCAACATTGCAGAGCTTCCCTTCTGATGTCAAAGCCCACAACCACATCCTTTCAAAATTCAGAAAACTATGAAGCATAGGTAGAAATTATACATACCCTTTGCTGTACGGTTTAGAAATGATATTTGAAGAACCTCAGACTCAAAATGATATGACGGATTAGAGTTTAATCTTCATAGTTCCTGCTTTAGCCCGTCTAACAGTTAAGGCATGTAGCACAAAGGATAGAAACGTGGACTTTGGGGTCAATGGACAATAGTTTGTGTGTTAGTTTTCTGTTGGCTGCTGGAACAAATTATCCCAAGTTTAGATGCTTCACGAATTTATTATCTTACAGTTCTGTAGTTCAGCAATGCAAAATGGGCCTCACTGGGCTAAAATGTCAGCAGGGCTGTGATCCTTTCTGGATCTCTAGGGTAGAATCTGTTTCCTTGCCCTTTCCAGCTTCTAGGACTACCCGCATGCCTTGACCCTCAGCCCTCTTCCTCCATCTTCAAAGCCTACAACAGCAGGTCAAATTCTCTCATCTTATACAACTGTAACCTCTTCTTCTGCCTCCCTCTTCCATGTTTAAGATTCCTTAAGATTACACTGGGCTTGCCTGGATAATCTAAAATAATCTCCCTATTTTAAGATCTGTTTATTAGCAACCTTAATTCCATATTCTACCTTAATTCCCCTTTGTCATGTAAGCGAACACATGCACAGGTTCTAGTGATTAGGACGAGGACATCTTTACCTACCACAGGTTGACTTCTGGCTCCACCAGCTAACTAACTGTGAGACTATAAGCAAATTACTCAAGAGCTCTGAGCCTCAGCTTTTTTACCTGTGAAGGGGAATAATGGTGTCCCTACATGTGGGGCTACTCTCCGGCTTCCTTGCCAGTCTCATCTCATACCTCTCTGCTCACACATTTTCACTTTAAGCCCTCATGCGTGCTTCTCATGCTGCTTTGAACAGCTGCTCCCTTTGCCTGAAAACATCTTCTCTCCCCACTTTGCCTGCTTTAACTCTAAGTTATACTGCTAGTCTCAGCCATGTCACTTCCTCAGGGAAGCCTTCCTGGCTTTACTAAGTCAAATCCGCCAATTATATATGTAGAGGGCACCTTATGACATACCCCTTATGACAATTGTCATTGTACTTTTGGAAGGGTGATTTTTGGATTAATGTTTGTCTCCCCCACTAGTCTGGAAGCTCCGTAATGGTAAGGAGGAGTATGTGTGGTTTTGCTCACCATTACATACTCAGCAGCCATCATGGTGCCTGGCACATTAAAGGGATGTTTAGAAAAATGTGTTGAATGAGTAATCACCAAACTGGGTTGGACAATTATAAGAGACAATGGGCATAAAACACTTAAGAGAAATATATTAAAGTTTATTATTTTGTTAAATTTAAATAAAAGCCCATAGTAGTTTGTCTGTGCTACAGAGAAATGATTGCTTTTCCATCGCAAAACATAGTGGAAGAGCAGAAAATAAGTAAATCCTTCAGAATGGCATAATAAATTATACATGAGCTCTGAAGACAGACAAAATTACATTGGAATCCCAGCTCTGTCACTTACTAAGCTGTTTCTTTGAGTGAGCTACTTTCCCTCGCTGATCCTTGGTCTCTGTGAGGGTCCTTTCGAAGACAATCCCATAAGCTCTCTGAGTGGTGGATGCTAGTCATGTATCTGGCCTTAGAATTAAGGTATAAAGTATCATGAGTCCTACTTCTAGCATGAAGTAAATAACCAAGAAATCTCAGTGTAAGGAGAGATGGCATATGCCAGACAGGGATAAATAATGAAACAGAACAATCATTATTGCTGTATAGGAGTGCAATGATCTAGAATTTATTTTTTTCATGTGAGTTACCAGACTACAGCTTAATTTTGTCTCATATATTGGATGCCCCAGCATAATCAAGACACTCAAGATTGTTGGGGAGGGAATACTTTAAATGGTTTCCCCACCTCCATTCTGAGATTTTAAGATATATGTGTGGAAATACACTGCCCAAAAGAGGTAGTATTTCTTTTCTCTCCTGAATATGGACTTGAGACAGGGATTGCTATTTTCTCCAAGTATCTGTTCTCCCCTTCGTCCCAGGTAACAGACTCCCTGAAGGTTATCTGGGCATCTGGCCAGCCAGAATAAAGATTACAGTTTTCAGTCATGTTAACTGTATTCTAGCTAATTGAACAGGGCAGAAGTTGTGAGCACAACTTCAAGGAAATGTCCTTAATGGCAGTCATCATACCCTTTTCATTCTCTTTTTCCTCCTTCCTGCTAACTAAAATGTGAATGTGAAAGTTGGAGCTAGAGCAGCTATCTTACACCTTGAAATAGAAATTGCATGTTGAGGTCAGTGGAGCATAAAATAGAAAGGTTCTGGGGTCCTGATGACCTTGGATCCTCCTTGCAGCCTGGGAGCACTTTTTCTTTAATGTAAAAAGAAATAAAATTTTATTTTCTAAGCCCCTGTTATTTTGAGGTTCTGTCACAAACAGTAAACCTAAGTTTAACTAATACAGTGCATTTTCAAACTAGACTGTAAAGTCCTTTGAGAAGGGTAGATTTATACCTGGCTTGTTCAGGTTGAAAGATTTACGGACTTCACAAAGTATTCTCATGTGGGAAAGCAAAATGTCATCAGTAGCTGTTGTAATAGGAGCCTTTCCTTTGCCAAATCTCCATGGAGTGTAATTATAAGTAATTTTATTCTCTCTCTCTCATAGCACCTTCAAACCCACTCGCTGGGATTGGTTTTTGTCCTCACCTAAACATAACCTTAAGAGACCCAATATTCTCCCCATCACTCTTAGGAAAACATGTGTAAAAATAAGCCCTTTGTTTTGTTTTAAAGTCCTATTGGGAATTCCCTGGTGGCACAGTGGTTAAGAATCTGCCTGCCAACGCAGGGGACACAGATTCAATCCCTGGTCCAGGAAGATCCCACATGCCGTGAAGCAACTAAGCCCGTGAGCCACAACTACTGAGCCTGTGTGCCACAACTATTGAAGCCCATGCACCCTAGAGCCCACACACTGCAACTACTGAGCCCACACGCCGCAACTACTGAAGCCCACGCGCTCTAGGGCCTGTGTGCCGCAACTACTGAGCCTGCACATCTAGAGCCTGTGCTCCGCAACAAGAGAAGCCACCGCCATGAGAAGCCTGCGCACCACAACGAAAAGTCGCCCCCTCTCACTGCAACTAGAGAAAGCCCACGCACAGCAATGAAGACCCAGTGCAGCCAAAAATAATAAATAAAACATTGGAAAAAAATTCTAAAAAAAACCCAAAGAAAAACAAAAAATACCTATTGATAAATTTTGGAGGATGCTGGAAAACCAATTTATTATTCTGTAAACTGCAAAACAAAGGGAAAGAATAAAATATATTTCCTATTTTTCCTGAAGAGCCGTATCTCAGTTTAGTAATCAAATATTTAATGAAGGAGAGTCCTTCTTTACAGAAGAATTCCAATGAATAAATTAAGGAGTGATAGAATATCACCATTTTGCAATCCTAATAATGCATAATGGTTTTAGGCAATGCTCGTCAATGGTTGCTATAATCATTACATGAAGAGCCAGTAGGAAAATCTATAATTTATTTATTAGACTGATAGCATTGTAACACATTGATCAATCTTAACAGCAGGAAAAGAGAGACAATCAGACATTATGTATTTCCTGAAGTGATGCAATAGGAAGTACACAGAAACCTTGCCAAAAGAAAAAAAAATCAAACAATCTCATCCAACCTCTAGATCTAAATTCAAGCTTGCAGGAAATACAAGAGATAAAGGAACATGACAAACGACAGCATGGAGACAAGTTCAGAATACAGTGGACCCTCTGTATCTGCAGGCTCTGCATCTGTGGATTCAACCAACTGTGGGTTAAAAAAATTCCAGAAAGTTCCAAAAAGCAAAACTTGAATTTACTGTGCACCAGAAACTATTTACATAGCACTTACAGTATATTTACAACTATTTATATAGCTTTTATATTGTATTGGGTATTATAAGAAATCTAGAGATGTTTGAAAGTTTACAGGAGGATATGTGTAAGTTATATACAAATACTATGCCATTTTCTATAAGGGACTAGAGCATTTTGTATTTGGGGGGTCCTGGAACAAATCCACCATGGACACCTCGGATCTGTACCCAAATCGCTAAAGACAACTGACCCCATGTCTGTAACAAGTAAGTCAGAGGGAGAAAGAGACTTTAAGAGCCATATCAAGCATGTGCTGATTTTGTTTGGATTTATATTCAAACAAATCAATTATATAAAGACATTATGAGACAGTTGGGAAATCAGAACACTGCATATTTGATGACTAAATTTTTTAATTTTTAAGGCATGATAATGGCACTGTAGTTATTACAAAAGAGTATTGTATACAGAAACATGCAGAAATAATTATTGATAAAATAACAAAATATATGAGATTTGCTTTGTTATAATCCAGTGGAGGGGGAGAAATAGGCAGGGCAAGAGATGACAAATGTTTGGCTGAGTTGACAGTTGAAGCTGGGTGATGGATGGGTTGGTGGTTCTTTATTCTCCTTACATTGCTATATGTTTGAAATTTTTCATAATAAAAGTTAAGAAAAAGGCCTGTCCAAGTCAGTCTAATAGCAAAACCTCCAAACACATATTGAATGTAATGCTTTTCCTCAACCTAAGCAGAGGTCTGGTACAGGCTTTGAAGCATGTTGCCTTTTCTACTATATCCTAACTCCTCCTCCTTCCCCATACACTAGCCTTGCTTCTGACGCACTCCTTCCGGTTCAGGCTTGGGGCAAGAAGGGAAACAGGCACTTAATTCAATGAGGTCACAGTTGTAATCTTAGGTTGATGCCCTCTGAATGTGGTGGATACACAATTGTTGCTTTTTCTTTCGTGGGAAAGTTTTGTCATGTGTGTTGTTGCCATTATTGTCAGAGGACTCTGACAGCAGTTCTCTTGATATTGGAGATGCCAGTCTGACTCCCAGTGAGCCCAACCTTCAGCTCTTGGGCTTCTGCTGGTCCTCCTCCAGCGTGCCTCCCCTGCAACTCTGTTGGGATCCCTTTGCCCATCTTTGTTGTCCTCTTGGGTAAATGTTCCTTGAAAATGAACTGCATGCCACTTATTCCCTCCCATGGCTCTAGAGAAGACTCAGGTATCCATTGATGGATGTATGTACCATTTGCCCCAAGTGCAGCCTCTTCTCCCTCTGACACCAAACAAGGAGCTCTTCCACGAGATTTAACCTTTGCCTTTCTCCAAATGGGATTTAGACAACAGTCCTCATAAACCCTATGAGACTTAGGTCAAGCTAGTGAGTAGTCCTTTAAAGTTCCTGTCACTTAGCTTCTGGTGGATGCAAACACCTGCCCCCTTTCACCCTGAGTGGGTTGTAAGAGGAAATGCACAGTGCACCAAAAACTCTCCCTTGGTTTTTCAAGCTTTTGTTTTCTAAAAGCTGGAGGTGGGCAAAGACTATTACTGGCAGAGCTTGTTTTGCTTCCTATTGTGTCAAGCACAGATGATAAGGTATTTTACTTTAGGACAGAAAGTCACTTGATTCCTTAAATTGTATTATTTTAGGTCTTTGAGACCTCAACTGAAACTGAGTTGGAAAAGTTAGTTTAACATCCTCTCACAAAGAAAAAAACAATTCAGCCTGGCACTACTGGATCCAGCTACTTAGTGACATCAGAAATTTTGATTTTCATTTCTTAGTTTTGTGTCAGCTTCACGCTTAGGAAGGCTTTCCTCTGTGGCAGCAAAAGGCTGACATTTTGCCAGTGGAACTGGATTCTTTTTCCTAATAGTTCCAGCAGAAGTCTCAGAACTATGAATCATTGCCCTGGCCTGGGTCAGTTGCTAATATGTAACTCAGTCATTACAGACAAGGCGATAGAATATTCTGTTGTCTATTTCTAGGTCTGCACCCTTTCCTGGATTTGGGGATGGGATACAGTCGGCCCTATCCAGCCACATGGGCTGAGAGTAGAGAGAGGTTTTCCTCTAAAGGAACACTAACAGTGTTGCCACTAGAGGAAGTAGAACGGATGTCAGCTCATCAATAAATCATCTCACCTTTACTCTGCCCTGAAGCACATCTTCATGGTTCTAGCATTTGAGGCCCTGCAAGTCCAATCCTCTTCTCTGGTCCAGGGAATAGCCATTTAGATAAGTGGAGATGCTTCTTACATAACTCCAGAGCCCTCCTGTGTCCAGGATGAAGAGATCCTTCAACTGCATCCTTAGGATGTGGCTTCCAGGGCCTTCATTATCCTTGTGGTTCTCATCCAAACTTGATCAGGTTTATATGGATCTGTTTAAGAGTGATACCCAGAATATTTTGGTAATTATATAGCTTCTATCTTCTGAAAAATTTTTTAAAAAGCCTTATTCCTTCTAAAACTATTAATCCTAGAGAAAAAAAAGTAACATGAGCACATAGAGGTATTTGTACTAAATGTTCATTGCAGTGTTTGTAATGGAAACAACCTATACGTGCATCAGTGAGAAACTGATTAATCTATGGTGAATCCATTCAGTGGAACACTGAGATAACGAAAATGAATGAAGAATTTCTATAATGTATCACTCTAAAAAAGTACAAGATCTATTGTTAAGATAGAAAAGGTGCAGACAAATATGTATGGCATAATCCCATTTTTACATAAAAGTATTTTGTGTTTGTATTAATATGTATGTATATGTACAGGGCAATGTCAGAAAGTTTCTATATCAAACTTCCAGCAAGGAACTGGAAAGGTAGAGAGTTGTTTTGCTTTTTAATTTATGTAATTAAATGACCATATTGTGGGGGAATTTTTTACTTTCCAATTTAAAATAAAAGTATGTCCTTTGTCAGAAATAATTGGTTTGATTACTAGAAGATAGTGATAACTGAGGTGGCCAGTTAGACCTTAGAGCTTAGACCTAATTTTTGAACCATATATATATATATGTGTATATATATATATATATATATATATATATATACACATACATACATATATATGTATTTCTGGTTACAGAAGTGAAATATATCTTGCTGGAAAGAGCCAACCATCAAATAGACAAAAATAATAATCACTTTTAGTCTCACCCCTCAGAGATAATCAATGTTAACAGTTATTTTACTTTTTTCCAATATTTTTTCAGAATTAAATTTAATATTTATTCATTGCAATATAATTGCAATAATCATCTTATCCCAGCTCCTGGATCATTTACCATCTCCCACCTCTACAGTTTCTAATCTTTATTTTTATCTTAAATGTTAACTATTTTATTATTTATATGTGTATTTAATTGTAAGCTTCTTCAATATAACATCGAAGAAATAAATATTTAGACCGAGATGGGATGTCTCATGGCTTATAAACGCAGCAAAATTGGAACCCAAGAGAGGGAAATTGTCATAAGAATTTTGGCTCTGAGTGGGGCTAAACATGTCTGAGGACAGAAACTAGAAGGGAGCAGAAAGCGAGTAGGTGGGGAAGAGAGGTGACACTTGTTGGACCATAATGTTGAGAAATAAAATTCTTTAGATCTCCTGTCTGGCTTCTTTCATCTATACCAGCTCATTTTCTTTTGAAACCTAAGGCAGAAGCAAACTGATTTGCATAATGG
Source organism: Neophocaena asiaeorientalis asiaeorientalis (assembly GCF_003031525.2). Taxonomy (NCBI): domain Eukaryota; kingdom Metazoa; phylum Chordata; class Mammalia; order Artiodactyla; family Phocoenidae; genus Neophocaena; species Neophocaena asiaeorientalis. The sequence goes on from NW_020174788.1 coordinate 1,875,255, forward strand.
AACTTAGGGAAAGAGTCTAGGTGACTGTGGTCTTTTTCTGACAACCAGAAGGTAAGGCAGAAATCAGGTTGGCTTCCTGAAGTCCTAGGTGCCCAAGGCTCACCACACTTCATCCCACGCCACCTTGGTTTAACAGTGTTGACATATAAGGACTGTGGATTGTATTTTAGGCCAGGGGATTTACCCAGCAGATATATGCTGTGTACAGTATGGAAATCTCCCCACCCTCACATCCTGCCTAGCTCACTAGGCCCTCTCAGGTGGCATGCTCTTTGAAAAGGCTATATATAGCTGTCTGCTTGCCTTGCTTTACAAAGTGATAGGTGCGGAACAAAAGTTATTGACTTGAAACCTCTTCTCATGATAAACAGGTGGACTTCAGCCATCTATAATCTTGCATGTCTACCTATACTCAGTACATCATATACAGTATTTTGTGTTTTCACGCTTCACATCTCTTTAAATCTTAGGCCAGTTAAAAATATACAGGAAACTCTCCTTAGAATTGTGGTTCTGGCAGTTTCTCTTCTCACAAAACATTGTTGGTTTTAAATATTGAGATAAGTGCTATCAGGTCCATTCATTCAACTCATTCACTATTACTCTAGCGTGTATTTAATTGTCCTCCTGTATTGCTCTCTGTCTCTTCAGGGTGTTCTCCTGTATTGTAAAGTTTCCGAAATTAGGGTGGTGGTTTATACATGCTTCACTATAGTCCTTGTTAAGAAGAATTACCAAAAACTTGTAAATAGAAAAAAAATATAAAGCAGGTAACATGTACTTTCTTTCTTTCTTTTTTTAAATAAATTTATTTATTTATTTTTGGCTGTGCTGGGTCTTCGTTGCTGCGTGAGGGCTTTCTCTAGTTGCGGTGAGGAGGGGCTACTCTTCGCAGCAGTGCTCGGACTTCTCATTGCGGTGGCTTCTCTTGCTGCGGAGCATGGGGTCTAGGCACGAGGGCTTCAGTAGCTGTGGCACGTGGGCTCAGTAGTTACAGCTCGTGGGCTCTAGAGCGCAGGCTCAGTAGTTGTGGCGTACGGGCTTAGTTGCTCTGTGGCATGTGGGATCTTCCTGGACCAGGGCTCAAACCTGTGTCCCCTGCACTGGCAGGAGGATTCTTAACCATTGTGCCACCAGGGAAGTCCAGCATGTACTTTCAATGTCATATTAAAGCATTGTTTATCTAAGAGATTATGTGATTATCTAAGAGGATTATGTGATTATGTGATTATGTGATTATCTAAGAGAAGGAAGTAAGACAATGGAATTGGATTAATAAATCAAGACTGAAGTATTGCTGTCTACTATTTTTAATAGCTTTATTGAGATACATTTCACATATCAAAACATTCATCCATTGAAAGTGTACAGTTCAGTGCTTTTTCATATATTCACAGTTGTGAAACTATCACAATATAACTTTGGAATATTTTCAGCACCCCAAGAAGACTATTATTGATTAAAGTCTCAGACTCAGTGAAGTTCTCTAATAACTTATAGATTTTCATTCAGAAGAGATGCAAATGATTTCTGTTTAGTAAAAAAGGTAGCCCCAAAGCTTATGTTTTTATTGTCCTGTAGACATTTAACCAGTTTTGTATCTAACCTGGCAGTGTTAGTCCAATATTCCTTCTCCAATGCCAAGGCCTATACCTTTAATTCTCCTTTGAACCAGCTTTACCATCATGCTGATTCCCTCATTGATGAGGTAATGAAATCTGTGACATGTTTTCATTGTATATTTGTGTGAGAGTCATATTTTAAAGTTTTTGAAACTTATATTTGACAATCTGAATGCTCTTAGCTCAATGGTGGGCACATAGCTGGCAATCAATAAATATGTCTTGACTTACTGATCTCCACTTTTTGGATAGGGGATACATCAGACTTTTAAACTTTGGAAAGAGAGAATAAATTTTCAGAAAGTCTTTAAGAAAAGTCAGAAAATGAATTTGGAATGATATTTTGTATTTGGGTTCTCAAATTCTAAAATTTAAAGTATTATTTATTTTTGTGCAAGTAGTATATGCGATAGAATAAAATCTGAAATGTATAGAAGAGAATGCCCTGGGAAGCTAAGTCTCCATCCCACCATTTCCTTCAGTCAGTAAGTTTGCTCCTGGTACTGGTTTCCTGTGCATATTTTCACATACACACACAAACACACACACACAAACACACATTTCTAAAATTTTTATTAAAAAATATATGGCATGTCTTATACGCTCTTTGCAACTTGTTTTTTTTACTTACTGATATTTATTGAAAATTGTTCAACATCAGTATACATAATAGTTGCCTCAGTCAAAACATGTCTGGTGGCTGATCACTTTTCACTACTTCCACTGCTTCCACACACATCTTCATCTCTTGCAGGAGCTACGCAGTCTCTGTTTCCATCCCTATTACACCTCTATGATCTCTTTGCAACATGGTGGCCAGAATGATTCTCCAAATATGTAGGTCAGATCATCTCCCATTTAGAGCAGAGCTAAACACCTCACAGTGTCCTACAAGGTCCTTCACACATGATCTGCTTCCCTACCATCCCCACAGTTGCTTCTTGGCCTCAACTCCAATCTCTCTCCCTCACTCCACTCTTGTCACCGTGGCCCCCTTGGTGTTCCTCTAACATATCAGGCACACTCCCACCTCAGGACTCCCACCCCTTGCTATTCCCTCTGACAAGAGGCTACTCGCCAGACATCTGCGTGGCTTCCTCCCTGACCTCCTTGAGGTCTTTGCTTGAAAGTCGCTTCTCACTGAGCCTTCCTTGACCACCACCTCCAGCTCCTTCTCTCATGCACACACTCCCATCCCATTTGCCTACTTTATCTTTCTCCACAGCATCGGACATACCATATATTTTACTCATGTATTATCTACATATAAGCTCCATGAAAGTGAGGATATTTGTTTCTTTTGTCCACTGCTGCATTCCTAGCACCTAGAACAGGGCCTGGCACAAAGTAGGTACCTAATAATATTAATTAAAATAATATTAATTAAAAGAATTGATGAATTTATGCTGCATAGCACTTGTATATTTGTGTCCTACTTGTGTGACCCAGTGTAGTATAGTTTAACCATTGCCATATTTGGGGACTTACATATGCTTTTGGTACCTTTTGACATTGATAAAGCTGCCTAACTTCCCTGAGCCTTGATTTTCTCTCCTGTAAAATGGGAATAGTAGTTGTACCTACGTTTTATAGCATTGTTTGGGAATTACATTTTTAAAAGAATGTAAAGTGTTTAGCACTATGCCTGACTTATAGTAAGTTATTTATAATATAATTATGATTTCTCTCATTAATCATTCATCAGAAATGGACTTACGAGAAGAACAGATGATTGAGTATATAAAAACGTCTTGTTCAAAAACCCAATAGTGCTAACTTTTAGTGATTATCTCCTTACAATAGAATATAAGTCACTTTATTCTTTTTTTTGGAGAAATCATTTAACATCTTCAGAAAAAAATTTTTAGCTCTTCAGAAGTAGGGACCTTTATCTCTGCATTTTCCATTTTCTAGCTGGTCCTGAAAATAGTGCCTGCTCAGTAAATTTTGTTGACTAAACAAATGGAAGAATGAATCTCAGTGGGTAAAAGCAAGTTCATATTTACTGAAAAGCTGCAATTTGCCAGGTACTGCAGTAGGCACTAGGGATATAAAAAAGAACATTTGGGGGGTGAAGTTTATTTCAATACCTTCACATAGTAATCATTGAGTTTGGGAGATGTATTTTTACCTCAAAAGTAGTCTTCTAACTGGGGGAGGGGGAATTTGGATTCATCACCTTGTGCAAAGTACAAAAACTCCAGAAAGGCATCTTTGCCGTAATTTCTCTGAAGAGCTTTTCAAAGAAACAGAACATCAATGGTTTATCAGGTAGACATCAAGAGTGAAGAAGCAGGCAGACCAATATGGGAAATCCTATGGCGATTCAAGACTTTAGTGATTTCCTGGGGTCCCAACGTATCTTGCGAACCATGAATGACTCTATATTTGGTGCAGAATGAGAGTACGATGGTGAGCCATGCAGCTTGAGACAGAAAAAAAGCCTGACCTGAAGTGCAAGACTGGGGATAGAATCCATCCAGCTCTACGTTCTGCCCCTGAGCAAGATAATCCTGAGCCTCAGTTCCTCACCATAAAATTATGGTTTTAAAAACTAGCTTCCTTTACGAGAATATACAATGGGAAAAAGACAGTCTGTTCAGCAAGTGGTGTTGGGAAAGTTGGACAGCCGCATGTAAATTAGTGAAGTTAGAACACACCCTCTCACCATATACAAAAATGAGCTCAAAATGGCTTAAAGACTTAAATATAAGACATGACACCATAAAGCTCCTAGAAGAGAACATAGGCAAAACATTCTCTGACTTAAATCATACCAATGTTTTCTTAGGTCAGTCTCCCAAGGCAGTAGAAATAAAAGCAAAAATAAACAAACGGGACCTGATCAAACTTATAAGCTTTTGCATGGCAAAGAAAACCATAAGCAAAACAAAAAGACAACCTGTGGAATAGGAGAACATACTTGCAAATGATACAACTGAGAAGAGCTTAATTTCCAAAATATACAAATGGCTCATACAACTCAACAATAGAAAACATCCCAATCAAAAGATGGGCATAAGAACTAAATAGACATTACTCCAAAGAAGACATACAGATGGCCAATAGGCAAGTGAAAAGATGCTCAACATCGCTAATTATTAGAGAAACGCAAATCAAAACTGCAGTGAGGTATCACCTCACACCAGTCAGAATGGCCATCATTAAAAAGTTTACAAATAACAAATGCTGGAGAGGGTATGGAGAAAAGGGAACCCTCCTACACTGTTGGAAATTAAATCGGTACAGCCACTGTGGAAAACAGTGTGGAGGTTCCTCAAAAAACTCAAAATAGAATTACCATATGATCCAGCAATCCCACTCCTCTCCTGGGCATACATCTGAACAAAACTATAATTCAAAAAGACACATGCACCCCTATGTCATAGCAGCACTATTCACAATAGCTAAGACATGGAAACAACCTAAATGTCCCTCAACAGATGAAGGGATATAGATAGAAGATGTGGTATATATGCACAATGGAATATTACTCAGCCATAAAAAGAATGGAATAATGCCATTTGCAGCAACATGGATGGACCTAGAGATTATTATACTAAGTGAAGTACATCAGAAAGAGAAAGATAAATACCGTATGATATCACATTTGTGGAATCTAAAATATGACACAAATGAACTTATCTACGAAACAGAAAGAGACTCACAGACATAGAGAACAGACTTGTGGTTGCCAAGGGGGTGGTAGGGGAGGGATGGATTGGGAGTTTGGGGTTAGCAGATGCAAATTATTATATATGGGATGGATAAACCACAAAGTCCTACCATATAACACAGGGAACTATATTCAACATCCTGTGATAAACCATAATGGAAAAGAATATGACAAAGAATATATATATACATAAAACGGAATCAGAAGTTAACAGAAGAAATTAACACAACATTGTAAATCAACTATACTTAAATTAAAAATAAGAAGGAGAAGAGAAAAAATAGAAGCCAAGGTTGGGTTACCTTTGTGGGGAGGGAGCATGCAGAAGAGGGGCTGGCAGGGTTCTATTTCTTGCTCTGGGTAGCAGCTACAAGGGCGTTCACTTTCTTGTTACTCATTAATCTATATATTTATGGTTTGTGCACTTTCATGAATGTGTGTTATATTTCACAATAAAAACAGTTTCTAAAACTGTAAATATATATATATAAGTTAGTCTCCTTGAAATGAGAAAATGGGTGAGAAAATTCTCCATACCCTGGAAACGACAGTACAAATGGGACTCTGACGGGTAGCACTCTTTCTAAGTTCCTGCTAGCACTGTGTTACATACGCTGGGGGCACAGAGAACAGCAATCCCAATAGGATGCCTGCCCTTAGCAAGTACACAGGCCACTTCCAGGATTTTATCCCCAGGGCATCGTTCAGCAGAAGCATGAAGATGATCCCTGCAGGGAGATTTGTGACAACAACAAGACTGGAAACCACCCAGATATTTACAAAAGCAGGATGGTTTTCTCAACATTTTGATTAGAAAGACTATCCAGCCTACCCACACCTATACCTTGGCAGGGTCAGCCTGTTCCCTATGGACGTGGTGGTTGGTTTAGGGGGGAGGCTGGTGAGCCTGCCCCGAGTGGGTGGGGGCTTGGAGGCTCAACAAAGGGGTGTGTGATGGTGATGGGTCACAAAGGACTGTGCAGAATAAATGAGGTCGGGCCAAGAGACTTAGGCAGAGCCCTGCAGGGAGGTGGCCAGTTGCCTTCGTTCCCTGTCTCTCCAAGACTCGATTTGTGGCTGGTGGCCGCTGTCTTGAACGAATAGAACCATGAGCAGTGAGCATTTTTTACCTCATTACACGGCCAACAGCTACCGTTCAGTAGGCGTGCTCAGTACCTCCATGGGGGACCTGCAACGACAACTGTACAAGGGAGGAGAGTATGACATTTTCAAGTATGCTCCCATGTTTGAAAGCGACTTTATCCAGATCAGCAAGAAAGGAGAGGTGATTGACCTACACAACCACGTCCAAACGGTGACTGTGGGCATCGCATCCACCAGCCCCCTCCTCCCACTACCTGATGTCATGCTGCTGGCCCGGCCAACAAAAGCCTGTGAAGAGCATGTCAGATACGCCCAGATCACCAAGGGAAGAGGTCGCGAGCCCGTGAAGACCCTAGAGCTTACCAGGCTGCTTCCCTTGAAGTTTGTCAAGATCTCCATCCACGACTGTGAGAAGCAGCGGCTGCGCCTGAAGCTTGCCACCGGCCGTACTTTTTATCTGCAGCTGTGCCCCTCTTCCGATGCTCGAGAAGACCTCTTTTTCTATTGGGTAAAGCTTGTCTATCTCCTGAGACCACCGGTAGAGAGTTGCAGCAGTACCCCGACGCTCCAACCTGGAGATTCAGCGACTATAGAGGATGCCAAAATCCTAGTGGTAAGCACCTACAGAGACTCAAGAACACAGGGCAGGGTGCTTTGGGAGAGCAGGGCAAAGCTGGTCCTTCATAGCCATTGGTGCTCTCTCTCTGAGACTCGCCTGGGAAATACCTTCCATTGTTGAAAAGGGTCAGGGACAAATGAGCCATTCACCACACTAGAGAGGTTCTGAGTGCTTCTCCACACCGTCCCACAAGGCCGAATTTCAGAGAGACCTTAGGTATCATATCAGCTGCACTGGCCTCATCTCCAGGGCTGTAATCCCTTCTACAGCATCCTGATTGTCCGGTCTCTTGAACACTTACCCCAGCCCAGATAGTCTCATCAGTTATGGAACATCATTCACAGTTAGAAAGTCCTTCCTTCATTCTGTCTCCCCGGGACTCCGACATGCTGATTAAAATCAGCCCAACCCGTGTAGTCACCAAAATGTAGGTGTGCATCCCTTGACCCAGGAGCCCCGCTTCTAGGAATCTGTCCTGCAGAGAGAGAAGCACAAGGGTATAAAATTAAAGTGTATATCATGGAGAATTGTATCAGTGCTTTCCCTGGCCCTGGGATTGTTCAAGCAAAATGGAGTGGCCGTTTGACAGGGGTGCAGTAGATGGGATCTTGCATCCAATGGGAGCTTAGATTTGGTGATTTCAAAGGTTATTCTGAGTATAAGCCCTTGAGTTGCTCAGCTCCAGGATGAGAGAGGAGCGGACAGTTCTGATCTCACTTTCTGTCATCTCTATCTTATCTGTTTCTCCTCCTCTTGGCTCAGACCACAGAGCTCCACAGAGAAAGAGATCAGGATAAGGCTGGGCTTCACAAGCTTCGTGACGTGTCTGGAGCCACGTCTTGTGCTAATGTTGGGGGAGAGGGAATCCATCATGCCCCCCATGGCTCAACTGCAGTCGTGAAAAGTGCCGAAGGATCAGCTGCAGAGATGACCACGGGCCAGGTCGCAGCAGAGACAGCATCAAGACCTGGCGGAGGAGTGGCAGTCTCAGGGGTGGGAGCAGGCCCTGCAGGAGGCACTGTGAGCTTGGCGGCAGCCAAGAGCACAGGCACCAGCCAGGTGAGCATGGCCCTGGCGGGAGCCACCATCAGGGATCCAGGAGAAAGCGGATCCGGCAAGGCCATTGCAGGTGCTGCCAACACATCCTTGGAGGACACGAACCTGGTCTTGGCGGGTGCTGCCAGCACATCCTCCACAGGGGCAGATTATCCAGAGAGCAGCATGAGCGTGGTGTTTGCAGGTGCAGCCACGACCAACAAGCCTGCTGATGGAAGAGCTGAAGGGCAGGTCGCAGCCCCCCTGGTCTCCACCTTGCAGAGCGAAGACTACATGTCTGAACGGGATGGAAGCCAGAAGGTCTCCCGCCCCAGGGATGAAGCCTGGAAGGAAAAAAAGGAAAGAAGGGAAAAGAAGGACAAGTCTTCATCTAGGAAAAGTTCCCATCGCCGCAGGACAGGTGAAAGTCACCGCAGGACAGAAGGGGACAAGACCCAGAAATCATCCTCCTCCTGGTCCTTATCCGGCCATGGAAACTCAAAAGATGACAAAAAAGAAAAAGGGCACAGTGGCACCAGGAGCAGAAGACACAGCTCTCACAGGAGTGGCAGCCACAGCTCCTCTGCCAAGAGCCGGCCCGCCAACAGTTCAGGGACTCTAAGTAAGAAATCCAGTAAGATCTATTCGTTTTTCAGGAGCTTCAGAGGCATTCCTGGTTCAAAAACAATGGTCACACATGACAGAGAGGTAGACTTCGTGGCTAAGACGGTAGAGGAGCTCAACATAGAGCACAAGGTGGAGAAAGCCCCAGTTGGCCAGGATCTGGAGACCTTTGGAACCATGACATCAGAGCCGATGGAGACCATCGTTATTGAAACCAAATCCATTTAAATAGAAGCCAGGGCAGGAAGCTTTCCATGGAGACCCAGCTTCAGGGAAGGATCCCTAGAGAGGCAATTCCTGCTTTCTTTAATAAAGGAAACCATACAACTCCAAAAGAAATGCTATCTTCTGTTTTCTGTGTCCTCTCGCCTGGTAGTGACTTCACAGTGACTTCTGTGATGTGAATTGTGCTTCGGCCTGAGACCCCAGCCTCCAGTCAAGCAGGACCCCCACCTCCCACCCACGCCCAGCAGAGCCAGCATTAGTGCCCTGCCTTGCCTCAACCCCTTCCTGCCTTTGTTTTCCCCAAGACTATGGCTGCAAGTCACAGACTACGGGCTGGGAAGCATCACCACCAGCCTGTCCCCAAGCCCTTCCTTTTCTCCCTGAAGGTCCCTGAACATGGTCATTCAGTCCAGTCCATAGACCAAGTGAAGACAGGACTCATGTCTCCTCTAGGGATAATCAGGGAAGAAAAGAAGGGGTGCCTCAGCATTTATAGGCAATCAGAATAGTGAAGTTTATCATCTTGATCAGGACTGACAGCCTGAGGGTCAAATCTTGCCAACTGCCTGGCTTTATGAATAAAGTTTTATTGGGCACAGCTACAGTCATTTATTTAAATATTGTCTAAGGCTGCTTTCACATGAAAATGACAGATTTGAGTAGCTGTATCAGAAACCACATGGCCTGCAAAGTCTAAAATATTTATTTTCTGGCACTTGGCAGAAAAGTTTTGCCCACCTGATTTTAATCTTAAAATTCTTCTTCCTCCTGGGTATGTACTCTGGATAAACTCTCACAAACGCTTGCCAGGAGACAACTAGGAGGATGTTTGTAGTAAAACTGTAATAGCAAAACCCTGGAAACAGTCCACATGTTCACCAAATAGGAGAAATGATCAATTGTGGCATATGCCAACTGTGCCTATGATACAGCAGGGAAGATGAATAGCAGCTGTACAGGGTAGCATGGGGGAGTCTCCCGTAATGTCGAATAAGAAAAGCGAGTCAGAAAAATACATGCAGTATAGTTCCATTTGTAGAAAAGTTCAAAAACAAGATCAAACAATGTGAGTAGGGGCACACATTTGCTAACAGTGTAGAAGAAAACAAGGACATGATAAACACAAAATTCACAATAGTGGATTTCTGTAGGGTAAAAAGAAGGGAGGGATGGTCTGGGAGGAAAAACTTCAAAAGAGTGGGAATTTTTCTATTATGCAAACGGGTATGTCCATGGGAATGTATTATTGTTTCCATTTTATTTTAACATCTCTGACATCAGGATGATTTTTCTATTGCTGTCAGCCAAGTGGCAGTCACTGCCTTAGAAATATCTTAACCAATTTGTTTCACTTTTGTTTTCCTTTCAATATACGCACAAGAGATGGATGACAAAGTCTGAAAGATATCTTTCAATAAATATAAGATAAAGAAACTAAGTGACATAAATACTCACTATCCAGGAACACAAGAAAGGTTTAGATATATTGTTAAGAAATAATAGAATAATCCAAAATGCTCTGTACTAATGAACTATGTAAATTGTGTATGCATGTGGAAAGCGATTCTAAAAATTTAAAAATCATAAATGAGATTATGAAATCTCATTTCATAATGAGATTATGCATTTTTAAATGTCCTTTTTAAAAAAAGTCTTTCCAATTTAAAAAGAGTTGTAAATAAATTTCATGAGTCCATGGAAATCATTAAATTGTTAACAACAGATGATAACAGTTGGATTAGAGTAACTGTTGATAACAGTTAACAACGGTTGGATTTGAGAAGAATGCCTCTGAGAACCATGTGTGTTTGTATGAGCCAGGGAGTCATCTGCTAGCCTTGCAATTCTTTGCTCATCCTCTTCTGTGACAACAGGGTCTACCAGGACGGAAGTTGGGTTTCCAGTAAAACTTAGGGACTTTCTCTGCAGAGCAAATGTAAGTGGTAGAGGTGGAGGAGGTGAGAAATAAGATACGGATTCTGGGAGGAGTGGTAGCTTGGGAGGATGAGAGGAAGCCCTTCTCAGTTGATCTGGTGGGTGGCTGGAAAATCCCATCTTGTGATTTCCGATACACAAAGACCAATAGATGGTGGGGATCAATGTGTCCTTGGAGTTAACTCTTGAAGCAGTGGGTCTTGGTAAGAGGAGAGAAAGAGCCATGTTCTCTAAGACCTGAGAGGGATTTGGGGGAAGTCTTCTGGAAATGTGAGGAGTTATGGGGTGGAGGAGAGAGATAAAGGGGAGCTCTTTCCAAAGCCTTTGACTCAGAGCCCCGAATTTTCACTATGCCAGAGGCTGAATCAGCCTAGTTAAAACAGCTTAATCTTACGATTCTGTACCCTTGGCTTTACCTTTTGTCTTTCTTATCCTGTATTACGCATTCTCACTCCCTCACCCCAGAGGACTTCTTTAATGTGAACCTAGTTAGTCCACTACGCAGGGCGTTAGCTGAGCAGACCCACAGGTTACACAATTTACACCTCCACTGAAGTAAAGTGGAGGTGGGGACTTGCCCGCCGCAACGTGCCCTGCCTGGCACTTTCTCTGGATTTCTTTTTCTATCTTGACAGTTCATCAAGAGACGCATGCACAGATACCTACATATTTCAAAGCAACAGGCATCTTCCTCTGGAGGGAGACATCAATTTGGGTATCAAGTCAGTACACCCTATCAGATAAAGGCCAATATTTTTGACAGCAATATTCATCACCATGGTAGCGATTCTGCAGCTGCACGTGCAATTAGGCAATGGATGGTTGATTACAAACTAACCAGTGTCCCAGACTTCAAGTCTGGCAACACACATACATACGAGAAAGGGGTTTTTTCCCTGCAGCAAAATAAGGTCATTCACAGGATTGTTGTGATCGACTGGAGTCTTTCAGACACAAGAAAGATGTGCTATGGTGGGAAGAAGCAAGTTGCCTCAAAATATTGAAGGCAGTGTCACGGCTGGTAGAGCAAGCGTGATGTGATGCTGGGGAACACAGCAGGGGCCAGGCCATGCAAGGCTTTGAGGTCCATTTAAAGGATTTTGATTTCTGACCTTGGAGTGATGCAAAGCCATGATATGTTTTAAATAGGGGAGTGGCCTGATCAAATGTGCCCTTTGTGGAGGGTACTGTGGTTTCTGTGAAAAGAAGTATTTGGCTAGGGGGTTGTTAATATGTGACTTTATGTTACTTCCTATCTTTGGCCACAGGATCTATATAATGAGGAGATTGGAGGGTATGTTTTGAAAGACACCGTTCCATTTGAAATATCCACGTGGGGTGGACATTTCTTCAACGAAGGACTTGTGGCCCCAGCTGCTGGGGGTGCTTCCCACAGAAAGCCTTCAGCTGGCAGTGAGTTTGGAAATTGCCTGGGTTCCTCACCCGAGGGGCACGGCAAGAACTGATTGATGTGGAGTGTGAAGGTCAGGCCATCGTAGCCCAACACAGACCCTCTCTGAAGGGTTGCTCCAGTTCAAGAGCTCAGCTTCTCCCTCTGTGCACTCCTGCTTCTGTCCCTTCCCTTCCAGAGGTGATCCTAGGAGTACTCCTTAATAAACACCCTCCTCACAAAACTCTGTCTCAAAATCTGCTTATTGGAGAATACAATTTGTGATACCATGTTAGTGTAATGTGCTGGGGTCACCTCCTCTGACTCAGGTGTCAGTTGGAGGACGATAATAAGGAGACAAAGGAAAGCAGATTCAGAAGGAAGAGAGCTAAATTCTGTGCAAGTCACAAAGACTGGCGTCTGCATGGGGTAAAGAAGCCCATAGGAACTTGAACACATGAAATCTGTTTCTGTCCTTTGGAGGCCCCATGTTCTAAGAGGAGTTCATTCTGGACCCGAAGCAGGTGGAACCAAGTGGGTAAAGACTTTCTCAGATAACTGCAGAGAAGCAGCATGTGGGCTTGCAGTGGGTTGGACCAGTGTATCTGCAACCCCCAGGACGGTAGTTGGCATTTAGTAGATGAGCAATAAAAATGATGAGTCATGGCATTTATTAGAAAATGAATGCATCATTAAGCTCTAAAAACCTAAGTGTGTGTTGCCACCCATGCCTTCAGGAAAATCATTCCAATCTTTGAATGACAGAGTTCCATGGAAGGACCTCTCCTTTTTAAATGGTGGTATGGGAACTGCTGATCCTGTCTTTATTTAAAATTGTAATATTTTGTCCATCATGGACTTTTTGCCTTAATTGTTGTTTTTTAAATATTGCATTTATTTATCTTGCTTACTGAGATTTTCTCCCCCTCCTTAATTTTGCATCTGAGGCAAGTGCCTCACACACCTTACCTTGGTCCCGGCCCTGAAGTGATTCTGAAAGCAAGCAGCTCATATTTGTACACAACTGCCATTCAGGAAACTTGAAAATTTTCTCATTTCTTTTGATTGTGTTCAATACCCATCTTTCCACATGTTTTTTTTTTTTTTTTTTTTTTTTTTTTTTTCCCCATTTTTTTTTTTTTGCCACACTGCGTGGCTTGCGGGGATCTCAGTTCCCTGACCGAGGAGTTGAACCCGGGCCACGGCAGTGAAAGCCTGGAATTCCAACCACTAGGCCACCAGAGAACTCCCCATCAATACCCATCTTTCAGCAAAAATATATTCAGCACTGGCTATGTGTGAGGCAATGCTAGGAATTGTCAGAGCTGATGCACAGATAAGTTAGGAAGCTAGCTATAGCCACAGAAATAAAGCAGGTGTGTAATTACAACATAAGGCAGAGAAGTGCTGGAAGTGTAGAAAAGAGGCTACGAGTGGGTATGGAGGTAATTTTTATTTGGGTGAACTTGGAGAAACTTTTTGAAGAAGGTTACGTTTGAGATGGAATTTAAAAGGTTGGATACAGCCCAGATATTTTGGGGAGTGTTTAGAAAATAAATCAAGCAGTCGATAAAATGGAAAGATTTTGTGATGATTCAAAAACACATATGATAGTGGCACAGCTATATAATGTAAATGTAGACTTTAATGACAGTAATAGTGTCGACGAAAATTCAATTAACTATGAAGTTAAGAAGAAAAAAAGGGAATTTAATTTGAGCCAAACTGAGGATTGTAACCCGGGGAAGCAGATTCTCAGAAAGTTCTGAGAACCGTTCCACCTGTTAGAGGTCGAAGGCAGTCATATACATTTTTGAGACAAAGGATCATACATCAAAATGACATACAGATATTTTACATAAAATTCATCAGGGATACATGGTCCAGGTAAACACATACAAAGTGAACAGCAAGTCACCATGACCCCCTACAGAGCTGGGAAAGAACACTATTCTTCTTTTTTTTTTTTTTGGTACGCGGGCCTCTCACTGTTGTGGCCTCTCCCGTTGCGGAGCACAGGCTCTGGACGCGCAGGCTCAGCGGCCATGGCTCACGGGCCCAGCCGCTCCGCGGCATGTGGGATCCTCCCGGACCGGGGCACGAACCCGTGTCCCTTGCATCGGCAGGCGGACTCTCAACCACTGCGCCACCAGGGAAGCCCAAGAACACTATTCTTTTAAGAAGTTACATTGCTAGCATCAGAAGAAAGAAAAAATTTGACGTTTATGGCTGAGCAGGCACCCGCCTCTTTGAGGAGATCTGGTCAGTGTGTAATGCAGATGTACATTAGGGAGGGAGAAGCCCCAAACAAACACAGAGAGAAAATTTTCTGTTTAATTTTTTTTGTCCTGCCTTAAAAATACATTTTATTTCACTGGGAGGTACAACAAATAAATTAAAAGGGCTTACCTGCCTTTTTTTGCAGGATTCTACATCCTTTTAAAGTTCTTCAGCCTGCAAGAGATAACTGACATTGTTTCTCAGTGGGACTCATATGCGGGGAACGCATCTTTCTGTTATAAAACTAAGTGTAAACTGGGGTTAGTTCCCCAATGCCAGGGTTACTGCTGCCGCCTGCTGCTACAGAAAGGTGTAGCAGGCAAAGCAAACTACAGACATCCTCCTGGCCCATCTGCTGCACACAGGTCTGGGTTGTTGAGATTATTATTAGTGATAAGGTCATTAGTACCCATGAGACAACAGCAACAGTGAAAACAGTGATTAGGAATTAAAACTACACAGCAGACTGCAGAGAACAGCGCATTAGAGATGATTCTCACTCAAAGTGCATTGTTCAAACAATATAGATGAGCTGATAAGTCTTTTGACAGGAATAAGCAGAGGCTGGAGATGAACAATTTAATTAGCTAGCTTCCATTGTTTTTCTGTCTGGGCTTTTTAACAAGCAGAGACACAATGTAATTTACTACTAAGAGTTCAGAGATTATTATTTATGCAGCTGTCTACCAGTGACAAACAGTAAGACCAAAAAAATCAATAGGGTAAATGTGCTGGAACATTTGGACTTTTGCATGCTAAAAAAAATCTTCTAAACACAAGGGAAAAAACACAAGGGAAAAAAATCTTTGTGACCTTGGATAGGACACAAAAAGCATGACCCATAAAAAAAAACAATTTATAACTAGGACTTCATCAAAACTAAAAAGCTCTGCTCTTTGAAAGACACTGATAAGAAAATGAAAAGATTAGCCATAGCTTGCAAGAAAATAAATGTAAATAACAAAACACATATCTGATAAGGGACTTTTGTCCTGTGTGTGTATGTGTGTTTGTCCTGTGTGTGTGTGTGTGTGTGTGTGTGTGCTCTTACAACTCAACAGTAAAAACAACAAACAAGCCAATTAAAAAATGGGCAAAAACTTTGAACAGAGAGTTCACCAAGAAAAGATATGTATGGCAAATAAGTACAAAAAGATACTCAACACTAGAGAAATGCAAATTAAAACCACTACATAGCCATTAGAATCGCAAAAAGGAAAATTGCAGAGAAGGGTACAGAGCAACTGCAACTCTTACAGTTTGCTGGTAGAAATGAAAAATGATATAGCCTCTTTAGAAAACTGCTTGACACTTTCTTATGTAGTGAAACATATACCTATTATAAGGACTTGCAATCCCTTTGCAGTAACTCGAAAAAAAAAATGAAAATCTTATGTCCATAAAGGATATGTATCTGAATGTTTATAAGACTGGAAACAGCTGAAATGTCCATCAACTGGTGAATAAATAAATGAATTATGGTGCATCCATACAATGGAATCCTCCTTCAGTGTAAAAAGGAACAAACTATTAATACACACAACAATGCTGATGGACCTCAAAACATTTATGCTAAGTGAAAGAAGCCAGACACAAAAGTCTACATACTGCACGATTCCATTTATATGACATTCTGGAAAAGGCAAAACTATGTAAACAGAAATCAGATCAGTGGTTACCAAGGGGTAGGGGTGAGGGCGGGGATTGAATACTAAGGGGGCACAAAAGGAATTGCTTGGGATGAGGCAAATATTCTATATCTTAATTCTGGTGGTGGTGGTTAGATGACAGTATATATTAATCAAAACTCATTGAACTGTTCACTTGAAGTTAATTTTACTGTATGTAACCTATACCTCAATAAACCTAACCTTAAAAAAATCGACAAGGTGACTATTTCTGCTTGCCACTTAGGATCAAGTGATAAAAATGATGTTCTCTATAATGTGCCAAGCTCCTAAAACAGGCAAGATGCTAGTTATCATGTATTCCTGCTTGTTACTGCCCCCTCATCTCCTCCCACTCTCCCTTTGCTTGTTAGTTGTGGAGCACACAGGCTCCCTTCCTGTCTCTCTAACTCAGGAGGATCATGGCAGCCTCAGACTCTTTGCACTAGCTGTCTCCAAGATATTTGCACAGTCGACTCCTTCTCATGTCTTAGCTCCAAAGACAGCTCCTATAAGAGGCTACCTTGATCACCTTCTAGAAAGAAGCTACCTGCCAACCCACCTAGCTACCGCATTATTGTGTATTATTTTTCTCCCGATAGTCCTTATCACTATTTGAAATTCTTATTTGCTTGCATGTTGTTGTCTGTGTCTCTCCATTAGAAGGCAAGGCTTTTGTCTGTCATTTTTACCATCTAGGTCAGTCTTTGGCACAGCAGATGCAATAAAGATTTGTTGAATGGATGTAGTCCTTGTTAAACTAGAGAAGACATCTTTTTTTTTTTTGGCCACGCCACGCAGCACATGGGATATAGGATCTTAGTTCCTCAACCAGGGATCGAACCTGTGCTCCCTGCAGTGGAAGCGTGGAGTCTTAACCACTGGACTGCCAGAGAAGTCCCTAGGGAAGGCATCTTTAAGGAATAAACTTCCTATTCAGATTCCGGAAGTATAGCCACCTAAACAAATGTTTATTATACACCATATTTTCACTAGTCCCTCCCATGATGTGAATTTCATACCATTATTCATTTGTAGTTTATTGTAAAGAACACTAGACTGAGAGTCAAGAGTCCCAAATTCTAGCCTTGATCCTGCCACTAACTAAAACACTGAAAATTTGGGTCGAAAATTCCATTTCTAGAAATTTATATCAAGGAGAAAATTACAAACATATACACGTGCACCAAGAACCAGGATGCTCATCCAATGTATTCACAATAGCAAAGTTGGGAAGATAATTTCACACAATGGTTTTGGCTAAATATACCCTGGTTTATCCATCAATGTCACACTGTGAATTCATTTGAAAATGATGATTATTCAGTATTCATTTTGTTACTTATTCAATAGATGTACATGGAGTACTTGCCAATTTCAGGTACTGTTCTAGGTGCTGAGGATGTAGCAGTGAATGAAACAAAGGCCCTCTTCTCATGAATCTTGTATTTTAATGGGGAAGAAAGACAATGAAAATAAATCAACTACATAATATGATATCAGATGATAACACGTTCTATGAAGGAAGGAGAATGCATAGTAAGGGGATTGGGGGCATTCCCCAAGAGGATGACTGGGGCATGCCACTTTATATAGAGCGACCACAGAAGACCTCTTTGACAAGGTCACATTTGACCAGAGACCTGTATGAAGTGAGGAGGTGAGGCATGTGAATATCCGTGGAAACAGAGTTCCAGGCAAATGCAATGGGTCTAAGGCAGCAGTAGGCTTGAAAATTTCGAGGGAAAGAAATCCTGCAGCTGGAGAAGACTGAGCAGGGAAAAAAGTGGTAGGAAATATTATTATTGGAGAAGTAGCTAAGGACTAGATTTTGTAGTGCCTTATATAGGCCATGGTGAGGACATTAGATTTTATTATAAATGTGATGGAAAACCTTGGAGAACTTTGAATAGAGTGGTTAGATTTTTTTTTTAATTGGGGTATAGTTGCTTTACAGTGTTGTGTAAGTTTCTGCTGTACAGTGAAGTGAATCAGCTATATGTATACATGTATCACCTTTTTTTTGGATTTCCTTCCCATTTAGGTCACCACAGAGCATTGAGTAGAGTTCCCTGTGCTGTAGGTTCTCATTAGTTATCTATTTTACACATAGTAGTGTGTATATGTCGATCCTAATCTCCCAATTCATCCCACCCCACCTTTCCCTCCATGGTGTCCATACTTTTGTTCTCTACATCTGTGTCTCTACTTCTGCTTTGCGAATAGGTTCATCTGTACCATTTTTCTAGATTCCACGTATATGCGTTATTATACAATATTTGTTCTTCTCTTTCTGACTTACTTCACTCTCTATGACAGTCTCTAGGCCCATCCACGTCTCTACAAATTACCCTGAGTAATATTGCATTCTATATATGTACCACATCTTCTTTATCCATTCATCTGTCAGTGGACATTTATGTTGCTTCCATGTCCTGGCTATTGTAAATAGTGCTGCAATGAACATTGGGGTGCATGTGTGTTTTTGAATTATGGTTTTCTCAGGGTATATGCCCAGGAGTGGGATTGCTGGGTCATATGGTGATTCTATTTTTAGTTTTTTAAGGAACCTCCATAGTGTTCTCCATAGTGGCTTTATCAATTTGCCTTCCCACCAACAGTGTAAGAGGGTTCCCTTTTCTCCACACCCTCTCCAGCATATACTGTTTGTAGATTTTTTTGGTGATGGCCATTCTGACCAGTGTGAGGTTGTACTGCACTGTAGTTTTGATTTGCATTTCTCTAATAGTTAGTGATGTTGAGCATCTTTTCAAGTGCTTCTTGGCCATCTGTATGTGTTCTTTGGAGAAATGTCTATTTAGGTCTTCCACCCCTTTTTTGATTGGGTTGTTCAGATCTCTTATATTTTAAGACAGTGTGGTAAATAGGCTAAGGAAGGACAAAAGTGGAAGCAAGGAAACTAGCCTATTTCATAAATCCAGGGGAGATTATGGTGGCATGGACTAGGACTGAGGCAGTGGAGATGGTGAAAATTAATTATATTTAGGACTTTTACTTATTCCCAAATAGAAGTAATACAAAAGGCCGGTATGGTAGTTTTGAATGGAGTACGAGAGAAAGAAGAGTAAAGGTGAACCTTTAGATTTGAGCCTTTGCAATTGAATAAAGATGTGGGATAAGAGGGTCTGAATGCAAAGGAGAGGGTGTTTCCAGGGCCTGGATAGCATCTGGGTATTATCACCTGGATGACATCCCACTAAGAACTGATAACTGAGTCCTGGGGCAATTCAGAAGATCAAATGTGCCAAATGCTGCTGAGAGTAGAATAGGATGAGTACTAAGAATGCCCACTGGAGGTCACAGTGTAGGTCACATTGGTCTCAGTGAAGGGAGAAAAGCCTGATTAGGGTATGCTCAAGAGTGAACAGATTTCTTCAACAAATAAAATGATGGTGGGGGGTGGGGATTGAGGTGGAGGAAGGAAACTATAGAGTAAAGGATAATTAAATGATACATCATCCAGTTTCAAAGGGGTGGACGTTATCGGATCCTCAGATAATTGGTATACAAATACTGACTTGATTTTGATGATATTAAATACTTATTAATTTATTTTAAAATGAGACAATGGTTCTCTGGTTCCACGAACAAACAAAACGAGTCCTTACTTTTTAGAAATGCTTGATGAACTGAAATAATGTCTATCGGTAGACAATTGTTGAAGTTGGGTGATGAATACACTATTCTCTCTACTTTCCTGTATGTTTGGGAACTCTCCGTAATTAGTTTAAAAAAAAAATCAAATAATCTTAAAGAGTTAAAGTTGAGAACATTTATCAGAATAACAACCTTATTTTTGTAAGCGCAACATGCTCTTGGAAGATTCCCATAAATTTAGAAATGTGTAACATTTCTTACGAAAATAACCTCCAAAAGAATTAAGTGTACTTTTTTTTTTACACTTGTAATTTGTTGCCAGGAAATAGAATCTGAATTCGTAAATGAAAATAAAAGTGAATAGATGGTAAAAAAAATGCAAATTAAGAATATATTATTGATTCTCAATCATGTTCACAAGTATTTCCAGATTACAAAATACTTAAACAGCGTATAGAGTCCAACCTCATATTTTTTAATGTTATTTTTGACAGTGGGCTACAGTCGATATCATTTCTAAAAATATCTGCTTACCGTATTGTCTAACGTTTACGTAAGACGTATGGATGCCTCAATTTTAAGCGTTGAAAAAAAAAAAAGAAAAAGAAAGGAACGAGCTACCAGCTGCTGCTTTTATTGATACAAAGTACAGAAATCCTCCGCGGCTGCAAAAGCCGCAGCCGCAGCCAAATTGCCAGAAGGCGGCAGGCTGCTCGCGGTCGGTGAGGGGGTGGGGGTTGGTTGGGGGGGCGGGGGGTGCAGTGCGCAGGCGCAATAGCAAGCCATCGGTCAGAGGTGGGCCTAGAGCCTCGGTTAAAGGACAGCTATTTCAGCCAATCAAGGGACAGCGTCAGAGGCTTCTTCCTGGAAGAGGAGGTTGGAAGTTGGGTCTCAGCGGCGGTGGAGAAGGCAGCTACCAGTGTAAACCCTGGGCTGAGGTGAGGGGGCGGCGACGGTTTGGTGCTCCGTTCAGTGTGCATTTCTTCTTCCGGACCCCGCGACTTCCTCCGGGCGGGCTGGGAATGGGGGAGGCCTGGTGCGGCGTACGCTCGCCCGCTTTCCTTTCCCGCGTCCCTCGGGGAGCGCGGCGTCCCTCGGGGAGCGCGGCCTCCCCGCCGCTCGCTGAGCCCCGGGGTGAACCGCTCGGCGGAAGGTGCCTTCCTTGCGGCGAGCTCTGGGCTTCCTTCGAGTGGGGAGGCCGAGCCCGGCCGGAGGTTGACAGACCTCAGTTCTAGTCTCTCGCGGCTGGTTTGCTAAGGTGGGTGGCCTCGGCGAGTCCTTTGGCCTCTCCAGCCTTAGGGGATAACCAGCCTTGCTCTTCCTCCTCAGGGAGCAGTCCTGAAATCAGAAGAATTAATGGGAGGCGGGGAAGGAGGTAGATGCCAAGCCTAATCATTAGATCATCTGGAGAGGTTTTAAAAACAACATACCGGCGGCCCCATTCACAGTAGACAAAACGAGTCAAAAGTCTGGGGATGGGACCCTAGAATACCTTTCTTTTTTTGGTGAAATACCGCAGAACGGAACAAACACTAGAAGGTGGATCTTGAGTCTGATAACCAGCTATGATGCCTGGCGCTTGTTTTACTGAAAACCTCCATCGCCTTTGACAAGTTTAGTCTAGAGAAGTGATAGGGAGATAAACAGGATTTCTGTAATACGTCAGTTTCCTTTTGTACTGTTAGATGCTTCATAGTTTACTGATTTAAGGGAACTTGTACTGTGTACAAGAACCAAGGTTAAGAATTCCTGCTTTGCCATTTACTAGCCTTTTGATCTGGTTGCAGACACTTCCCCTTGGTGAGACAGACTTGGGATCCTCATCTCTAAGATGAAATTGAAAATACTACTTAACTCATAGAATTGGTTTAAAGATTAAGAGAGGAGGATGTGAAACAATGGTACCTGTCACTTACTTGCCCTTTGGGGATTGGCAGCTAAAGTAGAGGATTACACATGGTGCTGGGAGGCACAAAACTGGGCTTCCAATCTAAAAAGGCTTGAGTGGGGTGAAACCTGGGCTGTCTGAAATTTATTTTGAAGTACCAGATCATTGCTAATTCTCTGATTTTGGTAATTATGTGGTTATAAGAGAACATTCTTATTTGGGGGGATACCCACTGAAGTATTTGCGGGCACAGAGATGAGAGACCAATAAGGCAAATGAGGGAAAATGTTAACATTTGGAGAATCTGAGTGAAGAATATGGAATATTCTTTATACTATTCATATAGCTTTTCTATAAGTCTGAATTGATGTTTTTGGAAGTTTTAAAAAGTTGATTATAACTATTTGCAACTCGTAAGTGTGTTGTAAATAAATGAAATGGTACACAGTATTTATAACCCTCCATCCCATGCACTTTCACCCCTTTTTTTTTTAATGGCTGTGTTGTGTGTATATATAGACATTTTATCCAGCCCTCATATTGATGAAGTTATGGGCTGTTTCCAGCTTTTCCTGCTCTTTTCAAACAATGCTGTGTTAAACATCCTTAAACACACTTTTGTGTACTTGTACCAATATTTTTGTAGGATAAATTTCTAGAAATAGAATTGTTGGGTCACACAACATTGTTGATCAACTATACTCCAGTATAAAATAAAAATTAAAAAAAAAGAATTGTTGGGTCAAAGAATATCAGCATTAAAAGTTTTGATACTGTCAGCTCAAATTCCAAATAAATATATTCGTTTCCTTTCCTGTCAGTTGTGTCTGAGGATTCCCCATATTCTCTTGGCGGTACTGGCCTGCCACCTGAGAGTGTTATATGGTGGCTGTCATGGTGGCTTCTGTGAGAGCTGAGGGGAATGGATGCTCTCCACCGCAGTAGGCTTCCCTGCAGGGCCAGAGGAGCTAAGAGCCTGCTTCTAAAATTGGGATGGCCACTCTGAAGAAACTGAGAGGAAGGAGAGTGTGACCTGTGCTGGAATCCAGGGCCTGCCACATAGAAGGTGTTCTAACATTTGTCAGATGATGTAGTATGTGAAATCTTGATACTCTGTTAGATGAAAAGAATTCTTTTTAAAATTTGCATTTAACAGTGTGTTTGTCTGAATATTTTCCTGCCTCTATTGAGCATTTGCATTTTTCTCATCATCTTTTGCCTATTTTTCTATTATTTTTTAAAAATATATAGGTTTAAAAAATACCTCTTTCAGTGGATCTTTATTGAGGATTTAGCACCTTCTAGGCATTGTTTAAGGCGCTGGAGGTAGAGTTGTGAATACGACAGGCAACTGCTGAAGTCATAGTGCTTTTCTTGTGGGGATGGAATCAGAAAATGTTTTTTAAAAATCAAAATTAAATTTCTAATATTTGCCCTTGTTAGCTTGCAGGCATTCTTCTCCCAGAAAAATGGGATTGTCTTTTAATTTTGCTTATGATATATTTTCCTATATGGAATTTTTAGATTTATCTTTGGTAGTCAGATCTGTTGGTCTCTTGTAGTAACCTTAAAACATGTAGTTAGCTATTTGTCTGTTTTCCTTTATAGATTGTAAGCAACGCAAGGATGGAGACCATGTTTATCCTTGAAAGATAGTATGATGTAGCGTTTGAGATCTTTAGGCTCTGGCTCCTTCCTTTACTCTGTGACTTTACGCAAGTGGATCAACTTTTGTGAGCCACGGTGATCTCATCTCTGAAATGGAAAGAGCACCCTTCTTTTCTCAGATTTCTCGCAACCATGAGAAAAGTATTTAGCACAGTGTCTGGCACATACTATGTACTCAAGTGTTATCTTGAGTGTCATTATAATCATCATTGTCATATATTAGACAAACAGTAAATATTTGAAAGAGTAAATAAACATTAAAGATGTTTATACCTACTTCCAAATTCCCATTGATTTGAAGCCTTCTTGAAATGAATGGAGCTACCAACAAATACTAGAAGACAATATGCTAGGATATACAGGAGAAGGAATGCGGTATGAGAATTAGGCTGGCTATTATATAGAAGAACTGTAGTGAAATCAAAAAGATCCCTGGAAAGCCATTGTATTCCAGGTAAGAGAGAATGGTGTCTTGATCAGAACTGATGAACTTGAGATAGTGAGATAGCGAAGTTTTGGGACTTGATAAATTTGGCAGTGATGGTGAGGAGAGGAGATTGGTAAAAAAGGAGGATTAAGATAACCTTTAGGTTTCTGGCTTGAAATACTAGGTGGATAATGGGGACATTTTACTGAAACAGGAAAGAGTAGAAGCTATGAGAGGAACAGGTTTAGGGTGTGTGTATTTATGGTAGATGGACTCAAAAGAACTTTCTTTTTTTTTTAAGTTTGAATGCCCTGTGAGACATCCAGGAGCAGCCCAGACGCAGTCTGGACTGGAGATAAAAAGTCAAGAGTCAAGAAAAGAAAGACAAATACTATATCACTTATATGTGGAATCTAAAAATAATACAAACGAGTCTATGTACAAAACAGACTCAGACGGAAAACAAACTTATGGTTGCCAAAGGGGAGAGGGAGAGAGAGAGGGGCAAATTAGGAGTATGGGATTAACGGACAAGCTACTATACATAAAATAGGTAAGCAGCAAGGATTTACTGTATAGCACAGGGAATTATATTCAATATCTTGTAATAACCTATAATGGAATATAATCTGAAAAAAATAACTGAATCACTTTGCTGTACACCTGAAACTAACACAATATTGTAAATCAAGTATACTTAAATTAAAAAAAAAAGTCAAGAGTCATAAATATAGACCAGGGTTTCTCCACTTTGGCACAATCTATTGACATTTTGGGCTGGATAATTCTTTGTTGCTGTGCATTGTATGTTTATAGCATCCCCAGCCTTTACTCATTAGAAGCCAGTAGCACCCCCTCCCTGGTTGTGGCAACTAAAGGTGTCTCCAGACCTTGCATATATCTTCTGGTTGGCAAAATGACACCTGGTTGAGAACCACGGATGTAAATGGTATTAAAAGCTATGGAATTGACTGAGATCATCCCAGGGAGAACATAGAACAGAGGCCTAAAACTAGTGGCCAGCAGACCACAAAGATTGTTGGAGATAAATATTTTTTGACCTCACAGTATTTGACAATTTCTGCGATTAATTGCCAGTATTTTTAAAAATTGAGAAATTTCACATAAAAATCTGGGTTTTTTTGCCCTTACTTGAAAACTCAAGACCAAGGAACAATGAATCTTCATTCGCACATGAATGCTAGTGGCTGGAGGCTTTGAGGTCTGGCTTGGAGATGCTCAGTTCTACTTCACTCTTTATGTTGCCTGCCTTTTCCCTTTGGGTTTTGAGTTTGTGAGTCTCTGAGGCATGCCAGCATTAAAATTTGGCTAGAGAAGGAGGGGCAGTAAAGGAGACTGAGAGGCAGCGGCCAGTGTGGTAGGAGGAAGACGTAAATGTAGCATCACAGAAGCTGAGGGAGAAGGGGAGTGTGTTGAAAAGGAAGAAAATGCTGCTGAGAGATTAAGATCAGCTTAGAAAAATGTCCATTGGATTTGGTCATGTGGTGGTTGTTGATGGCCGTGATGAGCAGTTTTTGTGGAGGTCGGAGGTTGACGGCAGATCGGATAGTGACAAAAATGAATATGCAGAAGGCTAGTAAAGCAGTGAAGTGTGGGTTGATACAGTTAGAGTAACTCATCATGCCCATGGCCACTGACAGACTGATTCTCAGCAGCAGCCAGTTCACTGCTGTGGGTTGGTGGAAACTCAGGGCTGCCCCACAGCTGTCCTTATTACCTCACAAATTCCAAGTATAAAACTGCCTCCAGTATATTACTTGCTATCTCTCATGTTGGATGGTGTTATGTTATATCTTGAAAATCTGGTAAGATCCATCTTAAGTGAGCACTCGGGATATTCTCATTTTATGATATACCTAAGCTTCAAATGGAGTAGATGGAGGTTATTGTGGCTATTGAAGGTATAGTTGAATTTGAAATTTCTGTAGTAGATGTAGAAAAGTTAATGAGTCTATAAAAAATTGTAGAGTATATTGTAGGAAAAAAGGGAATGGAATTGGATCACAGAAGCTCAGATGATGTGAGTTTGTCTGGAATATAGTAATTTTAATTTTGTCAGAGTGTTCCTTAGTTATAAGTGTTTGCTGTTGGAGATTAATCTATAATATAAAACGAGTGATTGTAACGTGAGATGGGAAGACAGCATGTGTAGTTTGGCTGTAGGGAGGGTAGAGAAGTGAGGCATAACTGGTGAGGGGTGTGGAATCCAGATGATTTAATTTATAGATGAAAATACAGTTGATCCTTGAACAGCCGGGAGGTTAGGGGCACCCACCCTCTGTGCAGTTGAAAATCTGAGTATAACTTAGAATTGACCTTCCGTATCTGCAGTTCCTTCATATTTGCGGCTCTGCATCTGAGGATTCAACCAACCATGGATCTTGTAGTACTCTAGTATTTACTATTGAAAAAAATCCACATGTAAGTGGACCCGTGAAAGTTCAGACCTGTGTTGCTCAGGGGTCAAGTGTATACTACAGTATATTTTTTGTACCAATGAAAGTATTAAGTAGAGCAGGAAAAATACGATGATTGAGTATATATTGCTAATTAGAAAAGGATGCAGCCTTTCCCTGTTGTAAATGTTAGTTTTAGAGACTAGGGAGATCATTTTGTCCTGGGTGCCAAACTGCCAGGGGAGAAAAAGTAAAATGTTCTGTCATTAGTCGCTGAATGTGACAGGTTTGTTTTGTAGCTCCACTCTCAATCTTTGGTCTATTTCTGTGTGTGTGTGTGATTTTTTTTTTTTTCTTATATTTTGTCTGATGGTCCATTTCTGTAGGTTCTTGATCTTCCACAATGGGTGAGCCACAGCAAGTAAGCGCCCTCCCACCCCCTCCGATGCAGTACATCAAGGAGTATACAGATGAAAATATTCAGGAAGGCCTCGCTCCTAAGCCTCCACCTCCAATAAAGGACAGTTATATGATGTTCGGCAACCAGTTCCAGTGTGATGATCTTATCATCCGCCCTTTAGAAAGTCAGGGTATCGAACGGCTTCATCCTATGCAGTTTGATCACAAGAAAGAACTGAGAAAACTCAATATGTCTATCCTTATTAATTTCTTAGACCTCTTAGATATCTTGATAAGGAGCCCTGGGAGTATAAAACGAGAAGAGAAGCTAGAAGATCTTAAGCTGCTTTTTGTACATGTGCATCATCTCATAAATGAATACCGACCCCACCAAGCAAGAGAGACCTTGAGAGTCATGATGGAGGTGCAGAAACGTCAACGCCTTGAGACAGCTGAGAGATTTCAGAAGCATCTGGAACGAGTCATTGAGATGATTCAGAATTGCTTGGCTTCTTTGCCTGATGATTTGCCCCATTCGGAAGCAGGGCTGAGAGTAAAAACTGAACCAATGGATGCTGATGATAGCAACAACTGTGCTGGACAGGATGAACAACAAAGAGAAAATTCAGGTCATAGGAGAGATCAGATTATAGAGAAAGACGCTGCTTTGTGTGTCCTAATTGACGAAATGAATGAAAGACCGTGAAGGATGTTTCTTTTTCTTCTTTTTTTTTTCGTTTCAGTAAATAGCATATATATTAGTGAATTCACTTTTAGCCTCAAAAGAGAGAGCACTAGAAGTCTTGCAAGCAGCTTGACTCTCCAACTTTCTCAATTGTTAGGCGTCACAGGCAGTTTATGTCATTTCACTTTATGGCAAGCCTAGGTAAATGAGTACGCCTACATTAAGCGTAATCACCTTAATAAAAGCAGTGTTTGCCTCTATTGTGTGGAACATCCCTGTTTTCGGAGTTGCAGTAAACTTTGAAGATATCCTCAGTAATAGTAGGTTTTCATCCCTGAAAAGTAGATTTGTCATTTGCTTTAAGAATGATAGATAATAAAGGATATCAAACTTTATAAATATGAAATTATGAAATCCTTAGATTTATTTCACTTAAAAGTTTGGTTAATCTCTAAAAAAAGAATAGTGTAACATGTTAAAAGAGAGGAACCCTGGAGAGTTATAAAACAGCAGTTTATTTTTCCTCTGGGCTGCTCCTGCAACACTCTGTCTCAGCCTCTTGTCCCTATCCTGGATGGGTCCCAGAGCTTTTTTACAGTCACTAAGAAGTCCTTTGATCACTTTTAGTCACATTCATTTTAATAATTAAAAAGTCTGTAATTACCTATACATTTCCTAAACTCAGACTTGCTTAAGGCTGGAAGCCTGCCCTGGGAAGGGGCTTTGGTGGCAGAGACTGCTGGAGGTCCACCAGAGATTCTTGCTCGCCTGAGATACGCTGCCCTGCTAGGGACTATGTTCCCCCCATTCCTCTTGCATCTCTGTGAGGCCATGTAACTGAGTTCTTACCAGTGGAATGTGGTGTAAAAATCCAGGCCTGCCCCATAAAAATTTCTCTTCTTATCTGCTGGTTTGATGGTCACACCCAGGAAAACTTTGGAAGCCACTTGAAGATGGCAAAAGTTCAATCATTTCGGGTCCTTGAAAGCGTGAAGACTAGGCCCTCCTTTCATTAACTCCACCCTCTCCCAGCCCCCATCCCCACCCCCACTGATGTGACTTCACCACGTGAATAAGAAGTCAACCTGTTTTGAGCACTGAGATTTCATTTCCGCACCTTCTCTTTTCTGTTCTCCAGCCTCTCTTCCGGCAAAATCTTGATGGAGAGTCTGTATCTGTATCTGAGGGTGGCTGCCAGCCTTTCTCTTAATAAAGGCCAGTAGTTCTCAAAGCGTAGTCCTGGACCAGCAGCATTGGTATCACTTGGGGACTGGTTGGAAATGCAAATTCTCAGGTGCACCCCAGACATCTTAAATCGAACTCTAGGGGTGGGGCTCAACAAACTGTGGTTTAAAGAGCCCTCAGGTGATTCCCATGCAGGCTCAAGATTAAGAATCACTGATAATAAGGCCTTTTGCCAGATAAGCTGGCAAAGTCCAGTTTAAAGTGGCCACAGGCCAGTTCTATATGTGAAACATTCATGCATCCTTTTCTTTAAAAATCTGGGGAGTGTAGGCTGTTTCCAAGTAGACAACCCCTCTATTAGGCACTTAGTTGGCAAGTCTCCTTTGTTTTTTCCTGATATGTGTTTGGTATAGATTTTTGGACTCCAGAGACTTCAGGAGACACTGTCCAGGCTCTCTCAAGCTTAAATTAAAGGGGGAGGGGAACCCCCTCATCTCCCAGTGGCGGGGCAAGGTAGACATTGCTCAACACTTGAGCGACTCTCCAAAGGAATCTCCTTTGTAAAGGAGACCTCAATCTTTTTACAACCTTGAGGAGGGTGCTGGGCTAAGAGGTACAAAACCAATTTTTGGCTGCCTTACAATTCGTTGCATGGAAAAAACTAACTGAATCACATTATCGCATCCTTAAGAGAGTCATGACATCATTTGTATATAATGTGTGTTTGTTGGAGAGAAGGATTAAGAGACTAAAATTTCACGTGGAATCTTAAATTCTGATCTTGGGAGAACCCAATCTTGTAGGTCTGTGGGTGGGACCTGGCATAAACTCTATAAAGAATTCTGACGTGAACTCCTGGTATTATAATGGGTTGAAGGAGCACTAGTGGTCTGATAGTTGTTACAAATTTCAAAGTTTATATAGAGATTCAGCCTATGAGGATGAAAATACATCTCTGCACACCTGGTCATAATGAATATTCCTGATAGATTGATTCCTCAAAGTGAAATATCTGGAAGAAGAACCTGGGCAACTCTTGAGATTACCAACGCCTGGGCCCCAGACCACCAGGATTCTGGTTTCATTGTTCTGGGCTGGGGCCCTGGTATTGGTTTTAAGAAATCTGTATATGACTCTACTATGCAGTAGGATAAAGGAGGATTACATTAGTCAGTACTCTCTATTGAACTAGTTTAAGCAAAAGATGAATTTGTTGATACTGTGTTACATAAGTTAAACATCCAAACCATGAAGGACTGGGAGGGTCTCTAGGGCAACTGGGACTCAAACCTGATCCAGAACCCTCTGTCTCTCCTTTCTGGCTTTTCTGTTAGCTTCATTCTCTACAAACCAAATTCTTTGATGGTACGGGTGCAGAACATGGCTGCTAACGATTCCCAAGTGTTAGGTCTTTCTATACCACTCTCTGGGAGTTGTCTCTCAAAAACGAAAAAAAAAAAAGGTGAAAGGCTAATTAACCAGTTCGGAGGGAGGAGTTAGGGGTGGCACACCTGATTCCAACTGGGCCATTCAGCTGGGGGCAGATTCTGTAAGAATCTGACAGACCCCAGCATGTCAGTGTGGGGGGGGAGGAGGTCCACCCCTCCCTTTAAGTTCATTTATTCCTTGCATTCATTTAGTGGATATTGTGTTCCTCTCTATTCTTGATACTGGTTTAGTTGCTGGGGGTATGAGGAGTGGGAAGGAAAATGGAAGAAAGATAAACAGGAAAACAAATAGGTTAATTTTTGAAGGTATAAGTTCTTGCTTTAACCATTCAGCCATTATAACAGAAGAATCTTGCTTCCAATTATATTCCTATTTCCTGCTCAAAATGCCTTGTCCACATTATCTTCTCTTTTCAAGTTATGTTTCTATGTTCACAGTTGTTAAGGGTGTTGGAAGGCCATTTCAACTGTGCTGTGTTGTATTTGAGAGAAAAGACGTGTCCTGGGTCCTGAGGTCACAGGAAACAGCAAGTGCAAGTGTCTCATGAGACAACTAAAAGTTGGCATGATTTGGGGGAAAAGGCTATTATGGCCGCAGCATAGGGAGGGAGGAGGCTGGAGCTAGAGAAGCAGATGGAGGTCAGGTTACAGGACTTAGAAGGCCAAGGGAAGGAGTTTGTTATATCCTAAATCTGACGGGAAGTGTTGGAGAGAGAGAAATTTCCCCCTCCACCCCTCTCGAGTTCTTGTGGTTGGACTAATAATAAAATTGACGCAAGACAAATTAACAGAAGAGACATTTTAATTCTTATACAGGGAGGTCTCATAGAAATGGGACCTAAGAAGTAGCCAAAGCATATATACTCTTTAGACAAACACTGAATTTCTGAGGAATTGACAGGACAAAGAAACTTAGGTTTTGGGTGCTCAATTAGTGAAGAATCTAAACAATTTGGGCTTGGGGTAGTAAATTAAAGAAGTAACAAGGTTTGTATAGGCTTCTTGGCTGAAATTCCTTCTCCCAGGCAATAAGGGTGTCCTTTTACCTTTACTGCAGGGAGTGCACCTTTCATGGGAGAGGTTTATTTTTTGCTTTGGGGGAAACAGAAAGTGGGGGTCAGAGTGTCCCTCTTGCATTGGCCATTTCTTAGTTCAGTATGCCGTCGTAGCATATTTTGAGGCAGCCTGCTAGCACTTTGTTGGCACTGTTCTAATCACTTTATGTACAAAAAGCCATTTTTATCCTCAAAACAACCCATTGAAATCATTATGATTCTTACATCTATGTTACAGATGAGGAAGCAGAGGCTCAGAGAGGTGTCATTTACCCAAGGTCACCAAGCTAGTGAGTGGCAAAGCCTGGATGGAAACATTCTAGTTTCAAAGCCTAAGCACTCAACCTTCATACTCTGTCACCTCTCTACTGCATCATATAGTTAATAAATCATAGGTAATAAATGGAGTCGAGTGGAATCTGATGTTTTGACCCTAAAATCCATACTCTTTTTTTTTTTTGCAGTATGCAGGCCTCTCACTGTTGTGGCCTCTCCCGTCGTGGAGCCTGGACACGCAGGCTCAGCGGCCATGGCTCACGGGCCCAGCCGCTCCGTGGCATGTGGGATCTTCCCAGACCGGGGCACGAACCCGTGTCCCTTGCATCGGCAGGCGGACTCTCAACCACTGTGCCACCAGGGAGGGAAGCCCCTAAAATCCATACTCTTATACACTACATGACACTGGACTGAGGAAGGAGATTTGTAGACAGATTATGAGCTCCCTTTGAACATTTTAAAGCATTTTTGTTAGAATTCTGCTGCTATCTTAAGGAGATGCTGTGCGTATAGCACTAAACTTCCTAAAACTCCCTCTTAGTAGATATCACCCCCACTTTATGAAAGTGGGTGTCAGTTTTGTGGTTTGCTCAGGTGGTGTTTCCAGATTAGAATCTAGGTCAGGAGTCAACAAACTTTTTCCGTAAAGAGCCAGTTAGTAAATATTTTAGGCATTATAAGTACTCTCTTATATGGTACAAAGGCAGCCATGGAAAATATGTAAACAAATGAGCACGGCTGTGTTCCAGCTTTAGATATGGACATTGAAACCTGAATTTAAATAATTTTCATGTTATGAAATATTATTATTTTGATTTTCTTCCCAATCATTTAAATATGTTAAAATAATTCTTAGCCTGTGGACTGTACAAAAAACAGGCAGCCAAATGAATTCGGCCAGAGGTTCTAATCTAGGTGATTGGATTCTAAATCCTCAAGTGTTTTCACAAAACCACTTAATAACCACAAAATAAAAATTATAGGTTTGTTCTAGGGCCTAAGTGAGATCATGGCTACAAAACACTAAACCTTATTTCTGGTAGTTAGTAAGCTTTCAAAGGTTAACTGGTACCTTCCCTGCTAAGTCTTTTGCATTTGGCATTTAGAATCAAAGATTTAGGAACTGGTTTCAAACTGTAATGCGATGAGTCTAACAGTAAGTGGCAGTCTTACCTCAAGTTTAGAAGCTGCAGCCAGGTGGCAGAGGAGGAGATTAAGGTGGAGAAACTCACAGGTGCTGCTTGTAATACTGAGCTTTTGATTCAACAAGTGAGACTTGCTGCTTGTGTCTGACTGTGGCCTACAGACTCTTTTCTGATGGAGAGAATAGGGTGTAAATTTGTCAAAATAACCAGTACTATGTTGCAAATAAGAGATTTTTGGTTAGAGCTTTTCTCCCAGGACTGCCTGGACAAGACCTGAGGAAGACCTCAGGCACTGTTGGTTAGTTCTGAGTACATGAGGACAGTAAGACGCTTCTCATATCTGCTTAGCACCAAGTTCTGTGAAGCTGCTGGTTCCCTGCCCCTGCTCTAGGTTTGGAGTAAGGGAAGACATTGAAAGGATGGGTGTCAGGTGGGGTGATGTGGCTGGCTAGGAATGCATTGTATCATAACTATAAGGAAAGATGCCTTTGGGGTCTTTATTGATTTTCACAATTATTCAGTCATTCAAGAAACCTGAAGATCTATGAATACCATCGTTAAGAGCCATTAAGAATGAGAGTACTGATGTGGAAATACATTCTATATATAACAGAACTTGCTGGGTATAGGCTGAGTCCACATTTGTGTCTCTCTGTCTCTCCATACCCAAATTGGAAAAATATATTAAAAAATATTTTATGGATGAGGAAATTGAGACTCAAAAATGTAACTTGCTACACACCGAGGACACTTGGGCTAGTAAATGGCTGTTAAAACTCAGATTTAAAAGAAAAGAAACAGAAAAAGAGTAATGCGTGGTAGAATTTGGGCTCCTGTGTTTACTAGTAGTTTCGCCTTAGTTTGACCTATTAACCTCCATGACACTCGATTTGCTTAACTATGATAATTATGGACCCATAGTATAGGGTAGGTACCATTTAATGTTGGGAATGAAAGAGAAGGCCCATGCTGATTCTTTCTGAAACTTGTTTGTCCCCAGGCAACATACTCAGAATCATCTGTGCAGAAACATCTGATCTGGAAGGGCTGAGGGGGTATCTGAAAGGCTTAAGTGGTTCATAAGCCTGAGGGGTTCTGACTCACTACTACTTAAAGGGGAGAGTGGTTAAAAAAAAAAGGAAGCCACAAATAATAGCAGAAATGAAAAAGGGATATTACTACAGATTTTATAGACAAATAATAATAAAATATTATGAATAACTTTATACCAACAAATTTGAAAATTTAGATAAATTGGACAAATTCTTACAAAATTACCAAGGTTTTAAGAGTAGGAAACTTGAATAGCTTTCTGATGATTAAAAAAAGAAAAAGTTGTCAAAATCTTCTCAGAAAGAAAACTTCAAGTTCAAATAGCTTTGCTGACAAGTTCTACCAAGCACTGTTAGGAAAAAAAAAAATCTTATACAGACTCAGGGAATAGAAAAAGAGGGAACATTCCCCAGCTCTTTTTATGGGACTGGGATGGTGAGTGAGTACCCTCACTTGTTCAACAAATGTAACTTGTTCAGCAAGTTACATTTTTGAGTCTCAATTTCCTCATCCATAAAATAGTTTTTAATATATTTTTCCAATTTGAGTATGGAGAGACAGAGAGACACAAATATGGACTCAGCCTATACCCTTCCCTTTGGGAGGTACAAAGGACCCAGAGAGCCAAGATACCCTTTTTTTGGCCATGCCACTCAACACATGGTATCCTAGTTTCCCAACCAGGGATCAAACCCACGACCCCTGCAGTAGAAGTGCAGAGTCTTAACCACTGGACCACCAGGGAAGTCCCAAGATACCCTTGATAAAAGAACTAAGGGGAGGATTTGCCCTGCGTGACATCACCGTTTCCCGTAAAGCTGCAATAATTAAAACGATGTATTATACTGACAAGAAAGATAGGAAAATATACTATTGGAACAGACTAGAAAGCCAAAAAATAGATCCATGGCTGTATGATTTTTGAAATATAACAGAGATGGCATTACAAAGTAATGGGAAAATGCTGGAATTTTCAATTGACAAAATATACAAAAATCAATTATGGGAAAATTAAAGGCCAACAGTGAAAGAAAAAACTATAAAGCCTTAAAGCTAATGTAGGTGAATATCTTCATAATCTCTGGGTAAGAGAAGTCTTCTTAAATAAAATACAAAAAGTACAACCCGCCAAAGAAAAGGCTAGTACATTTTACTACATTTGAATTAAGAAGTTGTGTTCAAGAAAACATACCATAAATAAGTGAAAAGCAACGAAGTGGGAGAAAATATGACAGATTAAACCAGCAGAGGACTGGTATCCCGAGTATATAAATTATTCATATACAGCAATAAGAAAAACTGAGAAACCCAACAGAAAAATGGGCAAAAGACTCAAACATTTGCACTCCTCCCCTTCCCCAAATCCAAATGGTTCACGAACAAAAGAAAAGGTGCTCATTAACCTTGTTAGCAATGAGGAAAATGCAAAGTAAAGCTGTAGTGAGAGGCCATCATATCCTTTACCAGTTTGGCTAAAAAAAAAAGTCTGGCAATACTAAGTGTTAAGGAGGATGTGGAATAAGAGAAACTTATACTCTGCTGGTAGATGTCTTGGAAGCAGTCATTATGTAATAAGGCTCAAAATATGTATACCCTCTGACCCAGTAATTGCACTGTCAGAAATATGCTCCAGAGAAACTCCTATATGTGTCCACCTGAATCCATGTATGAGAATGTCCAGGATGGCATTGTTCATGAAAACTGAAACAGAAGAAGAAACGTTCACCTGGAAATAAACAATTTGAGGCATAGCCAGTCCCAGGAAAACTATTCAGTAATAAAAACAACCCACAGGGATACAAAGCAGCATGAATGGATCTCACAAATACACTGTTAAGTAAAATAAACAAAACACAAAAGCCTATAGACAATTTGATTTCACTATATGATGTTCAAAAACAAACAGAATTATATATGTAACTTTAGGATGCATTACCTAGATGGTAAAACTATTTTAAAAAAAGGAAGCAATTATTGCAAAATTTAGAATAGTGATTGCCTGTAGGACAGGGGGAAGGCTTTGTGATCAGGAAGGGACATGTGGTCTTGGAGTGGGGGTCAGAGGGACTTGAGGAGATAGGCCATGTTTTATTTTTTGTTTTGGGTCCTGGTTACTTGAGTGTTTGCTTTCCAAGTATTGGTAAACTATAAATTTAAGTATGCAATGTTCTGTACATCTGTGCCATTTTCCGTTAAACAGTAGTTTAACCTTAAAACCATATTGTGACATCATCATACACTCATATAGGAAAAAATTAAAAAGTGTGACAGTCCTGATACCGGCAAAGATGTGGGGGGCATCGTAAGAGTTCTTCTCACTGTCAGAATGTAAGCTGGAATAAACACTTTGGAAAACTGCTTAACATTCTCGGGTAAAGCAGATAGCCGTGAGACGAGAGAAATGAGAATGTGCGTCAAGAACAAAGTGGGGAAATAGTAAAATGAAATAAAATAAGAGAGGGACCTCACTGGGATTGATGAGGAGTACGTCCGTCAAACCGAGGATGATTAGCTTCAGTATCTGAACCTGGAGCAAAAAACTAATAAACACAAAGAATTGCCATACAGGAGAACATGCTTGGGATGAGTGACCACTCACAGCTCCCCCACCAGCGTCGCCCTGGAGGAAACAGTGGGACTGCCATTTTCAAGGTGAGACCGCCGATAGGAGTTCCCACAGTGACTCACACATAGCTCAACAGAATTTTCTTGATGGTTCTCACCCTTTTCAGTTTCGTCACTGGGAGCCTCGATGAGTTATCAAGGGTAAGTTATTTCACAGCCCTCCCATGTCCTCCACTCTGAAAGGTTTGATTACATGAGCAGGGGCAGCACTGAGCTGGCTCTGGCCTTGGTTTGAGTGTGGCCTCAAGCTTAATCTCTCTGGCACTCATCCAGAGTTACTCAATATAAAGACTCTCTAAAGACACGAGAGCTCCTTAGCATCACCCCCAGGGTTGTGAAGAGGGCGTCCTTGTAAGTTAAAAGCACCGTATTAGCTTCCCTGCTGGCGCAGTGGTTGAGAGTCCGCCTGCCGATATGGGGGATACGGGTTCGTGCCCCGGTCCAGGAAGATCCCACATGCCGCGGAGTGTCTGGGCCCCTGAGCCATGGCCGCTGAGCCTGCGCGTCCGGAGCCTGTGCTCCGCAACGGGAGAGGCCACAGCAGTGAGAGGCCTGCGTACCGCAAAAAAAAAAAAAAAAAAAAAAAAGCACCGTATTAGTAAAATGTCATTTTTGTAAGAAAAAGAACCATCCATATTCGGAGGGGCAAGTTTTCTTTCCCCATCTCCCCACCCCTTCCCTTTCTGGGAGGGGGTCTGTACTGGATATTTGCTTCTGCTGCCCAGCATCCATTTCTCCTTCTAAAATGCACCATACTTTTTCTTTGGGGAAACCATCTTTCTCTCACTTTCAGAGCATGAGATTGGGGATGTGACCCAGGGCTCACCCAATTAGTCCTTTCTGAACCTATGGACACAGATTGTTCAGGAATAAGTCTGTAACCCAGGGTGGGTGTTTGAGGGGGTGTGCATCTGTGGGCTTGTGTGGGAGTGGCCAAGAGATGTTCTTGGTGTGCAGATATGTGCTCTGCAGGGACAGGAGAAGGACACTGTGTGGAATCTGCAGAAGGTGCCAACGCCAGGACAGCCAGAAACCAGGTCCCTGCTGTCCTCACTGGGGCCACTGAACCAAGTCTTGCCTGAAGCTAGACTTTTCAATAATGTCAGTCAATACATCTGTAGTTTAAGCTAGTTTGAGTTGGGTTTTCTGTCATCTGCAACATAAGTAAAGTATAGGGTTTTTGGTGAGAGAAGAAGTCTTTGTTGGCATAAGAACACCAAGACCATGCTGTGAGAGATGGGCAGTAGCAAGGGAGAAATTTATTCATCTTGTAAGTGACCCTGAGAACCTGGAGTTTTCCACAGGGATGAAGTAGCCCTCTCAGTGCTGGGACCCAGTGCAGAGGGCAATGCTGAAAGCAACTTGATGCAAATGAGAGCACTGAGACCACACAAATAAAAGTAAAATAAAAATAAAAAGACTTGGGGTGTGTAAAGAAATGTTTTGTACCTTCTCCTGGATCCCACTGAGTTCATGATGTTCACAGTCATCCATGAGTAAGACTTTCTTTCTAGAGATATACCCACCAGAGGCACTGGCATCAACACATTGTATATATAGAGAGATTTATAGAAAAATATCTGAAAGGAGACCTGTTTTGGTGATAGTGGGTATTTCATGGTAGTGGGATCTGACCTTTATTTTATTTATTTATTTTTATTCTTATTTTATTTTTCAGAATTTTCTACAGTGACTATGACTTGTATAATAATAAAAACAGTTTTCAAGTACTGTACAGGCACACAAGGTTACAAGCACTCTTAACGAAAGTCACATGGCTAGCTGTAATCTGTAGGTCAAGACTGAGCTCAGAATTGCTTAACTTCTTACCCTTTATATCCAACCCCAGTGTCTACCTTTGCAAAATTTTGGGACTAATGATACATGGAACCTAACTGAGATGCTGTGATTTAAATGAGAGGATTTTTTATTCAAATTAAGTACATATAGGATTCCAGCTTTAGTGGGCGTTATTGTCTCCCCCATATCCATTCCACTGCAGCTCCCCCATTGTACAGGGTAGATTCTAATTGGATTGAGTTTTTCCAGGTGATCCCATCTGTATCGCCCATGCTTTCCTGTCTCCTGAGTAAAATTCTCTCACTTCCATTTTATGAATTTTGTCAAGTGGCCCCTTAGTTATCTATAAATGTGTAATTCTAATTACACATAATTCCAGTGTTTCCATTTGGTGTTTGGAGGCTATCTTTAAGGAGTCTGAGATTTTCTCTCCCTTTTCCTGCTGACAAAGGGAGAAAAGCAAAACAATTTCTATAGTAGTATCATATGCAATAGTTTTTTTGTAGTTATCCCTCCACATAATTATAGCCAACACTCAACTGTCCCTTAAGAAAATTCATGATATGACTTTCTAAGCAGAATTTAGAAACTAATTAACTACAATACAAAAGACTTCTTTACCAAAAATACATTCAAGGGCTCCTTTTAAAAAGCAAACTTCTTTTGCACATAATTAAAGAATCATAGACCTTGACGGGTCTTTTATGATCATCTTTACAAATAAATGGAGACATGAAGTATTCTTTTCAAGGGAATGATCACTTTGTTATTTTCACCCAGTGTTTTCACCCAATGGGATCTATGTAGCCATAATAAAGAACGAGGACATTCTATATGAGCTGAAATGGAGAGGTGCTCGGAATAGAATGTGAAGCTGAAAAAGAAAGCTGCAAGCTGATCAATCTTAGCATCTCTAGATGTGGGGCAACCA
Source organism: Neophocaena asiaeorientalis asiaeorientalis (assembly GCF_003031525.2). Classification (NCBI taxonomy): domain Eukaryota; kingdom Metazoa; phylum Chordata; class Mammalia; order Artiodactyla; family Phocoenidae; genus Neophocaena; species Neophocaena asiaeorientalis. The sequence goes on from NW_020174788.1 coordinate 1,914,052, forward strand.
GACAACTGTGATGGAATAGCACCAGCTGTGTATTCTTGCCAAAAAGTGGAACCTGAATCTAACCAAACCTCTAGAGCTAAGCTTCATTTATAGGAAATACAAAGAAAAGAGGAATACTTTAAATGATGCCACAAGGAAACAGACAAACCCAGAAAATGGAACAGTGCACAGGACAGTTGGTTTGTACAACTAGTCAATGGCAGGGGGAAAGGAGGGAAGACTGTCCTCAATCAAAAGAGACTTAAGTGTCATAACAACCAAATGCAATGTAGGGAGCTGTTTAGGTCTGGACTTAAACCTATAATAAAAGGACAATTTTGAGATAATCAGGGGAATTTGATTATGGACTGAAGAGTCAGGTGCTGCTAAAACATCATTATTAATTATGTCTTGTGTGATAATGGTATTATGGTTATATAGAGAGTGTCAATTTTTTGAAAACAAGATGCACACTGAAGTCTGTAAGGGTGAAATAACATGACATCTGGGATTTGTTTTAAAATGAAAGTCTGATGATTTTAAATTTATGTATTGGGAGTATGTACTATTCTCTGCTTTTGATATGTCAGAAAATTTTTTTTTTTTTTTTTGCGGTACGCGGGCCTCTCACTGTTGCGGCCTCTCCCGCCGTGGAACACAGACTCCGGACGCCCAGGCTCAGCGGCCATGGCTCACGGGCCCAGCCACTCCGCGGCATGCGGGATCCTCCTGAACGGAGGCACGAACCCGTGTCCCCTGCATCGGCAGGCGGACTCTCAACCACTGCGCCACCAGGGAAGCCCAATATGTCAGAAAATTTTTATATAAAATAGTAAATAGAAAATGCAAGGTGCAAAATGTATGTATGGTATGCTCTTTTGCTTAAGAAAGGAAGGAATAAGAATATATATTTTATTTTCTTGTGTCTGCATTGGGAGGATACACAAAAGACATGACAATAGAAACCTATAGGTTGGGTTGGGGAAATTAGTGGACTTGGAGGGGTGGGAATGAGGCTTCTTAATGTAAGCTTTTTATATTGCTTTAAACTTTAGCCATTTGGATGTATTACCTAAACAGTTTTTAAAAAACAAGAAATAAAAGTTAAATGAACATGACAATGTTCAGAAACAGTCCTTTATACACAGAATAAAAGAAAGGGGTTAGAGTGGATTTCTAGGCTCCTTCATGTCTAGACTTCAATGAATTAATACATTGTTAATGTTTTTATAAAGTTGGACCCAGTAGCAATTCTAGAGATGAACAGAAAACAGAGTAATAATTAAAAAAAACCAAAAAACAAAAATCAGAACACAAAATCTGATGGCTAAAACTTTTAAGAGTGTTGCTTGAAGTCATGCTGTTAGTAAATCTAACCTCTGACCCCATGTTTAATCAAGTCTGCATTACACTTGAATATGGGCATTTGTTGGTTGTTTTTAGATATGTGGGCAGACTCATTAAGGGCAGATATGAAATTCATGAAACATGGTTTATAATGGAAAAAATCTGGAGCTTAGGGGACTCATGTTCTTATTTGAAATGACCAATCATGTACCTTTGGGCAAATCAATCTTTTCAGGTCTCAGTTTCCCTTATATATACAATGAAGAAATTGAACATGATCTCTTGAGTAACTGCTAGCTCTGTGGCACTATGGAAGTACACACATAGAACAAGCTGGATATTTATATTACATGCATTTAATAAGGTTTAAAGTGAATTACAAGGACTTCCCTGGTGGCGCAGTGGTTAAGAAGCCGCCTGCCAATGCAGGTGACACGGGTTCGAACCCTGGTCCGGGAAGATCCCACATGCCGTGGAGCAACTAAGCCCATGCGCCACACCTACTGAGCCTGCGCTCTAGAGCCCGCGAGCCACAACTACTGAGCCCACGTGCTACAACTACTGAAGCCCGTGCACCTAGAGCCTGTGCTCTGCAACAAGAGAAGCCACCGCAACGAGAAGCCCGTGCACCACAACGAAGAGTAGCCCCCGCTCACCGCAACTAGAAAAAAAAAAATAGAGTGAATGACAAGGAAATTCAGGCAGAGAAGACAGAGAAAGACCACAGGGTTTTCAGAAACTATTTCATCGTGATCTCACTTCCCTTTTGTAAATAACCATTGGCTTTTAAGGTTTCCAGACAAAAGTTACTCTCCCAGGGCTGAGATTGTTTGGGTCTGAGATGTTAACCTCAGTGATGGAGAGTGTGGCTGGAACTCAATACTTTCTGACAGTTAATGCCCGAAGCCTGTGGGGTGGGAGGAGAGGGGACATCTTGTGTATATGAGAGGAAATAGAACATTGAGGTCCCCTCAGTTCCCCCCACAGAAGGGGGAAAGAAGCATTGCAGAAAGGAACACATTTTTCCTAAGTGGAAGAGTTTGGAAGTTCAGGTCAAAGTCAGAATATTAGAGCAGGGAGCTGTGCATATATCACCTAGCACAATTTTCTCATTTTATAAACTTTATAAATGAGGAGGCAGACCTAACAAGGTTATATGACATAGCCCAATTCGTGTTAGAGCAAAGGCTAAGAATTAGGCTCATGACTGGAGCGGAAAGGGCACCTAAACATGAGTATAAGGAATAGGCCATTCATGGTGGTATTTCCCACCTCCTAGTCCAGTGCCTGACACATAGTAGGTGCTTTATAAACATTGGTCACAGGACTCACCAGTTGACTGACTTGACTGAATGAATGCATGAGTGATACATTTCTACCTGTGTTTCCAATAAATACTGTCCATTTCAAACAGAGGACTATATATTATTTCACCGGAGACAGTAGAGGGCTCACTCTACTTGCCAAGAGACACTTGAGGAAGTAACCCTTTTCTTCCTCTGATTATTGCTTCCTCTTTGTTGATGCGGACAGAATAAATGTCAGAGTCCTCACAGGATGTGTGTGGTCTAGCATAGGAGAGAAGCGGGGTTTCCTTCGCTGTCATCATAGACTTGACAGTGTTAATAGAGGAGTGATTGGTCATCAGACATCTGGTGTGCTGGGCCTGCAGTTGGGAGAGTGGCCACTGCTCCTGTGACTGGGGAGGAGAGACAGTTCCAGGAAGTACCCAGTTCAGCTGGAGAATTAAAACGGCACCTAAACAGAGCCATTCTCTGCCTTTTCTTCTTCAGAACCCATGTTTTCACATTTTTCCTTTGACTGTGTCCTGCTCTTGCTGCTACTACTTACAAGTAAGTCTGGATTTTTGGAATTGGATGGTGCAAGATGAAGATGCAAGGATGGTCATCATAATGCTAGAAGCAACCTAAATGTCCACCAGTAGGGTAGTGGGTAAAGAAATTATGATATATCCATGATACAAACAGTGATGCTGACGAAACATAATGATATGAGATGTCTAAGTCATAAGGTGAATTGAAGAAAGCAAAGAGCAGAATAATGGGTATATTGGACTTCTGTGTGTGTGTGTGTGTGTGTGTGTGTGTGTGTGTGTGTGTGTTGCAGGGGAGTGGGAGTACATGAATGCTTCTTAATGAATAGACTCTGGGAAAGGGAGCTGGGAAATGGAAAAGAGCAGGGAGAGGGCGTAGAGTTTTCATATACTTTTCATGCTGTTTGAATATATGTGTGTACATATATATATATAAATTAATTTTCAACCTCAGAACAGCCATACACTAACTTCTTATTCAGCCAAGGGTTTTTATTTATTATGTGCCTGGTGCTTGAAAAACAAAAGAGATTTGTGTTAGGATAACTGCCCTGTGTTAGTGAACAGACAACTAGCCCAGATGGGTGAGCTCTTTTCCTGGCCGACAATTACCCATTGTCTGATTGTCTGTTTCCATCAGCACTGCCCTTCGGTGTTCACAGGACCGGCCACAGTTCTCTCCTGGGGCATATCAGCATGTCCTGGGAACTTGTTAGAAATACAATTTTTTGCCCCCCCCCACCCCCCGCCAAACTATTAAATCAGGAGCTCCGATTAATATATAATCAGATTGATTAACTCTAAACTCTGATGGTTGAGCCCAGCCGTCTGTGTTTGAACAAGGCTTCCTGGAGATTCCAGTGCCCCTCAAGTCTGAGAATCATTGCTGTAGTGAACTGTCCTCCAAACAGGGTAGCAGTAGTAGTTTCCTCTTTATTCTGCAAGGCATTGCTTGCAGTTTTCTTGAAATGGAGCAGCCTCCCTCATTGCTCTCCTTCCCTCTTTACGCAGGGTCTTTGGAAGGAGTATACATGTCTGAGGTGGGTCAGGATGCTGATCTGCCCTGCGCCTACTCTCCACCCACCCCTGAGGATCTCGTGCCTGTGTGTTGGGGCAAGGGACCCTGCCCTTTGTTTCAATGTCACAATTTGGTACTCAGCACTGATGGAAGGAACTTGAACTATTGGACATCCAGCAGATACCTACTAAAAAGGAATTTCCACGAAGGAGATGTGACCTTGACCATAAAGAATGTGACTTTAGCTGACAGTGGGACCTATTGCTGCCGGATCCAATTCCCAGGCCTAATGAATGATCAAAAATCAAACCTGGAGTTGGTCATCAAACCAGGTGAGTGGACCTTTGCATACTTTCTTTCTGAATGACATTTGCCTGTGGATCATATTAAATACACTGATTGGTCTCACCTCTGGTCTTCCCAATTAAAGCCCTCAGGTTGGGCCCCTAAGACCTGAAGTTTAACAGGCCCCACCAGCATTGCCCAGCCATGTTTAATTCCCTCCATCTATTTTGAACCTCATGGCCGGGATCTAGAGAATGGAGGAAAGGCCTAGATCAGAGGTCTGAGAACCTGAGCGGTCATTAAAATCACCTGGGGAACCTTTTAACTCCCACAGATGCTTGGACTCCACCCCACAACCAGAAAAATCACCATCTCTGGAGGTAGAGCCTGAGTGCGGGGGTTTTACAAAGTCTACCCCCGATGATTCTCCCCCATGTGCAGCCAGGATTGAGAACCACTGGACTCTGCATGTGTCGGGGAGAGGGGGCACGTGTGCTTGCATGTTTTAACATTTATAGAGCATGTACTTAGTGGCTGATGGAGCTAAGTTCAAATCTGACACTGCTTCTTACCAGCTGTGTAATCTTGGGCAAGTTATTTAAACTCTGTGACCTCCTCCTCTGTAAAATATGATACTGCCTACCCTATAGGCCACTGGAAGGATTTTATGAGGTGTTTGATGAAAAACATTTACTGTGGCTGTAAGTTCCATTATTAACAATCAGACTGTGATAATGATGACTGTAACACACCTCTGTCAGACGTTTGGATTGTCATACACTCTCAACGAAGGTGTGTTCAGGTAGGTTTGGAAGTTGAGCATGTGTTTCTCTTCTTTTGTTGTGTTTACAGTTATTTCTGCTGCCCCTTTGATTCCCTGCAACAAGCTCCCTGCTCTCAGAGAGGCCTCATCCTTAAGTTGGTTTCTGTCTTTAGCCAAGGTCACCCCTGCTGGGACTCCATGGAGGGACATCACTGCAGCCTTTCCAAGGACGCTCACCACCGAGGGACCTGGCTCAGGTAATTACATATGGGGTCTAGGAGGAAGCCTTTAGTTGGTTTCTGAGTTAAGAGGATTTTGAATATGGGGAAAACATGAGAAAACAGTTTGAGTTTTCTCAAACTGTGCACCCAAGATAGTGTTTGAGGTGAGGGAGGTGGTGGAAGTAAATTTGTGCTGGGAAAAAGGAGCCCTGGGTTAGGGTTCTAGATTAGTCAGGAGTAGCCCTCAGACCTGGGCCAAAGCCTTTCGCTTCTCTGGAAAGCAACTTCCTCTTCTGTCTGAGGTACGGGTTCAGAGACTTTTGGATCTCACCACCCAGTATAATTCCCAACCCCCAAAAAAGAATTTTGATGAGCTATGTATTTTGCCAAACAAGGAAAGAAAATTTCTACTATTGCCACCCCTGCATTAAAAAAAAAAAGGACACTTTTAAATTAAATAAGTTTAATCTAATGAAAAACTCATTACGCTGTCCTTATTATTTTCTGATTTACTCCTGGACTGGTGATGTTTTCATGAACTGACCCCAGTCCATGTTTGGTGTAATCTGGATTAGGTGATTTCAAGAATCCCTTCTAACTGGAATAAAGTCTGTCATCTTCCTCAGATTTTGACCTCAGAAGGAGCAGCTAAATTCTTCAACTAATTCAACAAGGACTTTTCCCTGCCGCTTTGGAAGAGAAGATAGGGTCGAAAGAGCAGACCTCAGGTCACGTTGATCAGGGAGGTTAATCTTAAGTATTTCCTGTCAGAGTCCTGGTCTCCCTAAACTCTCTGGAGCTCAGTCTTTCATTCTGTAAAATGAGGTTAATAATAGGTAAATTCCAAATCCTAATCTCATAAATCTCAGATTTAAATAAGGAAGCGTGTCTAAGTGCTTAGCGCAGTGTCTGATCCTGGTACCTACTCAATACATGTTAGTTATTGTCATTATCGGTAAGATTCAGAGGCAGAATGAGATCGTGGTTAAGTATGTCAGTGACAGGCAGGATGCGTTCTAATGTCAGCTTTTTGTATTAGTTTCATGAACTCAGTTATGTTGCTCAAACTCTGTGAGGCTCAATTTCCTTACCTCTACAATGAGGGTAATTCCAGTGCCTAGGTCATAAGATTGTTGTAAAGACTGATGTGATCATGTATGTAAAGCACTCAGCATAGTGCCTGGCCCAGAGAAAGCACTCAAATATTAATTATTATTATAGATATTAACATCAGCTCTCTAGAAGTTGAATCTTTGGTGGTTCTTTAGTCACTGGTAGCCAACATCTCTTATGAAATTAGTGAGGAAATTAAATATGGTGGAAACAGATGATCGCCCACATAGTGGGCTAACCAAATCATACATGTGTTCATCATATGCCATTGTTATATTTTAAAGAATTCTACAACTGTAGACCTAGAAGAGACTTGAAGGATCCCACTTTCCCATCTCATGTTTCAAGGTTCTTTACAACGTCACTCCCAAGTTGGCATTCGCTGTATGGTTACCCACCTTCTGAGATGGAGAGGTAGCTTCCTCACAACACAGTGCGTGTTTTTTTAGAAGTGTCTGTACCATAACCAGAAGTGTCCTTCCTTTCAGTTTTTACTTGTTTGTTCCTTCCCTTTAGGGCAACAGAAATGGAGCCATCTTTTGCATTTGAGAATATAGGCAGAGTACCTACAATCTCTGAGCTTTTCAAAGGCCTGAGAAAATACTTAAACAAAGAAAGGCAATGGCTCCAAACTATGAAAATCAAATGGAAAATTGATTAAAAAAATTTGATCAAAAAAAGTTAGACAGTCTTACCATTTAGGCCAAGAAAAGTAACTATAGGGAAGCAGAAACTGGATTTACACTAGAAAATGTTGTGTGTGGTTAAGATACATGTTTACTTAGTAGTTCCACCAGTGTGGTTTTTAAATTCCTTTTGGGAAATAGGAGCTAAGGTAAGTGGAAGATAATCTCTTTCCTTTCCTTTTTTTTTTTTTAAACTTTAGGCTGAGAATATGCTTTTATAATATTAAAATCAGAGTCTGTAAACCAGTTCTACATTAAAAGGTTTAGACTTCTAAGCTTCCAGAAAGTGACCTTGACATTTAGAAAGTTTCAGATCCTCTGACTCACACAGAAAAATAGGTTGGCATGCTTAATCTTCCCAAAGCTGACAACTTATTGGTTTTTAGAATGCAGTGTTTACAAGGTCAGGGCCTGTGCGCATCTTGTTCACTGTTCTTTCCCTGTCCCCTGTGCCTGGCATAGAGTGGGGGTGTAGTACATGTTCATCGAATGGATAGGCAGATGACTAACTAAATGAATAAAAAGGAAAGAAGGTGAGCTGGCAGCTGGGCAGTGTGGAGGCTTCATCATCACAGTGCCGAGATGAGCCTTGCTGGAGGCAGCACAGTTAAGAGTGTGTGCTTAAAGCCACATGGACCTAAATTGGAAGGCCATTTCTGTTATTCACTAAGCTGTGTGACTTTGGGTAAGTCACTTAGCTTCCTAATTCTCAGCTTCTTCATCTCTGTAATGGGACTAATAGTCCCTACTTTAAGATAGTTGTTTTGAATGCTAAATGAGATACTTCCCTTGAAGAATTTAGTACAATGCCTGTTCATGGTAAATTATAGTTACAGTTATTATTATTTTCAATCTTTTAGGGAACAAAATACCCTGTCTTACTCTTAATGAGTAAATGTTAAATTTTTTTTAAAGAAAATTAACTTTCGTTACCTTTCAATTTCTAACCGTGCCACATCTTCTTTATCCATTCATCTGTTGATGGACATTTGTACAATGGAATATTACTCAGTCATAAAAAAGGATGAAATAATGCCATTTGCAGCAACATGGATGGACTTTGAGATGATCATACTAAGTGAAGTAAGCCAGACAGAGAAAGGCAAATATCATATGATATCACTTATATGTGGAATCTAAAAAAAATGATACATACGAACTTATTTACAAAGCAGAAATAGACCTACAGACATAGAAAACAAACGTATGGTTACCAAAGGGGAAGGAGAAGGGAGGGATAAATTAAGAGTTGGGGATTAACATATACACACTACTATATGTAAAACAGATAATTAACAAGGACCTACTGTATAGCACAGGAAACTATACTCAATATTTTGTAATAACCTATCAGGGAAAAGAATCTGAAAAAGAATATATATATATATTCTGAATCACTTTGCTGTACACCTGAAACTAACACAACATTGTAAATCAACTATACTTCAATTAAAAAAATGAACAAAATAAATATTAGAGAACAGTTATTTGATCTAAAAAAAGTCTAATTATAATGCCTGCCTCTGTGTGATCAGTGTTGTTGGAATTTTGAAGACCTCTTTAGGGCCCTGAGGACACAACAAACCACATATTCAAAATAGGTTTTCCTGGAAGAAGTCTCCAATTCATAGAACATAAGTAGTTGGGTACATCATCTGGACGAAAAAAATGTGGTCATCCTGAAGTTGATTTGTAAGTGTCCAGTAAGTTTTGTTTGTCTCTCAGTTAATTATTGTGAAGATAATGGAGTAGAATTAATTTCAAATAGGATTATAGGTAGCTTTTAAGATTTAAAAAAAACTCATATAAAAGAAAGCATTCTTAACTGTTCTACTGGCTATTTTTCTTCTTTGTGGCAGAGACACAGACACTGGAGACCCTCCATGATAAAAATCAAACAGTGAGTAACTGTGTGTGTGAGCTGACCTTATGCTCAACTCAGAGGAAAAAAAGTATGGCTTTAGACTTCCTTCCTGCCCACTCATTCCTTGGGGGAAAATGCCTTAATCTCCCTTGGCTTCAGGTTCCTTGGCTGTAACATGTTGCTGATAACTGTTGTAACTGCAAGTCCTGTTGTAAGGATGGAGTGGGGTGATGCATGTAAAGTGCCTGTCACATAGTAGGTGCTGGAAAACCAAAAGGAAGAAGCATTAGCATTTTGTCCTTATTCTCAAATTTTACAGTTGTATATCACTGTGGAGGGTTCGGACACCCTCCATCACCCCAGAGTATGTTTCTCCTTGCTTCCATTGCAACCCTAATGACAAAGATTGTTTGTTTAAATTTATTTATTTATGATAAGACACCAGGCAAGAATATTCTAACCCAAGAACTTAGGTATCTAACTAAAAATAAAGCAGTATTTTAATCGACCACCGTTTTAGTGTCTCCCACCTTCTCAGAGTAAAAGGGAAAACCACTAAAACAGAGGTCTCCAATCCCCGGGCCGTGGACTGGTACTGGTCTGCGGCCTGTTAGGAACTGGGCTGCACAGCAGGAGGTGAGCAGCGGGCGAGCAAGCGAAGCTTCATCTGCTGCTCCCCATCGCTCCCCATCGCTCGTGTTACCGCCTGAAGCATCCCCCCTCCATCCCCCCCAACCCCCGTCTGTGGAACAATTGTCTTCCTTGAAACGCCAAAAAGGTTGGGGACCACTGCATTAGAGAACAACCTGATAGCAGTGACTGGAAAATTCTTTGAGGATGTATCCAGGGGTCTGCATTCATTTAACTCAATCTCTGACTCAGTGTCAAGCATTTTTTGTTTGTCCTGTCTTCTTTGCAATCCAGGTCTGCCTTTTCAGTACCTCTGTGTGCCCACAGTGCTTACTGCAAGTGACCTTGCACGGTGCACTCCTGCAGTAAATGTCTGTTGAATAAATGGAAGACTTAATTCCTTGACGTTGTTTTAAAAGTGTTTACCATTACTCTTTTTAAAGGAGGAACATGAAGTGAAATTTTAGAAGCAGTATGTTCGCTGTGACTGAGTTAACAAAATATCTAATTAATTAGAGCAATAGCAATAATAGCTACCACTGATTGAGATTTATCCTGTACCAGGCTCTGTGCCAAGCATTTTCTGGTTTTCGTCACTTAATTTTCCTGATAACTCTACACAGCTCTTCCTGATGACACAGCTCTTTGGTGACAGAACTGGGATTTGAACCCAAGACAGTCTGGCTGCAAATTCCTAGCTTTTAAATCACTGTCTTTCTGTGAAAGTTGGGGTTTCATGGCAAGACACCAAATTTAGACCACTCTGAAACTCCCTGGGAACACCAGGGAATCATCAATGAACAGGGCCCCACTTTTTATGTGAGGAAAGGGGAGTCCATTTACTAAGGCTGCTTCTCCACCCACAGCACAGACAGGCACCTCTTATTCCCTTGCTAACACCAAAGATTCAGCTAATCCCTTTCTTTGGGTGGTTTGAGGCTTGTCTAGAAGGGGACAGATCATGAGTCATTTCAAGGTCCCTGCATTCCTGAGATACTGTGAAAGGGATGGTCCCATGCATAAGTCATGAGACTGGCTGGGCAGACAATGGATTTCTGGTCATTTGCTGCAATTCTGTTTGTGTTTCCATAGGAAATATCCACACTGGCTAATGAGTTACAAGACATGGGTGCCACCACCAGAATAGGCCTCTACATCGGAGCAGGGGTTTCTGCTGGGCTGGCTCTCGTTCTTATCTCTGGTGCTTTAATTCTCAAATGTAAGTCATTTGATGGTGCTTCTCTCTCCATCTGATAAGGAACTGTTAATATAGGAACCAACACAAGCCTAAGATAGAACTATTAGTTTATATTTATACCTACAGGTGATTAGAATAAATACTCTTTAGTCCTTCCAAACCTCAACAATAATAATAGCTCATTTTTATTCAGTGCTTACCATGTAACAGGCATGTTTTATATTTATTATCGTCACCATCTCATATAAGGTAGATAGCACTGTTATTCCTATTCTCATAGCAGAGGAGAATAACGTTTAGAGACAGTAAGCTTTCAAGGTTTCAGAATCAGTAAGTGGCAAAGCTGGAATTCAAATTCAAGCAGGTTGATTCTAGTACCTGTTTTTTTATCTTTTGTTAAGGAAATAAACCTTTTTAATTCATGAACATGTCCAGTTTTATTAGGAAGCACAACAACGACATTCACTTTCTTCTGTGCATTTTTCTATCTTATTTATTTCTCAGGCATGGTTCTTTAAAGAGGGGTAGCAGGTTCCTTTAACACTGGGTCATGCCCAGAGTCGCAGCGTTTGTATTTTCCTCCATTGTGACACTCAGCACACATATTTTATTTCTAAGTTACTTATCTTTATTAAAAAAAATTAAGTATGATTTATCTGCAATAAACTGTATATTTAAAGTGTGTTCAACTTGATGAATTTCAATAGATGGTTTCACCCAGGAAACCATCACCGCAATCAATGCCCAAACACTTCCATCACCCCGAAAGCCTCACATACTTTTATAACTGTGATATATTCTCTTCTCTTTGGTGCAGAGACCAAGGCCTTATACCACTATTATTTTATCAGCCTTTCTTACTAATACATAAACATCAACTATGTGTAGGGTTACAAACCATTCCAAATTTTCCCAGGATTGAAGGAGGTTCCTAATGTGTGGGTTTTCAGTGCTAAAACTGGAACAGTCCAGGGAAAACTGGGATGAGTTGCTCATCCTGTGTGGCTTGAAGCTGCCAAGTGCTTTATGTGCATTAAATCCTCATAACTACCCTGTTGAGAAAGGTACTAATATTATTCTCATGTACCAGTTGGAGAACCAGTGTGCTAAAAGGTTAAGTAACTTGCTCAAAGCTACACAGTTAATTGATAGAGGATTTGAAACTGGGGCTGTCTTGCTCACCATTTTGTTACTCTGCCATTAATGGTAAATGGATTGCTGAGAGCAAGAAGCTACTCACCCCCACTTACCTGGGTTTATGGAGAGATAGCAGTGGAGTTTGGAAATTGACCACATGAATATGGAGTCTACAGGTTGATAAGGAGCAATGATCACACCCACTTTTTGAGTTTTGCCGAGGCCTGGACTGTTCTGGTTTGTGTAGAGGGTATGCAAGCAGGGCGATGAGGAGTGGGAGAAGTCATGTTTTGTGCACACATATGATTACTCCCAAAACATGACTACATGGAAGAATAGATGGGAAAGTTGTATTCGATCTGCAGTCTTTTCCCTAGAAGTTGCTGGAGAAAATCATACAACCAAGGTGATAGGTTTTTAAGTCATGACATCAAAGCCATAAATTGGTACTCAGTAATGCCCAGCAATCCTGTATGTTTCTAGTGCACTGTCTGAGATGAGCATCACATACTTCATTGATGCTCAAATCTCCCTCACCTCTCACTGCACTGATGAAGTATTAAAAGCCTGTTTCAACCACTTTGCCTCAGCCAAGACTTCGTTCTTCCTTTGATCACTTTCTCCAGAATCATCTCTCTCTCCATTCCTGTTTATGCTATTTTTATTAGTATAAAAATATGGCCTAGTTCACACATTTCTCTCCAGTGACTCCCATTTCTCTGCTCTCCTTTACAGCCGTATTTCTCAGATGAGTTGTTCCTACCTCTCACCCCTCCACACTCTTTAACCACGCCCCCTCCCAATTTAGCTTCTACACCTGAAGTGCCATGGAAATAGTTTCAGTCAAGCTCACCAGTGACCTCCATTTTGCTAAATCCTGTAGATACCTCTGTCTTCACTGTAGTACGTCTTTCAGCAATAACTAAGTTGATTCTCACTCATTCTAAAAAGTCTTCCTTCTCTTGGCTTCTGAAACACCAGTGTCTTCACTAGCCACACCTTTCAGTCATTTTTGTTATTTTCTCTTCTTCAGCATGATCTTTAGATGTTGTGATTCCCCAGGGCTGGCCCTTTTCCTCTCTCCATGCCCTCTGGCTGATGATGACCTATATTCCCATAGACTTAAATGTCATCCTTAATTTCTCTCTCCGGCACTCAAAGGTGTTGATACTGATTGGCCAGCTGTCCAGTTGTTATCTCCACTTAGATGTGTCCCACATTGTGTCAAGAAAGGAGCTCTAGAGTCTATATTCCACCTTTTTAGAACCCAACCTCCCCCTCCCTGATCTTCTTCATCATAGTGTTTCATTATCATACATCTGGTTGCTTAAGCCAGAGAGCCAGAAGCCATCCTTGAATCCCCTCTTTCATCACTCCTAGTACACAATCCAACTTCACTTTCCTGCACTTTCTCCAAATATCTAAAATCCTTTCGTAATTCTGCATCTCTGTTTCACCACCTTACTCTGAGGCAGTTCTCTATTTACCTCCTCATTTTTTCATACCTCCTTTTAATTCATTCTCCACACAGCAGCCAGAGTGATTGTCTTAAAACCCAGTCAGATCATATTTCTGGCCTTCAGTTATTTCCTATGTCTTAGAATAAAATCCAAACTCCTGGTTATGACTTACAAGGTACTATAGTATCTAGCCCAGCCTCCCTCTCAGACCTTACCTTGTGCCACTCTCTTATTCCAGCCATGCTTTCAGTTTCAGCCACTCACTACTATCTTTTCCAGGGCTTTACTCGATCCAGAATGCTCACCCCGGCTTTTCATTTGGCTGACTCATTCTCTTCTTTCAGAACTGAGCTTAAAGATCATTTCTTCTGAGAATTCTTTTCTGATTAACTTCTTGATTATCTATTCCAGTGCGTTGTTGTTTTCTTTTTAAATTGAAATACAGTTGATTTACAATATTGTGTTAGTTTCAGGTATACAGCAAAGTGATTTCAGTTATATATATATAAAATATATATATATATTTTTTCAGATTCTTTTCCATTATAGTTTATTATAAGCTATTGAGGGCTTCCCTGGTGGCGCAGTGGTTGACGGTCCACCTGCTGATGCAGGGGACACGGGTTCGTGCCCTGGTCCGGGAAGATCCCATATGCCGCGGAGCAGCTGGGCCCGTGAGCCATGGCCACTGAGCCTGCGCGTCCGGAGCCTGTGCTCCGCAACAGGAGAGGCCACAGCAGTGAGAGGCCCGCGTACCGAAAAAAAAAAAAAATTGAGTATAGCTCCCTTGCTATACAGTAAATCCTTGTTGTTTATCTATTTTATTTATAGTGGTGTGTATCTGTTATTCCCAAACCCCTAATTTATCCCTACCCCCCCCTTCCCTTTGGTAACCATAAGTTTGTTTTCTGTGTCTGTTCCTGTTTTATAAATAAATCCATTTGTATTATTTTTTAGATGTCACATGTGTGACATCATATAATATTTGTCTTTGATTTACTTCACTCAGTATGATAATCTCTAGGCCCATCCATTTTGCTGCAATACTTTTCTTTCTATTACATCACAATTTGAAATTATTTTATTTTTCCCACTTACTTTTTTTTTCTTAAATGCCTCTCTCACTAGAAGGCAAGTTTCATGATGTCAGGGCTCATAGTTCACCTTTGTGTCCCTGGTGCTTAGCGTACTACCAGACACGTAGTGGGCGCTCCCTACATTTGTTAAATATGAAAAATGCACCTTCATTACTTTCAGCATAGTTTATGTAATAAATCAAGATGCATATCAGTGGTTTGATTTAATTCAATCTAATAGGTAGACCAGACTTCCCTAAACAATCTTTGCCTCCAGTTAGCTCATTTTCTTTATCTCATTTACTTTATGAAAGCATTTTAAATTGACTTTTCTTCGCCTTTTTACCTAGGGTATTCTGATAGCAAAGAGAAGATACAAAATTTAAGGTAAGAATAATGCGTGCAGTAGTGGAAGGTGGGAATCTTGGATATTCCTACTCTAATTTGGGCTTTGATCTTTGCTCTTAGAAGTCCTGCCCTGAGACTTTGGGATCTAAAGTTTTACTACTTCCTTTTTGCTTTAGGCCTAGATTTATGAAATGCAAATTTAACATGCTGCTCGGTTTTATTCTTGATCCCTAATCCCTCTAGCTTCTTTAGTCCTAAAGTTAAGGTAGAGAATTTGTCTCCCATTGATAGGAAATGCTTATATATTTCTGATTAAAGGGCTTTTTCAGTGAACTGACCCTTCAGCTGATTGAGTACTTACTACATCCGGGTTCTGGGTGGCCACTGGTTTATAGACATGAACAAGAAACTCAGAATCTACTCTCAGGGCTTTTACAACCCAGCCCAGCTCTTCTTAACTCTGATTGCCTATTAGAATCATCCAGGGCACTTAAGCATACTATTGTCAACCCCAGAGCAAATAAATCAGAATCTTTGGGGATGAGGCCTAACCATAGGTATTGTTCTAAAAACTTTCAAGAAAAAAGTGATTCTGTCCACTGCATATTCTCTAAACCACTAATAATTTTAGACTAAATCTAGATCGTATAGTTATGAAGACAAAATAGTCTGCAGTAAAAAAGTCAAATAAGATCAAATAAAATATTTAATTATCAATGGCTTTATATTTTCTGTGTCAGTATTCTTTATTAGAGCTGAAACTTGAAATGTGGTAATATCAATAGGTAATATTTACATGCAATAATTCATTCTTTATGAAATTATTTGGTTAATGTTCATCTCCACCTATAAATGTAAACTCCATAGAAAATTAGGAACTTGTCTGCCACATTAAGAACTGTATCTCCTAGCACACACCTAATTCTTAGTATGCATTTGATATTTGAGGGTTGAATGAATAAACGTTCCTTACAGCAGCCCTGTGAGATAGAGTACTTATTCCCATTTTATAGAGGAGGACCCTGAGACACTGAAGTTTACTAATATACAGCCTCTAGGGGATTTTTGTGTTTTGTTCACTGTTGCATCTCTTGATGCATAGAACAGTATAAACACGTTAAATAGTTCTTGAATGAATAAATGAAAAAAGCAAATCCAACTTACCCAAGATCACATGGGTGGAAAGCAACAGAGGCAGAATTCGAACTCAAGTCTCATTGGATCCATAACACATTCATTTCTTTTACTTTTTGAAATTGTTCAAGCTGACATAATAATTGAAATAATATTGCAAGGAACAGTAGAACCCTTCACCTAAGCGTGTCATTTAATATTTTGTCACATTTGCTTTATCTGTTTCTCTATTTACATACATATTTTTTTTTCTGAACCATTTGTAAAGGTGTTTCAGACATCTTGACATTTCACCTAAACACTTCAGTCTGCACTTCCTCAGAATAAGGACATTCTCTTAGATAACACAATGCCATTTTTATACCTAAGAAAATTCAGATTAATTTGAATTTGTGCAGTTATTCCCCAGACTATTTTCATTACTATTTTATGTTTCCCCTGCCTAGTCAGGACCTGATCAAGGATCATATACTGCCTTGGTGGCTATCTCTTCAGCAAAGCCCATTCTTTTAACTCTATTCCATGTTGCCTGGGATGCTTAACTCAACTGCATCACTTTATTTCCACAGCCTCATCACTTTGGCCAACCTCCCTCCCTCGGGGTTAGCAAATACAGCAGGAGAGAGGACACATCCAGAGGAAAACATCTATATCATTGAGGAGAACGTATATGAAATGGAGGATCCATACAAGTATTACTGCTCCGTCAGCAGTGGGCAGCAGTCCTGACAACCCCTGGGCTGTTGTCTTTCAACGCCACCAGATTCACCACTTCCTTTTGGGGTTTGGTGTTATCTTCTTTGAAAACTATGAGATGGCTCACCTGACTGGTTTTAGAGGTTCTGTCCTCGGCCACCGAGCAGAGTTTTTCCATGTTCTAAAGATAAGTAGCTCACCCGAGGACTGAACTGGGACCAGCATTGTACTTAGACAGGCACAACATTTCCTCTGTGTTCCCGCCACCCAACTCGGAGGCTGCTAATCAGGGCATTAGAGCTCAAATGGGCTTTTATAGAGAGTAGGAATTCTTAATATGGGGTCTCTGGAATTCCAGATATTCAGTTATATGGTGTGTCCGTGAAGCTTCTGAAAATACAGGGGAAATTATGTGCTGAGATACGTGCGTGTCTTTTTCGGTACAGGAAGTCTAAAGGGGCCGCCGATTCTCAAAGAGCTCTGTGAACCGTGGCAGGTTTGGAAACTATTGGAGTAGGAGTAGATGGTCTTGAAGGTTCCCTTTGAGTCTCAAGGTTGATGCTTCTTTGAATGTTGACTCTGTGACAGTAAGTGCCAGTGCACAGCTCTCCTTGGCTTAAGTTAAGAAGACTGCCCAGCAAGGCCTGTGGTGTGGCAGGTGCTCCTGGAGAAAGAGGAAGTATGCTTAGTGTGTGTTGACAGGTTTTGCTTGGGGGTGCACTCAGAGGGAAAGATCTCTGACCAACTTCTCCATTCATGGAGAGAACTTGAGCTGTGTTTCTCACAAAAGAAGAAGTAGTGACTGGGACACAAATTCTGTTTCCTGGTGGAAAGTAGGTAAAGGGCTCCAGCCATATGTATTTGTCCCTGTCAGATCCCCTGATGGAAAGACAATGGCCCTTAAGCTTCAGTTCCAAGATGGTAGAGAGTAGGTCTATCTTGCCTATTTGCTTCCTCCCCAGTCTTGGCACAGCTCTGACACATAATACGGATAGAAACTTACTAAATATCTTGGGAGTGAAAAAATTAAAGAAGCAGAGAGGTAGATTTCTGGGAAGACTTTTCCATTGGAGAGCTCAGACAGAGCTTCACTTGTTGGGGAACTTGAAAATACTCCTAAGTTCCCTTTTCTGCTCTTGTCCAGCATCTGCTCTTCTCAGCATCCTTTCCCTCTCAGGCCCTTGGAAGTGTGTTATTGTCTTTTTTCCCCCTTTCTGCTGAATGAATCAACAATAGGGACCTGTCACTGCCTGAAAACTGCCTTCCCCAGGTGATGACTGAGCTGCTACTGCGTTGCATGCAGGAGATGTTGGTCACCAAGGATGCAGGCAGCCTGTCTGTTGCAGTGTTTGGGCTGCATCTGGGCAGTATTGGGAAGCACTGGCTTTCTACAGGGAGAACAGTTTGCAAAGTTCCAGGCAGTAGCTTTTAAACAAGCTGAAAAATTAGGTGTTTTAAATTTATGAAATTCTAGACGGAAGGGACCACAGAAAACATATGAACCAGATTAATGATTCCCCCACAAAAGGGATTCTTATTCTGCAAAAATCTTTACACAAGAATATATATAAAAGGGCGATCATTGCAATGGTGTTTGTGAGAGATGTTTTCCATCAGTTGGGGAATGATTGGTTATTGGGGTATGTCAGCATACTGGCACAAGTAAAAAAAATTAGGTGGTTTCATCATTGAGCTGTTTTGCTAATTCAACAAATATTAAGTGCTTACTCTGTGCCAGGTTCTCTGGTGCTGGGATCATAGAGAGAGACCAAATAGACACATCCCTGACCCCACAGAACTTCTGATTGATCTGACAGGAAGGATGATTTCATTCAGTCAGTCATTCTTTCAGTGAACATTTTTTGTCGACTGCTTTGTGCCAGACACTGTTTTAGTTCCTAGAAATATAGCAGTTAAGGAAACAGACAAGATCCCGACTCTCACAGACCTTGTGTTACTTGTCAAAGGAGAAATCTATATTGCTAAGTCAAAAGAAAAAAGAGTTCTAGAATAGTATATATAGTTAATGCTAATTTTTTTTTGCCTTTAAATAATCCAGAAGAATATTCCCAAATTAATATGGTTATTCCACAAGGGCAAATAGTCAAAAGATAGTTTCACTTTTTGCTTTTATGTGCTTCTATAATTTGAATTATTTTATCCATTTTTTGTAATAAAAAAATAGATTTAAATACTGTAGCAATGTTTTCCTGTCCACCCTCCTCCTCATAGAAAGAAATTAAGACTTGGATAAGTTAAGTTCAAGGTCAAGGCGGGCAGTAGAGTGCGCCATCACTCTAGACGTGTCTACAGTGTTCCAGCAGAGATTGGAACCCTGGTTTTCAGGGTAGGATCCACTCTACATCAATTATTTGTAATACAGAAGATGACAGAAAGGGTAACAAACTATCAAGCTACCCCAGAGGGTCTGGGCAATGGCAAGTGGTCACTTAATTAAAAACAATGTAAAAAGATTGAATGTGTGGTTTGCTCTTAGAAGTGTTTAGGATTTTTCTCCCAGAGCTCTGCCATAGAGACCCACAGTACAAGAAGAGGCTCCTTGATCTCTTCAAACTGAAAAATTAAGGTCTTACCGTGTTTTAACTGCCTATCACTTCTAGTGTTAGAATTCCCCAGGCAGAAATTCCAAGTGGTTTAACCTGTCATTAATTTATTTGGGGGCATCCCTTCATGCCTAGTCCCATATAAATTTAATTCTCATTTAAGCTTGAATTAAAAAAAAAACTGAATACAAATTAATTTTCTGTCCAGATTTCTACTGAGAAAGTCTTTCTAGAGGTAAGTAGAGATGCCCTTCGTGCTGTAATTTTTAAGATTTTTGTCATCCTTTTCTGGGGCTCAGTTGGGAAGTGGGAAAAAGGAGAGGCGCAGCTGGAACACTTGGTTGGAGGGTTCTCAAGCTTCAGGAGGGCTCAGATTTTGGCCTATTTTCAGTGGAAAACCTATGCAGTGGAGCAATACGAGTTTCAGGATTCTAGATCCTCTATCTTTTTTTTCAGTTGTATTGACTAATTATAAAGGTCATTCCAAGTCACTCTTTTATTAGTAGTAGTTTTCTTTTGTAAATTCTTAGTCAAACTCCTTCTGCTTATGGTGTGACTCTTTTTCCAGAGAAAGCAGTGATGTTTAAAGAAAAAAAAAGTTATTTAAGCTATTCAGGTGTGGTGGTGGCACTGGGACATCTGTTTAAATACCCACATTATTTTAATATAATTGTTTTGTGGATGGGTCACCTTTGGAAAATATTTTATTATAGCTTTATAGTCTATACTTAACAACCTGCTTCATGATAAGTTGACATGTGCTTTGTAATTTCTACATTTTGAAATTGTACTTTTTCATGCATTTTATACCTAGTTTGTGTAAACTAGAAATATTTCACACTCCAATGCAGTGTTATCTTCTTTTGGTCAGTTCTGAAATATCCTTATATCCATATATCTGTATTGAATCTGTTTTAAATTTTATTACCCAGTTTTACTTGCCATTCCTGTTCGCTTGCATGCAGAATTTAGTTTTTATTCTGGAAACCCTTAAGTAAAAAGTAACAACTGTAAAAATATAGGTGAAGGTTGCCATACTAATAATGTAGATTTTTTATTCATTTCTTTATCCCAAAGTTCACCACAAGATCTTAGCAAAAATCTCTTGACCTTAATCTGAGGGCTGAAGCAAGGAGCCAATGGTGAGGGGCTTTGAAAGCTGCCAGCTGCCCAGGCCTCAGTGAAGTCCTCAGAGAGGTGATGCCTTTCCTGTTCTCTCCAGCAAGCCTCCTACTCCAACAAAAATTCCTGGTAGCTAAGCAGCAACCAGACAGCTTCTAACCACCAGGGAAGAAAGGAGTTTTCTGAATAGATGGAATTTCAGGTGAGAACTAAGGAATATGACATTTAGTTATCCTAGCTGCCTTATTTCAAGCAAATGTGTTTACAAGGAACTCTGGGTGGGCAAGCTGACTTGGAGCCAATTGCTTTACAGTACGTTGAGACTCTGAGTAAGAATCTCCAAGCAGAAAATACATCTTGTTAGAGTGCTTGTTTCCCATTATTTTTTTAGGTTTTTATTTTGAAACAATTTGAGATTTGCCGAAAAATTGCAATGATAGTACAAAGAGTTCCTGTATTCAGCAGTTTTTTCAGTTAACAGCTTATATAACCATGGTACCATTTGTCAAAACTAAGATCTTAACATTGGCACGTGACTATTAACTAAACTACAAATTTTGCTTGGATTCCTACTACTGGCTTTTAAATTTTTAAATTAAGTGCTTTTTGAAAAATAGAGTAGAGTTTAAATTCAAGGTGAAAGTCCCTATTCCGTGTCCTCTCTATCAAAATTTCTCCCCAGTCCTACTCCCCAGGAACAGTCCTTCTAGGCCAGCACTGTCCAGTAGAAATACAGTGTTGTTGTTGTTTTTCATTTTAAGTCTTCACAATCTAGTGAGTGTTTTCCATTTAGAGCACATCTCCATTCTGACTAGTCACATTTTAAGTGCTCAACAGCCACATGTCGCTATTGGCTCTAGAATTAGCAAAGTTCTGGGCCATTCTCTATTTTTTCTCTCATATACAGACACACACACACACACACACACACATACACACGCACACACGGTAACCTAATTTCTTCCACTGCTTATAGAAGACCATCGCTCCATGTCAGAATGGAACAACAGCCTTTACTTAGATAGGTATGTAGTATTAAGTAGAACAAATGTGCGTAACCTATTAAATCACTTTTGCATGCATAGATGTTTAGTTGGGTTTTTTCCGCCCCCCATTTCAAATAAGGCTGCAAGGAACATCCTTTATTCAAAAACCTATGTGCATTTGTGTACTTCCAATGTATATGATTCTGTATATGGAAATGCTGTGTCAAAAGATGTGATTGTATTTGAAGTATCATGACAATAGAACAGTAGTATATATATGATCTCAACTAATTATTTGTTGATTCAACAAACATTCCACATATCAGAAAATAACCTGTTAGTATATATATATATATTTTTTTTTTTTTTTAACATCTTTATTGGAGTATAATTGCTTTACAATGGTGTGTTAGTTTGCAGAGCTGCCTTTCTCATCTTTGAGAAATATCATCTTAAATATCATCTAAGAGCTTTCCCTGAACACCCTATCAAAAGTGCCAACCTGCCCTTCTCTATTCTAGTTTATTCCCTACGTAGTTTGTTTGAATCTGAAATTCTAATTGTTTACATTTTTGTGATTTGTCTCCCCCAACCCTCAACTGGAAAGTAACTGTCGCTTATCTTATATCTTAAGGACCTAGTGCAACGCTTGACCTGTAGTGGGTGCCAAATAAATATTTGTAGATGGATTGAATGAATGAATGTATGCCTGCTGTACTACAGACTCAAGCCACAATACAGGCACCACAGATACTACAAAGATTTGTTTTTCCTTCAAGGAAGTCAGAGTCCATCAGGACAGCATGATGGCCAAGCAAATGATTATAATAAAAGGCAATAAGCAGAGGGAAGACATATGGGATCATATGTATATGTATAGCTGATTCACTTTGTTATAAAGCAGAAACTAACACACCATTGTAAAGCAATTATACCCCAATAAAGATGTTTAAAAAAAAAAAAAAAAAAAAGGCAATAAGCTTTGGCAGACCTGCATACTAGATTCTGAGTGATGCAGAAAAGCAGTTTTTGGTGATTTCTTTTTCTTTTTCCTGAAAATACTATCCTTGTCTTCACCACTTCTTTAATTTAGCTCTGTAAAATTCCAGCTGACTCTCACTGAATAAGGATAGCCTGGCACATAGCAGACGCTCAATAAATATTAATTGGGTGAATGAATTAAGTGATACAGGTGACATGGATTCCAACAGCGGACCTCCAAAAAGCATATAGTGACCCAATGTATTTCCTACTTTGTAGAAAAACATGTGATTTGCAGTGTAAGCCCTTGTATATTTATTAAAACATTATTTTATAATCGTTCACCTTTCTGGAGGCTTGGTGATGTCTGAATGTTGCTTTAGGCAACTTAAATTGCTTTCTTTTCTGTCTATCTGGGATCAAGAAAAGGATGGTTGTAATTAGGCTGTGAAAAACATGTTACACAAATGTAAAAGACTTCCACTTTTGTAAGAACCTGCAGTTTGGGGACGTGTCTTTGTTTTCTTTAGTCAAAACCCTTTACGTGTATTATATAAGCAGTACATTGGCACATTCTTGTTGTAAAATGCTCAAATGATACATAAATATATAGCCTTCAACTGAAAGTCCCCCTTGCCTCAGCATGTTTCCCTACCACAGAGGACACTGAATAGTCTGATGGGTATCCACATACATCTTTGCTGTGACTTTTCCATACAGGTACATATGCATATACATACACTGTCACTCTGTCACAGTGTTTTACAAAAATGGGTTCCCACGAAATAGAACTGTTTTTTTCACTTACTATTTCTTGGAAATAGTTCCACGTGAGTGTCCCAATAAAAAGTCGACATTCTTAATCAACATAGATAGTTAACAAGCAGAGGGTTCTGTCAACATTGTGTTAAGTCCCAATGCTCACCACCAACAGGGTGCCTTGACAAAGGTTTTGACAGAGCTCAGCATACATTTTGAATAATTGCTACTAGCACAGGAGTTCAACTAGTGCCCAAGTCATGCAGTGGTCTTGGTTTGGGAGACTGCTGAGTCCTTTAGAAAATTCCCCTAACCCTGTCTGATAAAAGCCCAATGCTATTATGTTTTTCTGATCCACCCATCTTCCCTAAAATGGATGTAGAGGAAATGGCTCACAATCACGTGTTACTGCAGCAAGGCACACTGGCTAAAACTGAAAGTTTTCATCCCAAAACAAATCTATTGTCAATGTTTTTAAGTAGAAAGCATTGTTTTGGTTTTGGGAAGGAAGAAAAAGGACCCATCATCTCATAAGTTCTTGGGGAGATGTTCTGCTTTACACAAGGCACTGCCCTCTAGCTGTGTGAGCAGGAGCTCAGCTCACATTCCATTTTCTGGCATCCTTGTCACTCACAACTTCAAAACCCCAAGCATCAATGGACATGGTATTAATATCTGATATACAGTTTATATCATGGTATATAAATTGTATTGGGGCACAGTGTAGCTCGACTCCATTCTTTTTTTTAAATTGAAGTATAGTTGATTTACAATGTTGTGTTAGTTTCAGGTGTACAGCAAACTGATTCAGTATATATATATATATGTATTATATGTGTGTGTGTGTATATTTCAGATTATTTTCCATTATAGGTTATTACAAGATAATGAATATAGTTTCCTGTGCTGTACAGTAAATCCTTGTTTCTTATCTATTTTATATATAGTAGGATGTATCTGTTAATCCGATACTCCTAATTTATCCCCTCACTTTCCCCTTTGATAACCCTAAATTTGTTTTCTATGATGACTTCATTCTTACTGAAGGTGGTGACTTGTTTTCCTAAACTTTCAAGGGTAGATAGAGACTCTGGGTTTTCTTTGTCTACTTAGAATGTTCCATTGCTTAGTATGGTGTGCTCGATAAATATTTGGTGAAATAATGTTTGTTGAGGGAGAAGAACCTGGCTTTCACTTCTGCAACTGCCCTGAGTGACTTCTAAGTGTCTTTTTCTCTGTTCCTCTCTTTGGTTCTCAGTTTATTCACATATAACTCAAGGGGTTTGGCTCCAGGTAGTTAAAGGTCCCTTCATGTATAAACAGTCTCAAAGTCCATATGACTTTTCAGGCCTAGAGTCGAAGCCCAAATTAAGACCTCTATTGAATCTTTTGAAAACATCCTACATCAAAAATACTAAAAATACCTAGGAATAAAACTGCCTAAGGAGGTGAAAGACTTGTACTTGGAAAACTACTGAAGATGACACAGATGGAAAGTTATACTGTGTTCTTGGATTGGAAGAATTAATATTGTTAAAATGATCATACTACCCAATGCAATCTACAGATTCAATACAATCCTTACCAAAATACCAATGGCAGCTTTCAAAGAACTAGAAACAATTTAAAAATTTATATGGAAATATGAAAGACCCCAAATTGCCAAAACAGTCTTGAGAAAGAAGAACAGAGGTGGAGGAATCACATTCCCTGACTTCAGACTATACTACAAAGCTACAGTAATCAAAACACTATGGTACTGGCTCAAAAATAGACACATAGATCAATGGAAGAGAATAGATAGCCCAGAAATAAATCCACACACTTATGGTCAATTAATCTATGACAAAGGAGGTAAGAATATACAATGGAGGAAAGACAGTCTTCGATAAGTGGTGCTGGGAAAACTGGACAGCTACATGTCAAAGAATGAAATTAGAATATTCTTTAACACCACATGCAAAAATAAAGTGGGTTAAAGACCTCAGTGTAAGACGGGAAACCATAAAAGTCCCAGAGGAACACATGGGCAGAACACTTTGACATAAAACATAGCAATATTTTCTTGCATCTGCTCCTAAGGCAACAGAAATAAAAGCAAAAATAAACAAATGGGAACTAATTAAACTTAAAAGCTTTTGCACAGCAAAGGAAACCATTACAAAACAAAAAGACAACATAGTGAATGGGAGAAAATATTTGCAAATTATATGACCAATAAGGGGTTAATATCGAAAATATATAAACAGCTCAACATCAGAAAAACAGCCATATTAAAAAATGGGCAGGGCTTCCCTGGTGGCGCAGTGGTTGAGAGTCCGCCTGCCGACGCAGGGGACAGGGGTTCGTGCCCCGGTTTGGGAAGATCCCACATGCCACGGAGCGGCTGGGCCCGTGAGCCATGGCCGCTGAGCCTGCGCGTCCAGAGCCTGTGCTCTGCAACGGGAGAGGCCACAACAGTGAGAGGCCTGCGTACCGCAAGAAAAAAAAAAAAGAAAAAAAAAATGGGCAAAAAAACCTGAATAGACATTTTTCCAAAGAGTACATGCAGTTGCCCAATAGGCACATGAAAAGATGTTCAACATTGCTTATTATCAGGGAAATGCAAGTCAAAACCACAATGAGGTATCACCTCACACCTATCAGAATGGCTCTTGTCAAAAAGAGCAACGATAACAAAAAATGTTGGTGAGGATGTGGAGAAAAGAGAACCCTCATACACTGTTGGTGGGAATGTAAATTGGTGCAGCCTCTGTGGAAAACAGTATGGAGGTTTCTAAAAAACTAAAAATAGAACTACCATATGACCCAGCAATTCCACTCCTTAGTATAAATCTGAAAAAAAAAACCAAAAACAATGATTCAAAAAGATAACATGCACCACCATATTCATAGCAACATTATTTACAGTTGCCAAGATATGGAAGCAACCTAAGTGTCCATCAGCAGATGAATATAATAAAATTTTGCCATTTGCACCAACATGGATGGACTTGGAGGGTATTATCCTAAGTGAAATAGGTCAGACAGAGAAAGACAAATACTGTATTATATCACTTATATGTGGAATCTAAAAAATAAAACAGACTAGTCAATACAACCAAAAAGGAAACAGACTCACAAATATAGAGAACAAACTAGTAGTTACCAGTGGAGAAAGGGAAAGGGGGAGGGGCAATATAGGGGCAGGAGATTAAGAGGTATAAACTATTAGGTATAAAATAAGCTACAGGGCTTCCCTGGTGGCGCAGTGGTTGAGAGTCCGCCTGCTGATGCAGGGGACACAGGTTCGTGCCCCGGTCCGGGAAGATCCCACATGCCGCAGAGCGGCTGGGCCCGTGAGCCATGGCCGCTGAGCCTGCGTGTCCGTTGCCCATACTCCGCAACGGGAGAGGCCACAACAGTGAGAGGCCCGCGTACCGCAAAATAAATAAATAAATAAAATAAGCTACAAGTATATATTGTACAACACAGGGAATGTAGCCAATATTTTATAAGGACTCTAAATGGATTATAACCTTTAAAAATTGTGAATCAGTGCATTGTACACCTGTAACTTATATAATATTGTATATCAAATATACTTCAATAAAAAATAAAAGCAGCCTAGCAGAGAACAAATACTATTCCAGCTCACTAAGATCTCCTGGTAATCTATTTAGTAAGTGGATCAAATCCAGCAAAAAGACTGACAGACTGGAGAAGCTTGACTTTTAAAGATACTTCCCAACATTCTTGTGTAAAGGTGTGGCTAAGAGATAAGGAATAGAATTCCATCTTTATCCGTAAAGAGAAAAGAGAAGGAATCAGTGACAGACCACCAGAGGAGCTGGAAAACTACCTCCTAACTCACTGGTAAGTAAATCCTCTGGAAACTTATGCTGAAGAGAAAACTGGAACTTTGCTGCTTGAACTTTCTCGGTATTATATGGGGTCTTAGGACAATGATGACTGAGCCAATAGAAATTGGGGTAACTCATATAAAATAGATTTGGGTTTCTTGGGAGATAGGTTCTCATTTAAATGGAATCATGGACTTACACATCGGAATTGTTGAAGCTTTTCCTGGGCGACATCATTGAGGGGAGCAGAGGGGAAAAAGAAACCTCAGCAGAATGGAGTGGTACCTTTGGAGGAAGACATACTTATTGAGGGTCTCTTGAAAGCTGTGTGGGGAATTCCCTGGCGGTCTAGTGGTTAGCACTCCGAGCTTCCACTGCAGGGGACATGGAGTCGATCCCTTGTCAGGGAACTAAGATCCTGCATGCCACGTGGCAGGGCCAAAAAAAAAAAGAAAGAAAGAAAGCTGTGTGACTTAGAGTCAATGCATCCATTTGCGGAGCCTCTCATCTGTTAGATGGGTGCTATACAATATCATGGAAATGGGAGTATGTGTGTCTGGAGCACAGCTATATTAGCAGTTTTGTTCATCGACGTCTGTGATTTGTACATTTAAAATATGTGTAAAATGTGAAGGAGGAGCCTAGTATTGGCTTCTGACTTTTGCAGATTTGGTAGTATTCTTGTATGTGTTAGAAACTTGACCTTGCAAAGATTAGCAAGTACAAAAGTTTGACTTGGTTGGAGTTTTGTGAGGCTTGGCGTAGAAGGGTGTGGCCAGTTTGGGAAGGTGGGCAGCTTTTAGAGTTTGGAATTTGGCCTTGGCGAACCATTAAATGCTTGAAGGTGGGGAAGATAATTGATTGGATTATTTAGATACTGGAGAAGGTTTAAAAAATAGCTATCCTCAGATGTGGCTTTTCCCCCATAGCCGGCAGCTGCAGGTAGCTGGAGAGCGTGGGCTGCTTGGGCTGGTCTTGGTTTCGTGACCCCTACATCCAGTGGCAGCTCAGTGCTTCCACATGGTCATGCTTGAGTCCCAAGTCCGATGTTCTATCCCTGGTCATGTCAAAGCAGCATTCCCTAATTGGACTATGAATTCTGTCCCTCTATTGCTCCACACATTTTACCTCTCCCAAATCTATACTTCTTCTTCCCCTGAGTCATCTCCAGATAATACAAACATGCTGTTATTTTTACCATCTTAAGAAAACTTTCTCTTGACCCTACTTCCAAACTTCCCCTTCCTTATTATTATTATTTTTTGGATGCAAAACACCTTGAAAGAGTTCCCTGTCTTCAATCTTTAATTCTCTTTTGACTTTCACATTCCATTAAACCTTTTTCCTGAGATGTAACATACATAGGGAAAGTGAAAAATCATTGAGCTGCTCTTCACCGAAACTGCTTTGATCAAGGTCATTAATGATTTCCCTGTTGCTCTGTCCTATAGGCACATCTCATCCCTTTTGCCTTTGCAGCGTTTGATTCGTGATCATTGCCTCTTTGTTAATGCACTTGCTTTATTTGGCTGCACAAGGATCCCATTTACTTTTTACTTTTCCTCCTGCTTCCTTGGTTTGCTTCTGTGTGTGTGTTGGTGCCTCTTCCACCTCCACCTTTTGTAGAAGGCCCCAGGACCTAGTCCCTAAGCCGAGGGCATTCCCTGAGCATCAGCTCTGGTTCACGGCTTTAAAATCCCATTTCTATGCCGATGACTCTCAAATATGTACCTTGAGCCCAGACCCCTCTCCTGGACTCTTAACAGTCTCCACTTGGGTGTCTGAGAAATCTCAAACTCAACATGTCCAAAATCCACAGTGTTTCCTTCCAAACTGTGTTCCACACAGCTTCCCCTGTCTCAGCTGGTGGCACCTCCAGTCTTTCCAGTTGCTCAGGCCAAAATCGCTTGCAGTCATCTTTAGGCTGCTACTCCACACCCTGCAGGAAATCCTGCTGTTTTGAAACATCCAGAGCCTGAGCTGCTCTCCCCTCCTCTCTCCTGAAATACTACAATAGCCTCCTGACAGGTCCTCATGCTTCTCACCCTAAGAGCCCCAGCATTCCTTCTCAGAGGTGAGCCTGACCCCATCACCCCACTATGCCGCATTGGGGCTCGTTTTCCTGTGGAGTAAGCAGCGGGAAATTCATGTTTGCTGCCTGAGCCTGTGCCTCAACTGGGATGTATCTTTCTAAGGGTCACAAAATTACTCTAAAGAGTAGCGATTGATGGAGGTTGAGTAGCTCAAATTAAAAAACAAAAAAATCCACTGTGCTGTTTGGGAGCCTTTAGGACATAGTGGGGGCTCTCGTGAGAGATGGGCTTGTCAGAAAATCCAATCCTATGGAATTGTACAGTTAATTCACATCTCAGAGCCTTGGTTCTGTGTCCCTATCTTGGCGCTCACTCACCATTTCCTCCACTTAAAACACCCTCTGCCCCTTCCCCATTCTCCAGCTGTGAAGCTCACATGTCACTTTTTAAAGAGATTTCCTCCCATTCCTCCCTCTCACCCCCTCAGTCATTGAACAGTCTCTCCCCGTGCCTTTGCGCTTCCATAATTTATTCAGTTGATACCTATTGGGTCCCTAAAAAGTTTTCAGGGATAGAGCAGAGAATGGAAGGGGGAGGCCTGCCTTGAAAGGGTTTATGGTCTAGTGTTGAGTGCTGTCCAACACAGTAGCCATGTTTGGCTATTTAAACTTAAAGGTAAATCAAGTTAAATGGAAAAAAAATTAATTCCTTAGTTGTACTGGCCACATTACAAGTGCTTGCACGACACCCATATAGAATAACTCCAGCATCACAGACAGTTCTATTGGATGTCACCGTACAAGAGGGAAGAGAGATGGAACTCATGCGCACACATACACACACACACACACACACACACACACACACACACATACATACACACATGTACACAATATATATCACAGGAAACAAGGTAATAAGTGTAGAGAACTGAAACAGTCACTGGTTGGCTACTTTAGATAGAGGGACCTGAGGAATGTCTGAGAAAGTGACACTTAAGCAGGAATCAGAATGAAGGGAAGAAATCCGAAAATGATGGGGTGAAGGAATGGGGATCTAGGCAGAAGCACTGGTCCTAAAGTAAGGATACATTTGAAGAAAACCCATGTGGCTGGAGCCCTGTGGGCAGGGAGAGAGCGGTAGAAGAAATCTGAGATGTTGGCAAGGGCCAGATCACTGGGGCTTTGTAAATCTGGGTAAGGAGTTAGATTTTTTTTTTCCTGAAAGAAACATAGGAGGGTTGTAAGTTGAGGAGTGACAGAGTCTGATTATATATTTATCGTTTACCTCATTCTGCTCAATTTTATTAGGTGCTTACTTACCTGTGTCTCTGCCTGATTGCACAATTCTGGATTTTTTTCATCCTTGGTGTGTTGAATCATGCCCTGTTAGCCTCAGTATATTAATAATAAGTGTGGTAGAATTGAATTAAATTAGAAAATTTTTATCACTGATCTACTGGGCTTTGGCCAAGTCTGAGAGTGTAACAAAAGTAGCCATAAAATGTTTTGTCTCCCAAATAAATAAGGCATGACCTATTTTTGCATGAGGCATTTCAGAATTTTTCCCCCGGACCTTCGGTGGTGATTGAAGTGGGGTCAGTAGTGTCCCCTCCAAGTGTATGAAGGCAGAGAACAAGATGAAAGCAGGTATCCAGAAATATGCTTATTCCTTGGGAGAATGCCTCTTGTTACCTAGTTGAATTCAAGTGCATGGCATCGTAAAGCTAGGAGGCCTATTAAAGACATATGGTCATACCTCTTGGTTTTATGAAAGAGGTGATTTTCAGCAAATAGTTCAGGGGGCAGCCTGTGTGAAGGCCCAGCAACAGGAGGGGGCTTGTATTCAAGTAGGTGGAGGAAGGTCTAAGGCAGGGGCCTCCTCCAACCAAGGCCTTCTTGAGAGACTGAAGCACCCCCAGGCAGGGCTGGTGCAGGGGCAAGCTGGAGAGGGCATGCGCTAAGGTGAAAGTGTGGTACAGGCCGCGTGTTGCCATCGTTTTTTTTTTTTTTTTTTTTT
>NW_020174788.1:1945230-1993250 GCF_003031525.2 Neophocaena asiaeorientalis asiaeorientalis
TTGCCTCTTTTTTTTTTTTTTTTTTTTTTGCAGTATGCAGGCCTCTCACTGTTGTGGCCTCTCCCGTTGCGCAGCACAGGCTGCAGACGCGCAGGCTCAGCGGCCATGGCTCACGGGCCCAGCCGCTCCGCGGCATGTGGGATCTTCCCGGACCAGGGCACAAACCCGTGTCCCCTGCATCGGCAGGCGGACTCTCAACCACTGCGCCACCAGGGAAGCCCTGACGTCTCATTTTATTTCACAAAACACAAAAAGCTGAGTTCTCACGTGAGCTCTCTGGATTTTTAATTTTGGCTATTAATTAAGAAATAAAATTTTAAACACTGTGTACAAAGTACTTCTGCAGGCCAGATATAGTCTTTGGGCCTCCAGTTTACAGCATCAGGCTTTAGGCCTCTTCCGAGTTCAGAGGCTGCTAGAGAGCAGGGTTCACATTTCTGGGCAGTACAGGACCCATGACCACAGGATGCCAAGGTCATCGTCAGCTTCTCCAGGAAGCCTGTCATGAGCTGCGAGAAGCCTAGAAACGGAGCACCAGTGCCTCCCTGAGAGGAAATTAGTGAATCTTTAGACCAGAAGGAGAGTTAATGAAACACTAGCCAGGCTTATACTTGTTTGTATGGTTTAATGATTAAGAGCAAAAGTCAGAAGCCCTCATCTGGAATCTAGGCTCATTTAACCTCTGGAAGCCTCAGCTTCCTCTTCCATGAATGGGGTTAATAACAGCCCCTGCCTAAGGGGTTCTGTGAAGATTAAATTCATGTGGGCGCTTGACACAGAGGCTGCTACACAGTATATTCTCCAAAAACCTTAGCTAGTATCAGCGCCTATTTAAGTTTAGTTTAAGTTCTCCCACAGCCCTTTTGCTCATAAGGAACAGTCTCTGAGGGAGATAGAGCAAGTATTTTTAGTGCTATTTTCCAAAGGAAGAAATCAAGGCTTGGAGGAACTCCATAACCCACAGGGATACCCAGCTTTGTAAGTGGCAGAGCTGGGATCTAAACCCAAGTCTAGTCCAGACTCTGCTTCCTGAAACATTCTCCAGATATCACTCAGTAAGATGTGGTCTGTGACATTGTATCCTGTAGCATGAATGGTGAGGTATAATGGTTTGCATTTTTGCTTAATTCTTGTGTCATCTAAAGAATGTCGCTCCCCACCTGGCTCTACAAGAATTGAGTCAGTAGCCACTACAGTCGCTGACCTTCAACACACCCTGAAAGGAGTTTGGAGCAGAGATCAGGAATGAGGCACTCTATGCTTTGTGGAGACTGGCAGAACAGGCCTTCAGATAGATATCTTTAAGAGAAAATTTTATGAATCCAAAATTTTTTTCATCTTTCCGACCTTAGAAAAGCACTAAAATCATTAACTGAAATAGCTGTCCCTTGTGACTAGCAACCTTCTACCGAGACATCTGCTTGACTGCACGGCTCCATAATCACAAACATGCTGACCTCCCCTCCCCCCAAGGCCACCTCCTTTGGAGCAGTTCCTCAGAGCTCTCTGAGAGGCTTGTCTCCTGGTCCTCATTAAGTCCCCAAATAAAACAGAAACTCATGGGCACATTGTACATTTTTGTTTCAGTTGACAGTTTTGAGGACCATGAAGGGATGCAGAGCAGACTTCTGTCCTTTCCCTGAGCTTAGGACCCAGAGCCCTTGGTACCAGCAGGACCCATTGCCCTTCTGTCTGTCTACCCCCTCAGCGTCTCCAGATGAATTTGAGTAGGCCTTTCTGGTTCTCAGATCTCCTGATAATCGGTGGATGATCCTGAGTTTTATTTGGTGGTGTATAATAACTACCTGCCCCTAATTGTCCCCACCCCCACCCAGTTGAAAGATATTGGAGGACTTTGGCTGAAAGAGACTGGAGCAGTCTGGACTGGGTGATTAGGTGGGAAGCTGGCCTAAGGTCTTTCCTAAAATAGGGGCTTCAGAATGTCAGCCTACATCTTTAAAGAATTCTGACTCTAAGGAAACAAGTCCTTCTAGGAGAACCTTGCATTTCTCTCCCTGTGCCTTGAGATGTAAATGTTCTAGCAGCGCTCTCAGGATCCATTATCTTATCTAGACCATCTTCAATTCCTGGAACTGAGAAAAAAGGGGGAAAGGCTTTTTAAAATACCAGCAAGTAAACAACTTATTCCAACTGTTATTTAAAAACTAGTGAGTTTTATATTGTAATAACTGATATGTGACTAAGTTTTAAGATGAAGCTACATGTCTGTGTGTGCCTTATAGATATGATAGGTCTCTACCTCTGGAGAGTATTACCAAAACTAATTTGTAAATGAGCTCTATTTAATTGACTTAAAGGAAATTAAGTGCTTATATAAATTCTCAGAAATATATAATAAACTAGCCCAGATGAATTTTAGGTTCATGTGAACTGGGAAATATTCAGTATTAAATTAATATTTGTTATAAAAGTTAGAGTTTGTTGGTTTAATTAATATAGACATGTCTTTAGAGCCATCAACATAAATATAATACTTTTATTGTACCTAGATTTACTAGAATAAGTTCTTATATCTGTCAGCAAGAAAAATAACTTGGTATGATGAAATTTTTTATAAGTCTATTAAATGTAAGTGAGATAAGAACTTTTAGGTAAACTCTTTAGAAATAATTATGTTTTAGGAATGTCTACTTGAAAATAGTCTACTTGAAAATATTTGGTAACTTGAAACTTTAGAATTTTGCTAAAATAAGTTAAATGATGGAAATTTATTAAATATTGATGTCCTTCCCAAATAAAATAAGGTAACTGGAACATTAATTACTGAACATAGGCATCATTTTGCAGAGAAATTAAAGAGATTTAGGACTATTAATAAACATATTTGGTGCCACATACATTTGGAGACATTTTCTTTAAGAAATCACATGTTTCTTAGAAATTATAAGTAGTATTTAAAGTTTGCCAATCTATAGAATGCTAATGTAAAAGACAGTTCCTAATTGCTTACTTCTTAGTTTTCACTACAAATTAAGGTTTTTAAAAGTTGAGCATTCTAATTAATATATGTAATTAGACTACTAAGTTAATATGGAAAACATCTTTGTATGCAAGAAAAAAGAAGGTGTAAGAAATAAAAATGTATTTTGTTAAGGAAAAAGAAAATAATTTTGTCCTAATGCTAGTTATTTCTAAATGGGAAAGAAGAGACAAATTAATATGGGTATAGAAAATTTAAGAAGGTTTGAGAGAAAAAATAAGAAACTTTAGAGGGGAGATTTTTGGATGGTCAGAACTAAGATTAGAATAAATTTAACTGAGCAAATGAATTTCAGTATTAAAGGTAAAATGGTACAAAACCTGATTTTGTTTTTTCCTGTATTAAGAGGGGAGTGTTTTCTTAGAATATTGATCTGCTTTTTATAACAGACTGTAAATTTTCTTTATGTTTTAAGTAATTTGTAATAACTTTCTGTATTTGCCTTTGAAATCTTTTATTGTCTCCTGATTAAGTGAATGAGTATTGTTTCACAGTGACCTATGATGCCAAGTGTTTTAAAGTCTTTTGATATTTTTGGCAAACTTCCCAAAGATCACATTCTAATTGAAGTTTATATTTGACCTCTAGCTAACTTTGAGGTTTTCCAAAAGGCCCTGGAATACCTCAAGGGAATTGTGTTCTCTCCTTAACAGAGAAATATTAAACTAATTAGGCTTATTTGGTATGTTAAATTACATGGGAAGCATTTCAAATGAATTGTGATAAACATTCTTAGGCTATATTTAGGGGGAAATGTTATTAATATAGATATTCTAGAAATTATTGGAATTCCTAAAAACCTGGTATATCTTAGTAAAATGCTATCAGTCATAATTGATTATTATCTTAAAATGTTATGAAACAAATTTCTTTGCCAATTGCATCACAATCAGATCTTTTTTTTTAACTTTTTATTTTATATCGGAGTATAGCCAATTAACAATGTTGTGATGGTTTCAGGTGCACAGCAAAGCAACTCAGCCATACATATACATGCATCCGTTCTCCCCCAAACTCCCCTCCAGGCTGCCACGTAACATTGAGCAGAGTTCCTTGTGCTATACAGTAGGTCCTTGTTGGTTATCCTTTTTAAATATAGCAGTGTGTACATGTCAATCCCTAACTCCCTAACTATCCCTTCCCTCCACCCTTCTCCCAGGTAACCATAAGTTTGTTCTCTATGTCTGAGTTTGTTTCTGTTTTGTAAATACTTTCATTTGTATCATTTCTTTTTAGAGTTGCATATAAGCGATATCATATGATATTTCTCTTTCTCTGACTTACCTCACTCAGTATGACAATCTCTAGGTCCATCCATGTTGCTGCAAATGGCACTATTTCGTTCTTTTTAATGGCTGAGTAATATTCCATTGTATGTATGTACCACATCTTCTTTATCCATTCCTCTGTCAATGGACGTTTAGGTTGCTTCCATGTCTTTACTATTGTAAACAGTGCTGCAATGAACATTGGGGGTGCATGTATCCTTTCAGACCATGTTTTTCTCCGGATATATGCCCAAGAGTGGGATTGTAGGGTCATACGGTAGCTGTATTTTTAGTTTTTTAAGGAACCTCCATACTGGTCTGCATGGTGGCTGTACCAATTTACATTCCCACCAACAGTGTAGGAGGGTTCCCGTCTCTCCACACCCTCTCCAGCATTTATTGTTTGTGGATTTTTTGATGATAGCCATTTTGACTGGTGTGAGGTGATAGCTCATTGTAGTTTTTGCAATCAGATCTTTAACCATGCCTTTTAAAATCTTTGTCATTCATAGACAGTTATGGTTTGATTCTGATGTCTTTGCAAAAATGTTTCATCCTAAGGAAAATTCATAGAAAGGACTTTTGACAAGCACAGGCTTGTAAAACTCTTCATAAAACTGTTAACAAAAGATCGAAAATTACATAGGACTCAGTGAACTGATCAATATGGTTATAATTTTTTTTCTGAAATATTACTGCCTTTTTCTTTTCTGAAATATTACTGCCTTTTAATCTGTTTTCCAGATATAAGGAAACCTTTCCCTTTAAGCTAATTATGACTTACAGTAATTTGGTAAATGATACCTTCGTAAGCAGAACTGAAACATATATCTTTTCTTTCTACCTGATTCCTCCAAAACTGTAAACCCTTATGTTACTAGCAGCCTTATCAAGTGAATAAGGGAGGCCACCTCCTGATAGATGCAGGAATCTGAAGATATTTTGGGACCTTGAGAAGAGAGGAATTCACCCAAATCTGTAGATATTGTAGGTGGGATCTGATGGCAAGCCCATGGGATGGCTTTTCTGGCCTTGAGAAGCCTTTAAAAAATTCAATCTGAGATTCTTTATAAAAAGTTCCAGCAAAGCCAATTTTTAAAAAAAGCCCGTATGATCAGTTACACTTATGTAAATAATCAGGCCAAGTTTATTGAAACCAGACTTATTTTTGCAAACAAATTACTCTTAATTTGGCTATATTTGATAGAAATCAGGGTAATTTTTGAGAGAAAAATTATGTTTCAGTGGATATTAAATTCTAGTGTTGTTAATTGAGGTCTGTATTTACTGCCTAAGACTCACTTACCAGATAGCCCCCTGTTGTTAACGTTACATTATTGTAAAGTTTAACTGAATTATTAAAAGGACACTCTAAGTTTGTTTCTGAAGCCTATCACAGTAATCTATCTTTGGATGAAGATCAGATGCCCCATGAACTATAACCAGAAGATTATGCATATTGGAAAAGGCATCATTTAAAGGATTTTCTCCAACCTAGATGGAAGGACCCTTATCAGGTACTCTTAACTAGCTCATGCACAGAAAGACTGAAGGAAATTGACTTTTGGATTCATATTTTCCACTTAGAAAGGGCCCCTGCACTGGACTGGCCTATAGAGAGAACTGCTGACCTCAAACTCACCTTAAAACAATGCTCAAACAGAGGAGAAACTGCACTCACACCAAGACAAGAAGACGACAACATCAGAAGTAGATGGCTCTTCCTAGATGCCAGACCTGACCCATATGATTATTTATCATGTTTTCAATATAATAATTACATTAGATAATAATATCATACAATTAAAATTATAGAAATATGAATATAATTATATAATTCTTTATAATAATTTCTTGGACTTTTGCATAAATCCATGTTTTTCTATCATGGGCATAAATCCTACACAGAGTTTAGAAATTAATCCAATTGTTGGGTTTCTGGTCAATTACCTACATCCAATATTTCTGGGTTACCTTGGTGAATTTCTCCTCTCCAAGGTTCTAATTGGATGGCCCTTAGGAAATTTACTTTAGAAGAAAGAAGTTATAGTTCTGTTTGAGCTATATTGATATTACTAGATGGGACCCTCTCACTTGGCCAATCAACCGTACTTGCTCTGACCATGGCTATACATATGAATTTTCTTTTAAAGTTACTCAAGCTCAATAAGAACAAGCTAAATTTCAGTCAAA
Source organism: Neophocaena asiaeorientalis asiaeorientalis (assembly GCF_003031525.2). Lineage (NCBI taxonomy): Eukaryota > Metazoa > Chordata > Mammalia > Artiodactyla > Phocoenidae > Neophocaena > Neophocaena asiaeorientalis. Next base: position 1,951,693 of record NW_020174788.1, read on the forward strand.
GAATATAACTTCCCATTTATTAGGAGGGACCCTCCTTCAGTTATGGGGTGGATTTATATGACTATCACCAGACTATTTAAGTCATTTAAGTTTAAAAGCTCCCTTATATTGGGAACAGTTAAACTAAGGATAGTCAGCCTAATAACACTAGGAAATTAGGCCGGGTGCCTTATGAACAACACCAATATTTCATTACTTTTAAGATAGCGATTGGTAGAGGAGAGACTGAGTCAGATGAGCTGGGAATATACTGGACCGCACCTAATGGAAGCTCTTGGCTTAAATATTTACCTATGACCCTGTTAATGCTACTAGCTATATTATTTGTATTCTGCGTATTTTACAAGGTTGTTGTTTCTTGCATTACCAAACGTGTGACTGAATCTCTGATAAAAATGATGACTAGGCAACTTGAAATGATTGACACACACATATATATATTTCTTTATGAACTCAAGATTGTAATAGTGTAACTCTCGATATGGGAAGAAGCAACAAGAGGGAATCTTTGCCTGGACCATAGCAGACTAGTAAGACAGGTGGTCCAGAGACTTTTAGCTACTATTAGCCATGCCTAGTCCAATAATAGCAAACTGAGGATCAACAGAATCCTGGCCTGACTGAGGAAAGAGTATTCTTAGCACTGTGGGATAAAATGGTCCTGAATTGCCTCCCAAATAATGATTGAATTTATAACCATGAGGGGGCACTCCAGCTAAACGGTGTCACTCTCCATCTGATTCTGTAAGAGTTAAGTCACTAGCCACTGTAGTCCCTGATGTTCAATACACCCTGAAAGGAGTTCAGGGCAGTGATCAGGAATGGCACTCTGTGCTCTGGGAAAACTGGTTGAACAGGCCTTCAGATAGTTAGATGTTTTCAGGAGAAAATTTTATGAATCCAAATTTCTTTCATCTTCCCGTACTTAGAAAAGCACTAGTCATTAACTGAGATATCTGTTCCTTGTGACCAGCGGCGACCTTCTACCGAGATGTGTGCCTGATTGTACTTCTCCAAAATCATATATATGCTTATCTCTCCACCTCTGTCTCTTGGGAGAGGTTCCTCAGAACTCTCTGAAAGGCAGTCTCCTGGGCCAAAGACAGTCCTCAGTAAGTCCCCAAAGAAAACTGAAACTCACAACTCTCATGTTGTGCGTTTTTATATCAGTGGGCACTTGACAATTTGACTGAGGCTGGAGACTAGCCGTTGTGGCCACAGAGCAGGAAGGAAGTCCCCTGCCCTCTCCAGAAGGCCAGCTGACTCTCATCTTCGAGGCAAAGGGTAAGTGCACCTTTGCCACGGGAAGTCTGGTCTTTGCTCTGGTGTCCTTGGCTAAGCCGGCCTCTGGTTTCCTTCCTGTTTGCTCCCTTATCTCCTCTGTCAGCACCTGGAGTCAGTTTGGACTCCAAGTATAGGAAAGGAGCTGGGGAAGAGGGGACTGCTTCAGAGGACACCTTTGCCTTTCTGTTGGAAGGGGCAGAGCCCTCAGTCACCTGGAGCCAGCAGACCTGAAGCCTTTGCATGGTCTTGTTTCCAGCAGGTAGTCTTATGTGATTCCCCCCATCAGGGTGAAAGGAGAAGTTGCAATCTGAGAATTAAGACTCGTTCTGATACCATCTGGTTTGGGGGCACACCAACCAGCGTGCTCTGTCTTTCCTTCAGGCCGATACCATCATGCATCCGTGGGTAGCCATCCTGGGCCTCATACTCCTTCTGACAGGTAAGTGAATAGGTGGGCTGTTCTTTGGAAGTGCTGAGGAAGGGGGAGTATGGGGTGTGTGTGGGTGTGGTGGGGGAGGGTAGGTGTTCTTGGGGTTTGTTGGAAGGTAATGGGGTCAACTAGTGACCAAAGAACCGGGGTGACACCTTAAACCAAAGAAATTGCATAAGTGCTAAGAATTACAAAATCTATGGGTAGGTGAACAAGGCATGATGCAGTAGAGGATGACATGTGCTGCCATTTGTGTTGAAACCAAAGAAAGGAGTAGGTAGATGGTTGTGTATGCATGAACTACTCAAGTGTATGTAGCAAAGAGTAACAGTTGTTATCACAGTGTGGAAGGGGACGGGAAGAAGAAAAGGGGATAGGGTGGGAAGGAGACGAGTGCTTTATTGTACCATTTTGTGCCGTTTGATTTTTTTTAACCATGTGCAACTATTTCTTTTAAAAACAAAATATTTTAACTTTCCTGGCAGTCCAGTGATTAAGATTCCGTGACTGCAAAGCAGGGGGCTAGGGTTTGATCCCTGGTTGGGGAACTAAGATCCCACATGCCTCCTGGTGTGGCCAAAAAAAAAATTTAAAAAGAAAAATATGTTAATTCAAAACATTCTGTGAGATAGGGAAAAATTTTAGAAATAGACATATCTTAAGTTTTAAAAACAATCTCTAGAGGTGGGAATGTGAGGAAAGTACATTTTTAAATTATACTTCTAAAACTTAAATTTTTGTAATTAGCATGTATTACCTTTGTAGTCCAAAAATGACATTAAGCAAAATTAAATATTATCAGAATTCCAGTGAAAAATATAGACTCACAAACTCACAGCTCAGTCCTAACTATGATTAACTGTTGAATCTCAGATTTCTTTCAAGGACCACCCAGACTGCATTTGGCAATTCAGGGTTTTTTAAGCCACTGCCACAGGAGAGAGTTTTCCTGCCTCTTTGTTTTTAAGAGGCAAAATTTAGTATTTGATCGAATATTCTCTGATTTTTTGGTTTCACCTGGGTAAGTGGACCTTACCACCTGCATTGCAGGGCTGTCATCAACTCACGAGAAAGGATCCCTGCTTAAATTTTTTGGATTGATCGTAAAGCATGATAAGCCTCAGTTCCTCCTGAAACTATTATAAACCCTTTTTTCTAAGAACTGATTTCTAAAGAGTTTACTAGGCTTCTGCCTTCTAGTCAATGCTGCTTTAAGTAAAACATTAGCTCTGATTTTTTTTTTTTTAATTAAGAGAGGGGTTGTGAGGTGACTTTATTTGCAATAGCAATTTTTTAAATTGCAATAAAAATTGAAAATCAAAACTTTAAATGCAATAGACTTTTTAAAACAGATTTCAACTGAGACAGTGATTGAATCTAAGGGAGAGGAAAAGCCGCATGTATGTATTACCTATTAAATAAGCAGATACCTGTCAAACACAGGATGAAGTACACACACACTCATGCATTACTGGAGTATCATTTGTTTCAAACCTTTTGGAAAGAAATTTGGTCATATTCACCAAGAGACTGAATATATTTCTGCCTTTTATCCCGATACTTTCTTTCTTGGAAGTCTTTTCCTATTAGGAAATAATCCTGAATACAGAAAAACGTTTTATGATGTTTTATCTACAAATATATCTAGTAAATAGTAATGCTGCTAAAGAATATGTTAACATAGAAAAATGCTTATACTAAATTTTAAAACTCAAGATATAGTCAGATGATTACAAACCAAAGAAGCTATATAAAGAAAAAAAATGAGAATGAAATTAAAGTTAAAATATTGAGACCTCATGCTCAGGTTTCTCTTTATTTACAGATGGTGTAACGTCTTACCCACAAGTGACTGGAGTGGAGGGTCAGTCTGTCAGGCTACCCTGCACCTATGGTGGAGAAGTCACGAGCATGTGCTGGGGCCAAGGGGCATGTCCTTTAACTCACTGCGGAAGTGACATTATCTGGACTAATGGATACAGTGTCACCTTTCAGAAGGACAAACGTTATAAGCTAAACGGAAACATTGGCGAAGGGGATGTGTCTTTGACCATAGAGAATGCAACCCAGGCTGACAGTGGCTTGTATTGTTGCCGTGTTGAGAAGAGAGGGTGGTTCAATGATATAAAAATCACCCTAGACTTGAGTATAAAGCCAGGTGAGCTTGTCTTCCTCCTTCCTTTGATTACTTCCTGTGGGTTCCCAGAGATAAGAGTTTTCTGTTTGATATTAACTGTCTTCCTTTATTAGGGAAAGAGGAGGTTCCTATAATCTTGTTTTCTAATAACTTTTGGAATAGAGTAACTTCTATTTGTGTAGAATGAAGTGTTAAGACCCAACACAGTCAAAAATAGATCAAATAAAAACTAAATTAATTAAAAAAAAGACTAACCTTGATTCAAGACCATAGTCTAGAGATCTTCCCAGTCAGCAAACTATCTCCTAAAGCAGTGCTTCAAAAATGCTAGTTGGTTCATGAAAAAGCATTCACTGTTCCACAGTGAAATATAGTGAACATTTTTATGGAGGTAAATTTATTCCACTTGAAGAACTGCCCTTTTCTCTGAGGTTATGTCTTAGAAGAATTCTCAAGTGTCCTGTCTTAACATTTTAAGACTTATAGAGAATTCATACATATAAAATAGGTAATATAAGGTCCTGTCAAGTAGATGTATCATTTGGCTTTAACAATCATCGATTCAGTCTTGTTGCATATACATTGTATAAGCCTATATAGTTTCACCCCCTCCCTCTGTCCTTTCTTGGATTTTTTGAAGCATATTTCACACCATATCACTAAATTGACTGTTGAAAAAATAAAATGGCTTTATTGCAGTATGAAAACATTTGCATCTCAATAACGTTCACCTGTTGCTTTTAAGAATTTCATAAAATCCAAAAATCTGGGAAGTTTACATTTTTCCATATTGATGTAGACATCCTAATTTTTCTTGCCATTTGATGAAAGGAGCAGGTTCTTCAGGATTTCCTGGTTTCTGATGCTCTTTCCTAATGAATCTTCTCCCACTAAAGTCTTCTATTGACAACAGAATCCAATACCTGTGGCCTTCATAAGCTATGACTCTTTTTTGATTTAAATGAACTTGATATTGCAATCTCCCAACTTTTGTACTTGGCTTGTGTCCTTTATAAAGGCAGGTAAAATAAGGTCAATTCTGATGCAGCAAATAGCTGACTCTGGGGAACCTATATGTAGGAGGCAATTTAAGGACGCCAAAAGAGGCTGGCGCTGTAGACATGTGACGAGGCAACGTGTGGAGAAGAGATTATTCTTGGAGTTGTGAAATTATCTGATTGGTCTGGCTGAATATTTTTTAAAAAGGATAGAGAAAGAAATTAGTAGGGGACTTTTTTGTTTCTTTTTGTTTTGTTTTAATTTATTTATTTTTGGCTGTGTCGGGTCTTTGTTGCTGCGCACGGGCTTTCTCTAGTTGCAGAGAGTGGGGCTGCTCTTAATCGCAGTGCGTGGGCTTCTCATTGCGGTGGCTTCTCTTGTTGCGGAGCACGGGCTCTAGGCATGCAGGCTTCAGTAGTTGTGGCTTACGGGCTCAGTAGTTGTGGCGTGCAGGCTCTAGAGCGCAGGCTCAGTAGTTGTAGCGCACCGGCTTAGTTGCTCGGCGGCATGTGGGATCTTCCCAGACCAGAGCTCGAACCCTTGTCCCCTGCATTGGCAGGTGGATTCTTAACCACTGCACCACCAGGGAGGTCCCAGTAGGGGACTTTTAGAGGGCTTGGAAATTCTTTAATAGATGAATATTTACAAAGCCACTGCTCTGTCCAGGGGGAAACGGGTCCGTAACTGAGCCAAAGTGACTCTCTGCCTCCAATCCAATTTTTTGCTTAAGTTTTCTTGCACTTTTCACAGAATCAGCTTACTTTTCAACCTTCCGTTAGGGCTCTTCCTCAGCAGCTCCTCTACCCTTAGTTTCCTAGATTCTTCCTCAGAAAATACTTACCACTGAGGAAGACACATTAGTTAAACAAGCCAATTAGGTTTCTTCCTTTTTATAGCCTTTGATCAGACTTTTTTGCTTGCTTCCTTTTTTCTCTAGATTTGATCTCAAACTGAAGGGAGGGGATTGAATTGCACTCTTCTTAAAAACCTCTAACTACACTGTTAGAGCAGGGTCAGCAAACTGTAGCCCTAGGACCAGATCAGATTATAAAACAGGCTCACCAACAGTTTTATAAATAAAGTTTTATTGGAACACAGCCACACCCATTAGTTTGTATACTGTCTATGGCTGTTTTCACACTGACAGAGTTGAGCAATTACCACTGAGATCACAGGACCCCCAAAGCCTAAAACATTTACTAATGCCTTGTACATAATAGACACTCCTAAATATTTGTTGAAAAAAACGTTTTTCTTCTTTAAGGTAAAAATTAGTTAGTTTCCAAATTAAATTGACTTCAATCCCTCAAAAGAGTTTTCACACCAATTGTCTCCTATTCAAGAGATTTGAGCTTCTAATTTATAATTAGTAGAGTTGAAATTTAAGAATACTTCTTGTGGGCAAAAAAGATGCCTGGTGAGAAAAAAGTACACATTCTTGATTCAATCCTACAATGTCTGCTTTTGTGCCAGGCACTGTGTTTTGGGTTAATCCTAGTTGCAGTTCTTTCTCTGGGTAGCTCTGAGGACTTCAGTAAGTGGTTTGGAGTCCTATACCATTTCTGACTCTGGAAAGAGACAAAGTCATTACCTTTTGTTATTATCCCTTAGGAAGGAAGGAACCTTAAAAGGTCTAGTCCACCTTCAAACCAAATGCACAAGGCATCTGTGTTATCTAGCGTTTGATAATGGTGTGAATTAATCCACATTTAGGAGGCAGGTCTGTTGGGAGGGTACCCTTAGGACTGACTGAACGGAATGCTATTTGTTTGGTAAATATTCTGGTTCTTGGGAACTACTCTTTAGGTCCTAGTCACACGCCACTGAGGACAAACATGGCTTCGGGCTCTAGACTTTTTTCCCTACCTCACTGACATTTATGAAGATACATAAATCTGATATGCGGGACTAGTCTTTTCAAAGGGCTTCGATACAAATCCCAGGTGTCATTTTTTTATATCCAAACCTCCCCATATATACTCCTTTCAATGCAGCTGTTTCCTTGTTGTGAACATGTCTTCACTCCCTCCTCAGTCACATATTCTAGTTGACCAATGAGGAGAACTCTGAGTTCATGAGAGATAAGTGCTCACTTCTGCCTGGGGACAGTCCCAGTGGTTGTGTTGGTGCACAGGCCCAGCACACGACTCTTGTTTCCTGCTGCTTGATGAATCCTTGCTTTCATGTTGATTTCTAGCTCCACCTACGACAACAGTAATGACCACTATTACTCCACCAATGACCACCGCTACTACTACTCCACCAACTACCACGACTACTACTCCACCACCAACTACCACCACTAATACTACTCCATCAACAACGATCACCATTACTACTCCACCAACTACCACTACTACTACTCCACCACCAATGACGACCACTACTGCTCTACCAACAACGATGGTCACCACTGCTCCAACAACAACGAGGGCCTCTACCTCTGCTCTTCCAGTGCCAGCACCCACAGAGAACCTCCAGCCAGGTAAACAGATGTGCTTCTGAGCCCAGAAGGCTTTAAAAGGGAGGATATAGACCATCCAGGGTGTTGTGTTAAGGCAGAAGTGCAATCTGGGGTAAGGATTTGAACAGACTTCCAAACCTGGCTTCACAGAATCTGTGAGCGTCCGTCCCATGTTATATTCACCTTTTGTATGTATAAGCATCTTCAGAGTGAGGGGACCCTATAGCTTTTTATCAGATTCTCAAAGGAATTCATTAATAGCAAAAAAAAAAAAAAAATTAGAAATAAAAAAGCGAGACCACTGATCTTGGACATCTAAGGAGGATGGTGGGGATTTGGCCCAGTTGAACACAGACTTATGAGGAAAAATAGGGAATGCCAGAACAGGGTCAGGTGAATGAGATTCTGTCCTTACAAGGAGCTCTGAATAGAGATCATTTAATCCATTCTGAAGTCTCACCCAACACTTGAGGATAAGATTTCAGTGAAGTTAATGTTTACTCTAGAACCACACTAACTGCTTTACAAGTATTAAGCCACTTCATTCTTATGACAATCCTACGCCTTGTAGGTGTGATTCAATCCTAGTTTACATTTGTGAGGACCGAGGCACAGAGTCTAATTTCAGTGCTGACAGTCATACGAATAGAAAATGGCTGAGTCAAGATTGTCCCCTTTAATCTGAATGTTGGGCCTTTGCTGCCTTCTATTATGAACATAGAGCTTATGTTTGGATGAATTTGTCCTGATCTGGCATTCTCACTGGAAAAGCCTTCATACAATTACCCTGTCTTTTCAGGGTGTCAGTGACTTACACAGTTTTGCTTCCGGCATCCTTTAATTTGTTTATGTAGCAGAGCAATGCTATTTATACTGATGACAAAGTAAACATCAGATTTAAGGACTTACGGGATTTAGAGTGCACACGTTTGTTTTTTCAATTCTGGCTACATAGTTCATAGTTCAACTTTATGTTAGATTAAAGTTTAGGTTAATACAAGTGGAGAATAATTTGACTTAAAGCTGGGGAAATAGCTTGCCATTCTGAGGACATGTTTAGGTTCAAACTTTCTATTTTTCGGATTAAAAATGTAAATTTTTAGTGGAGGTTCTCAAAGCCTCCACAACCCTTTGGCACTTTAAAGTGGCTCTGGATCCTGAGGAGTAACACAAATGTCACAACCTTTTAGCCGAAAAAGTCTGATGGAACATATCGATTTCCCTTCATTCCCGTTGAACCATGTCTATATTCAACCAGGAGGGATCTGACGGATTGGACTTTGAACTGAGTTTTAAAGAGATGTCTTTAGGTTAAAACTGGGATTTTAGAGCCATGAAACTGTAAGAAAAATAGTTTTGTTCCAGGCAGCGAACACACTAGAGCATCTGTTGACTTTCTCAATATTGATTTAGCTTCTTAATAGTTTGTGCCTGCAGAGGTGGGTGGCTTAGTGCTCCTTGTTTGGTGAACATGTGTAAGTTACGGCCTTTGTTTAAAGCAGAGTTTCAGAAGGAAAGTGTTGGTTTATGTGACCTCCTGGGGGATAGTATTAGTTGAGTCTCATAGGCATCCTGATAGTTTCCTAAAGAGTTTGAGTTTAGAGTTGAACTTTACAGTATAGAAAGGAGGTGAACACTGGAGCAGATCCAGGGCAGGGGAATTTATCTTTACATCCATTCCCTCTCTGTGCTCTGTGCCCCGTCCATGCTAGTTGCCTAAAATATTCATGCACTGGTTGGATATAAAGTTGTAGGAGCAGAGGAGAAAAGAAAGATGACCACAAAGACCCAAACTAGCAGATGAAGTTAAGCTCAAGAGGTCTTTTGCATGGATTTAAGTTGACTGAAGACACTGATCATCTGACTTTCTGATTCATCCTGTTCTTAATTCCTATAGTTCCTAAAGAGAGCCACATCCTGTTACAGATTTGAGCATTAGAGGAAAGCAAAAACAAACAAACAAACCCCGCCAAAAACAAAAGACAGTTCAAAACAAGAGAAGAGATGATGTTGAAATGTGAAGACCATGGTGGGGGAGTGGAAATAGAAAGAACAGTGAGAGGCAATGAGGAAAGCCCAGGTTTGGGAACTCTTGTCCAGCCAGCACCACTAACTTGCTCTGATTTTCTGTGGTGCTCTAAGGGGAAGGGATATAAAGATCTTATTAAGAGGCAAGTGGTCAACTCTCAGGTAAAGTGAAATGTCTGATAGAAAATAAAGAAGAGATTTCAAGAAAGGAAAAGGAAACATAACCCTGAGAACTCTTGGTGAAGCTTTTTGGTGAGAAATGGAAGATGAATCAGATAACACAGGAAATCAGTCTTATAAAAAGAGTGACCAAAACACAACTGCAGAAGGAGCCAAGGTACCAGGAACATTGCTTTGAGGCTCATTACCAAGACTCAGACATTGGACAGTACTGTCACCTTAAAGGGACCTCAAGGAATTAAATATTGTCAGTATGTTTTCCATGCTGGTCAGTGTGTGCATCTCCCTGGAAAGATGTGCAGATGGATAATTAGGAACTTGAATAAGGTGAGGAAAACCAGATTGGGGTTCTTGTGAAGTGGGGAGAGTGGATTAGTGCCCACCTCAAGGCCCTGGTCCACAAAATGCAACGTCGTTGGTATGAATAAAAGTTTAATTGGGTGTCCTACATAAGATGCACTGTTGTAGGCCAGGGGGATCCTAGGAGTATAAAAAATGAAATAATTCTGTCTATTGATAAGCTCTCCAGATCATTCTCTAGATCAGATTTATTCATGATAATGAAATACCTATGTGGCAGTATACTGCCTGAAGGCCATCCTTGAATATTTTCTAAGAAAGAGTCAAAGGGTAACTCCTGATTTTAGTTTTGTTTTTTATTTTTCTTGGGGGTGGAAATTTTCCTCCACAAATTGAACACCATTCTTCCATTCTTGTCATTCCAGTAGCTTCTTTATCTTCTACTACGCAGAGAGCGGAAACCCAGCCCACCACACAGCAAGAAACAAATATAACCGGCTCCCCATCGCACTCTTGCTCAGCAGGTAACTTCCGTTTCTTTCCTGAACACCTGGGAGCTTTCAAATTTTGATGAACATCGGCACATTGTTAAGAACACATATTCTGGAATAAGACAGATCTGCCTTGAGTGCCAACACTGGCTACTCCAGTCAGCTATGCGACTTGAACAGACGTCTTACCCTCTTTGAATCAGTTTTTATCCTTTGTAAAATGGATGGAATGTTACTGATTTTGTAGAATTCTTGCAAGGATTAAATGAGATAAAGATCTTGGGACACAGTTAAAAGGTAAGTGATAGATTTAGTGGCAATTATGACTATTACTTAGAATGTCCAGAAATACATACCACTGAGCGGCATAGACAGCTTATATGATTTGGGAACATCCACATGCATATCAGTATTTTTCTAAATTAAATGAACCAGCTTTGACTTCAAACTTAGTATTGGGCTTACTCCCTTGGGCCAGAGCCTTAAAACACTTAAATCCAAACTACGCTGGTCCGGACCAAACTGGTCACCTGTGTTTATGCTTCCTCTAAGACCCAGAGGCTATGTAGAGCCAGGAGGCTCCCCTTCTGCCTTGTCAAGTTTTCATTTCACATGGACACTTTGAGATCGGTTGAGGACACATGACACTGGCACCAAAGAGGCATGCCCCGCTGAGATTCTGCTATTCCACCCCACTGCAGAAGGAGCCAAGGTACCAGGAACATTGCTTTGAGGCTCATTACCAAGACTCAGACATTGGACAGTACTGTCACCTTAAAGGGACCTCAAGGAATTAAATATTAATTTAATTAATAATTAACAAAAGTCTTCCCCACTCTCCCCAATTTGGGTAGGTACATATTCTTTTGAGATGTAAGATTGACCTGTCTTTCCTGTGATGGAGAAAGGTGATGCTGAGTCCTGTCATCTTTACCAGCCACCTCTGTTACCTATGGTGGTAAATTTGGGGAGTGCCACATGCAGAACCCCTTTGTAATGCAGAGCTAGCTTATGTGTCCTTGTGCCTGTGATACATCCAAACAAGGTCAAGCTTTGCAAGACTCCTCGTGCACATGACTCGTTGTGCTCAGGAGTTGCCAGTCTGTAGTGGACCCCCAGTATGGCCTACCTTTTGCCAGTCATTCCTGCAAGCTGGTTAGTTTAAAGTGGAGCCAAAGTGAAACTCAGAGAGGGACCAATTCACTTGGGATTAGCTAATGGTGACATTTGGTTTTGAAAGTGGACTCCTTAGTGTGAACTGTTTCCGGGCACAGAAACAAAGTGAAAGTAGATCAAAATACAAAGTAACAGCAGTAGGAGCAGCTGCAACCCACACTTTTATGCGATGAGGAAGAAGAAAGTAGGAGTGGAGAATCGTTCTCTAAAATATGTCACTAAAACCTGATCAGGGTAGAGCTTTTCAGAATGGAACAGACGTTGGAGCAGCTGTGTCCTCATGACTTCTGTGACTGCTGCCATCTTGTCAGTGTCTGTGAGGCTGTCCAGCCAAATCCTTACAGTGCCCCAGTCAGAATTCCGTGGGTTAAAGCCTCACAAAGCAAAGAACGTTAATCTGGAAGGAAGTTTGGGCATCATATGGCCTGCTACCCACCTTTTGACAGATGGATGTGCCAGCAAACTGTCATATATTACCTCATTTAATTCTTTCAGGGCAGACCTTCCTTACTGCCATTGCCAGACCGGGGAGGCTCTTTAGTTCTGCTTTGGGGATTGATAGCTTCCAATTCAACTGCCAGTTACTAGCTGCGTGCCCATGGGCAGTTGTTGCATTCCTCATTTTGCGTGTTTGTGAGGAAGGAAGGACATGATGTTTGGAAAGTCCATTGCACTGTGTTCCTCCCCCTATTGCTCCTTTCATTATAACATAATAGTAATAGCTGATATTTGTCTAATATGGTGTTTAGTGCATCTTCTAATGTGACAACTTTATGAGACAGACAAGTGCTATCAACAGCTTGTAGTTCAAGGTTACCCCAGCTAGAAATATAAATATATACATATACATACACACATACATAAATGTATATGCAAAGGACCTGATCAAGGTCACATTGCCAAGGGACCTTGTCAGCACTGAAGTCAAGTTTTATCTGACTCAACTCCATGTTGTTTTTATTTATTTTTTTTTTATGCTGTTTTGCAACATCACCCATTCTGTACCTGAAGTACTTACTTAAGGTTATAACACAAGTCATACACAGAGCCTAGACTGTAGATATTGTCTTTGGCTCTCTAAGAAGTAGTGTCGGAATGAATAAAATGTAGACACAGTAATGTAAAGTATAAAAATTTGGGGGGATATAGTTAGTCCAGTTTCATTGCCACTGGACAGTGACTTTTTTTTTTTTTTTTTTTTTTTTTTGAACCAGGGAAGCCCAGACAGTGACATTTTTATAACTTTGTCAGTAGTTAGGGAATTCGTAAGACCTGCAGTATTTTCACCGAATGGGAATGCAATGTGTGTGGTGGTTATGAGCTGAGGCTATTGTCTTTTACTAGAGTTGGAAATTTTAACCATTTCAGATCTGTTTCCTCGTCTATAAAATGGGGTTTAAAAAATTGGTATAAGGATGTAAAGTGGTCAGTAAAAAGAGAAACCTGTATTTGACCTATAGTTGCTTAGGAGGGCCAACAGTATATATTCTGTATGACAAACGAGATTTTTTAAACACTATTAAAATTTGGATATTCAAAACTTTAAGGCATGATATCCTTTTATATTGGGGTTTTAGGTAGTATAAGATACTTTGGCCTTGGGGCTGATATAACGTATTTTCTAAAGCACTTCTGCAACAATGTCTAGGCACTGTGGCATATAATGTAGGAGTTGGATGCCACCTATTTCAGATATCGTAATACATTTCACACACATCTTGAATATAAAACCAATGTAACGACTATTTTGAACGGGGTGGTTCTGCTCTTTGGATGTGCAATGGCCTCTGAGCGTCCTCACTGGCAGCTTCTTAGCTGTCATGAAAATATTAATTACATAAATTTAAGTGGCAATTTTTAACCTAGTTCTGATAATGGGCCACTATGGCTCCTCTAAAATTGTAGGTAAACTTTCTGTGTACGTGCATTTTTTTCCACAGAGAGAAAAAAAAAGGGTTCATTTTGGAAGGGTCCATGACAAAACTGTTTAAGAAGCACAACCTTACAGGTTAAATTAATAAATGTTAGTAACTTGGTATAACTCTTGCAAGCCTACAGCATTTAGCTATATGATTATTCAACTTTTCATTCATTACCAGAAGGCAATGTGAATATATTTGGTGTTTGCAGTGAAAATTCAATACTTTTTGTCTTTCTAATTCATTTTCCTTCTTGTTGAGCAGATGGGTATGGCCCTGTGACCCAGTCTCCAGATGCCCTTTGGCATAACAATCAAACTGTAAGCATATTCCTTCCTACTTTATTAGCCAGGTTCACTTGTATGTCTCCCTGGAAGCAAGTTACATTTAGAGATTGTTATTGTAAGACTAGTCCACACATTTCAAATAAAGGAAGAAAAGAATTTGACTCTTAAATAGGGATGCTTTAATTAACTTAAAAAGTTTATATAGATGCACTAGTTGTCAGAAATACCTGAAAAGTGATATTTTACTCTCTCTCTCCACACACACACACACACACACACACACACACACACACTACAGACTTTCTCCTGCCCAGAAAATTAGAAAAAACGAGTGAATTAATTCAAGGATCGTGCATTAACGTTACATACCAAGGACGGCTTCAGTGATCGTTAGAGAAGTAACGCGCTTTGAATTGATGTGGTGGAATGGGGGCCATCCCAACTAAAAGTATTATATAAATGAAAGTGTGCTTGCTTAAACATAGGCCCCCTAATATCCTTTTCCAGCCCAATTGTCCTCCTATACAGAAATGTTGAGGCCACTTCTGAGTCTTTCTATGCATAAACCTCCCCATATGATGACTTATTAAGGTCCTAACATCTTGAAAAAATTTGTGATTCTGTAGGATGTTGTCATACTTTTTCCACAGTTAGATTGAGAAAAATCTTAGGGACTTTATTCTTATAATGTTCATCAAAACCTCATCTTTCTAAGTTAGAAGAATTTATCAATAGGTCCTTTACTTTTGGCTCCCTTGGGTGAACCAACTTTCCTTTTACCATGTGCAAATAATTCTTCGAACCAACAAACCTAAAGAGCTTCAGGTATGAGCGTCATCCTGATCACAATTGGTGAGAAGTTGCAGCATAGCCATTGTAAGTGAAATTCAAGCTCAGGCAAAGTGGGGTTATTTAGTGTGAGGTCAAACGGCCTTATGTTACATACCTTAGTGACAACGAGAGCACCAGTACATAGGAATGATATTGAAGATTTTAACAACTCTTATGGTATGGGCACTGATCGATCTGATGGATATGTGCTGAATTTGTATATGCCTGTTAAATAGCAGAACTGCCACAATGTAAATGACTGTTATATTGTTATAGCTGGATTAAGAAAAAAAGAAACAAACATTCTGAACGATGAGATTGTTCTTTACCTCAGTTACCGGCAGGACAGGTATGTTTAGCAGCAAGTAGAAGCAAGTTCACAACAGGCAAAATCGTGGGCTTTTTGTGTCTTGACTCTGAAGATGTCAAGGTGTCTCCCAGGTATCCTGAAACCAAGCAGCATATATTTTGACCCAGTAAATCAACTTCCTGAACTCCATATTAGGGAGAGAATTGAACAAATACGTGAAGATGTATAAGAAAAGATGTTCATTGCTGTTATTTATACTCATGAAAATGTTATAAACAACCTAAATGTTCAATAATAAGGGATTAATTACTTAGTCAGTTAAGCATGCCCACTTATTGCCATTAAGCATGTTGTCACTGCAGTGCATTTACTGACATGAGAAGACAGTGTTGATTGTTAAATGAAAAAACTAACTTTTAAAATAGTGTAGGGACTTCCCTGGCGGTCCAGTGGTTAATAAGGCTCTGCGCTTCCAATGAAGCGGGTGCTGGTTCGATCCCTGGTTGGGGAGCTAAGATCCTGAATGCCGTGCAGCATGACCAAAAAATGTGTGTATGTGTGTGTGTGTGTAGTGTATATACTGTAGTATATATTGAATATAGTAACTGCTTCTGTTAAGAAAAACACTAGGATAAAATTCTAGAAGAGTATGTAATGAAAAATGGTAATAGTGGCTGTTTCTGGATGTTGGGATTATGGTTGATTTTTGTTTTCCTTTCTTTATGCTTAGCTGCACATTCTAAAATGAAACTGCAGTTTTCATGTAACATAATATTTTTAAAAAGGAAGCAAAGCCTGCTTCCTGTAACTCCATGTTCCATGTAACCACTTTACCCCCCACAAGTAAGGTAATTACACAGCTTTTCCCTCCCAAGACACTGGCTGTTCCCCCTTTAAGCAAGGACAGCTCATGTTGTAAGTCACCATCCTTTGTGTTCCTCATAGTGTTGATCAGGAAGTACCTAAATTATCTTTCCCAAGAACCCTATTTAACCTGCATTTGAGAGACAGAGAAACAGAGGTTCAGAGAGGATAAATAACATGTCTAGGGTCACACAGCAACTAAGTAAAAGAGCTGGAATTTTGACTCCAGAGATTAAGCTCTTATGCAGGAAGAGATTTGAGACTTAATCTTTTTCTCTGATCTTCACTTCCTTTCTGTTAAAATACCTACCCCATGGGGCCTCTTTAGGATTAGAGTTAAGTTATGTGAAGGGGCTGAACAGGATGCATGGCGTATTTCGGTTTCATTCTGGGAGGTGATGATCCCTTGCGAACCATACTAGGAGATTTAAATAAAGTTGTATTTCTTTCCAGTTGTGCAACATTTTAATTGTTAAGCAGGGCCACGTATATGAGCATCTACTTTCAAGTCCATTTATAAATACGTAGATGGAATCTTGAATTCTAGTTAAAAAAAAGTTTTGTAATCAAGGGCCAATTTTAATAATTGAACACATTCACATAGCTTGAGATAACACTACCACGTCAACTTATATAGGAACAAAAATTGTTGTTTTCTTTTTTAATATCATAAGAGGATTATTTATGAAAATAGCTTATTAATTTTTAAAAATAGGTATAATTTACATATAATAAAGCACACTGATTTGAAGTGTACAGTTTGAGTTTTGACAAATGTATACACCTCTGTAAATACCACCACAAGCAAGAGATAAAACACTTCTACCATCCCCAAATACATTTTGAATTCTAAATTGTCTTAGAATTTCACCACATGGTTATAACTTTAAATCATTTGGTCTTCCCCTCATGATCCGGAACTAGCCAAAGGCCAATAAAGATAAGTGTGTCTGTGTACATTATTTTCAGAAATGTTTTCTACCCATAATTCTAAGAAGATTTTTTTTTTTTGATCTGCTGATGTTTCCTTAGCTTGTGACGCTGGCACAAGATCCATGGATGAGCACCAATGAGGGAGTCTACATTGGAGTCTGTGTTGCTGCCTTGGTATCATTGCTCACATTTTTGGTTTTCATGATTAGCAAAAGTAAGTCACCTCAGGACTGTGCCTGCGGGAGTTTTCTTGAGCCAAACTGCCTGTAGCCCTACACACCACATGATTTGAATTTCACATAACTTCCTTGGTTTTTACCTTGTTCTTTTTTAATTTTTTCTTTATCTTAAAATTATTGTCCCATACAGAGAAACATGATATTTAAATTCTCCATAGGAGAAATTAAATATGGAGAAATAAGTGATGATTGGGTAGAGTTGGGGTTTGGAAGGCAGCAAACCATTATAATATATAAGATGTGTTCACTCCTCCTTTCCCCCTTCCCTCAATAACCAAGTTTTGGCCCTATAGGGGGTGAAATTGTTGAGGGTGTTACAACACCCACTTAACAGAAGAAGCAAATGGGACATTGAGAGGGATACGTGATTTCAGGGCTAAGAGTAGAACAAAGGGGTTCACAAGGCAGCCATCCAGGGCCTCCTGGTCTCCTTCCACCAGTTGTGCGTGTGTGTAAAACCTGTCACCTATGGAAGAAACCCAATCCCCCATTTTTTTTACAGTGAAATATAATTGCATTAAAGTAAGTTGGGATGTGTGGGTGAATACACTAAACTATTAGTAAACATGAGATACTTTATACTAAGGGGCTTATTTGGCTCCTACAGATTCAAAAAAAGTTACCTGGAGTTATCAGGCGAGGGTCCAGATTGGTTTTTTTCCCCTTCTTTTTAAAAATATTTTCTTGTAAATTAATTTTTTCAGCTTCTGAGGTCTGTACAGATTTTGTTCATATCAAAGTAATAACAGTAATAATGTACTTGTTTGGAAAAGAAATCTCATGAACTCTGTGTCTTACATGTTTAATTTTCTCTCACTTCTTCCCCAATTTAGGATATTTTTGCCTGAGTAGCAAGGTGGAGCTACTACGGTAAGGTTGAAAGTTTGTGTCAATGCTTTTTGATATTCTTACTCTAGTAAAAATAAGGATAATTTCTCTCCCTCTCTTTTCCTTCTGAGCTCTCCATTTTCTACTCTGGATCCTGAAAAATCTAGTATATAGGACACCTCCATTGCCGTCCAACCTTCCAGTGGTATTTTTAGCATCTCTGTATTTCCCTGGAATTGCGCCAGAACTGCTCCAGAAACAGTACCTCAAACCTGACCGCTAGAACAAGAGAACTAAATTGCAGATTTTGTTTGATGGGACATTTGAATGGGTTGTTTGGTTTGTTATTTGATTTCATTCAGGGCTTTGTTTATTGAGTGTTTATTGAATGCCTACTAAATTCCAAAGAGATGGACAAAACAGACAGAAATGTATAAATGAATAAGCAGGGTATTTTTAGAACTTGCAGAGAAATGCCATGGGGAATACAGAGCAAGGCAATAGGCTATGTGAGTGAGCCCCAACGGAGCAGAAGGCAGTTCTGCAAAGATCTGGAGGAAGATGACTCCAGGCTGAAGACATACAAAGGCACAGGCTGAGGCACGTGCTTCCAGCTCCCCACCCTTCCCACCATCCCCATTGTTACATGCCCAGCCTGCTCTGTTCCTTTACATTAGTTGTTGGGCCTCATAGCATTTGAATTTTTTGCAAATCTACCCCACTGCCCAGGGAAAGTGAAATCCTCTTTATATGCATTCATGTAGTCATTTCCCCAAACACCTGTCTGTAATGGTAGGAAACCTCTGCCTACTTCCAAATCCAAATAGCCTGCTTCATTTGGTCCAGCTTGGACTTTTTTTTTTTTTTTGAGATATAGTTGTTTTATAATGTTGTGTTAGTTTCTACTGTACAGCGAAGTGGAGTTCCCTGTGCTATACAGCAGGTTTTTATTAGTTATCTATTTTATACATATTGGTGAATATATGTTAATCCCAATCTCCCAATTCATCCCTCCCCACTCCCACTTTCCCCCCTTGGTGTCCATATGTTTGTTCTCTACATCTGTGTCTGTATTTCTGCCTTGCAAACTGGTTCATCTATACCATTTTTCTAGATTCCACATATATGCATTAATATACGATATTTGTTTTTCTCTTTCTGACTTACTTCACACTGTATGACAGTCTCTAAGTCCATCCACGTCTCTAAAAATGACCCAGTTTCATTCCTTTTTATGGCTGAGTAATATTCCATTCTCTATATGTACCACATCTTCTTTATCCATTCATCTGTCGATGGACATTTAGGTTGCTTCCATGACCTGGCTATTGTAAATAGCACTGCAATGAATACTGGGGTGCACGTGTCTTTTTGAATGATGATTTTCTCTGGGTATATGCCCAGTAGTGGAATTGCTGGGTCATATGGTAATGTAGATTTTCTGATGATGGCCGTTCTAACTGGTATGAGGTGATACCTCATTGTAGTTTTGATTTGCATTTCTCTAATAATTAGTGATGTTGAGCAGCTTTTCAAGTGCTTCTTGGCCATCTGTATGTCTTCTTTGGAGAAATGTCTATCTAGGTTTTCTGCCCACTTTTGGATTGGGTTGTTTGTTTTTTAGATATTGAGGTACATGAGCCGTTTATATATTTTGGAGATTAATTCTTTGTCTGTTGATTCGTCTGCAAATATTTATCTCATTCTGAGGGTTGTCTTTTCATCATGTTTATATTTTCTTTTGCTGTGCAAAAGCTTTTAAGTTTCATTAGGTGCCATTTGTTTATTTTTGTTTTTATTTCCATTACTCTAGAAGGTGGGTGAGAAAAGATCTTGCTGTGATTTATGTCAAAGAATGTTCTTCCTATGTTTCCCTCTAAGAGTTTTATAGTGTCCGGTCTTACATTTAGGTCTTTAATCCATTTTGAGTTTATTTTTGTGTAGGTGTTAGGGAGTGTTCTAATTTCATTCTTTTACATGTAGCTGTCCAGTTTTCCAAGCACCACTTATTGAAGAGACAGTCTTTTCTTCATTGTATATCCTTGTCTCCTTTGTCATAGATTAGTTGACCATAGGTGCATGAGTTTATTATCTCTGGGCTTTCTATCCTGTTCCATTGATCTAAATTTCTGTTTTTGTGCCAGGACCATATTGTCTTGATTACTACAGCTTTGTAGTATAGTCTGAAGTCAGGGAGTCTGATTCCAGATCTGTTTTTTTTTTTTTTTTTTTCTCAAGATTGCTTTCGCTATTTGGAGTCTTTTGTGTCTCCATACAAATTTCAAGATTTTTTGTTCTACTTCTGTAAAAAATGACATTGGTAATTTGATAAGTATTACACTGAATCTGTAGATTGCTTTGGGTAGTATAGTCATTTTCACAATATTGATTCTTCCAATCCAAGAACATGGTATATCTCTCCATCTGTTTGTGTCATCTTTGATTTCTTTCATCAATGTCTTACAGTTTTCTGAGTACAGGTCTTTTACCTTCTTATGCAGGTTTATTCCTAGGTATTTTATTCTTTTTGTTGCAATGGTGAATGGGATTGTTTCCTTAATTTCTCTTTCTGATCTTTTGTGGTTAGTGTATAGGAATGCAATAGATTTCTTTGCATTAATTTTGTTTCCTGCAACTTTACCAAATTCATTGGTTAGCTCTAGTAGTTTTCTTGTTCTTTAAAAATTGCCATTGGTAATTTGGTAAGGATTACTTTGCATCTTTAGGATTTTCTATGTATAGTATCATGTCATCTGCCAACAGTGACAGTTTTACTTCTTCTTTTCCAATTCGTATTCCTCTTATTTCTTTTTCTTCTCTGATTGCTGTGGCTAAGACTTCCAAAACTATGTTGAATAATAGTGGCGAGACTGGACATCCTTGTCTTATTCCTGATCTTAGAGGAAATGCTTTCAGTTTTTCACCATTGAGAATGATGTTTGTGTGGGTTTGTGGTATATGGCCTTTATTATGTTGAGGTACCTTCTCTCTATGCCCACTTTCTAGAGGGTTTTTATCATACACAGGTGTTGAATTTTGTCAGAAGCTCTTTCTGCGTCTATTGAGATGATCACATGGTTCTTATTCTGCAGTTTGTTAATGTGGTGTATCACATTGATTGATTTACATATATTGAAGAATCCTTGCATTCCTGGGATAAATCCCATGTGATCATGGTGTATGATCCTTTTAATGTGCTGTTGCATTCTGTTTGCTAGTATTTTATTGAGGATTTTTGCATCTATATTCATCAGTGATATTGGTCTGTAATTTTCTTTTTTTGTAGTGTCTTTGTCTGGTTTTGGTATCAGGGTGATGGTGGCCTCGTAGAATGAGTTTGTGAGTGTTCCTTCCTCTGCAATTTTTTTGGAAGATTTTGAGAAGGATGGGTGTTAGCTCTTCTCTAAATGTTTGATGGAATTCACCTGTGAAGCCATGTGGTCCTGGACTTCTGTTTGTTGGAAGGTTTTTAATCACAGTTTCAACTTCATTACTTGTGATTGGTCTGTTCATATTTTCTATTTCTTCCAGGTTAAGTCTTGGAAGGTTATACCTTTCTAAGGATTTGTTCATTTCTTCCAGGTTATCCATTTTATGGGCATAGAGTTTGTTGTAGTAGTTTCTTATGATGCTTTGTATTTCTGCGGTGTCTGTTGTAACTTCTCCTTTTTCTTTTCTAATTTTATTGATTTCAGTCCTTTCCCTCTTTTTCTTGATGAGCTTGCCTAAAGGTTTATTTATCTTCTCAGAGAACCAACTTTTAGTTTTATTGATCTTTGCTATTTTTTCCTTTGTTTCTATTTCATTTTTTTCTGCTCTAATGTTTATGATTTCTTTCCTTCTACTAACTTTGGGTTTTGTTTGTTCTTCTTTTTCAAGTTCCTTTAGATGTAAGTTTAATTGTTTATTTGAGATTTTTCTTGTTTCTTGAGGTAGGGTTGTATTGCTATAAACTTTCCTCTTAGAACTGCTTTTGCTGCATCCCATAGATTTTGGATATCGTGTTTGTGTTGTCATTTGTCTCTAGGTATTTTTTGATTTCTGCTTTGATTTCTTCAGTGATCTCTTGGTTATTTAGTAGCATATTGTTTAGCTTCCATGTGTTTGTGTTTTTTACATTTTTTTCCTGTAATTTATTTCTAATATCATAGTGTTGTGGTTGGAAAAGATGCTTGATACAATTTCAATTTCTTTAAATTTACTGAGGCTTAATTTGTGACCCAAGATATGATCTATCCTGGAGAATGTTCCATGTGCACTTGAGGAGAAAGTGTAATGTGGTGTTTTTGGATGGAATGTCCTATAAACATCAATTAAATCTATCTGGTCTATTGTGTCATTTAAAGCTTGTGTTTCCTTATTAATTTTCTGTCTGGATGTTCTGTCCATTGGTGTAAGTGAGGTGTTAAAGTCACCCACTATTATTGTGTTACTGTCAATTTCCTCTTTTATAGCTGTCAGCATTTGCCTTACATATTGAGGTGCTCCTATGTTGGGTGCATATATATTTATAATTGTTGTATCTTCTTCTTGGATTGAGCCCTTGATCATTAGGTAGTGTCCTTCCCTGTGTCTTGTAACATTCTTTATTTTAAAGTCTATTTTATCTGATATGAGTATTGCTACTCCAGCTTTCTTTTGATTTCCATTTGCATGGAATATCTTTTTCCATCCCCTCACTTTCAGTCTGTATGTGTCCCTAGGTCTAAAGTAGATCTCTTGTAGACAACATATATATGGGTCTTGTTTTTGTATTCATTCAGCGAGCCTGTGTCTTTTGGTTGGAGCATTTAATCCATTCACATTTAAGATGATTATCAATATGTATGTTCCTATGACCATTTTCTTAATTGTTTTGAGTTTGTTTTTGTAGGTCCTTTCATTCTCTTGTGTTTCCCAATTAGAGAAGTACCTTTAGCATTTGTTGTAGAGCTGGTTTGGTGTTGCTGAATTCTTTTAGCTTTTGCTTGTCTGTAAAGCTTTTGATTTCTCCATCAAATCTAAATGAGATCCTTGCCGGGTAGAGTATTCTTGGTTGTAGGTCTTCCGTTTCATCACTTTAAATATATCATGCCACTCCCTTCTGGCTTGCAGTGTTTCTGTTGAGAAATCAGCTGTTAACCTTATGGGAGTTCCCTTGTATGTTATTTGTCATTTTTCCCTTGTGGCTTTCAATAATTTTTCTTTGTCTTTAATTTTTGCCAATTTCATTACTATGTATCTTGGTGTGTTTCTCCTTGGGTTTACCCTGTATGGGGCTTGCTGCACTTCCTGGACTTGGGTGGCTATTTCCTTTCCCATGTTATGGAAGTTTTCGATTATAATCTCTTCAAGTATTTTCTCTTGTCCTTTCTCTCTCTCTTCTCCTTCTGGGACCACTATAATCCAAATGCTGTTGCATTTAATGTTGTCCCAGAGAATCTCTTAGGCTGTCTTCATTTCTTTTCATTCTTTTTTCTTTATTCTGTTCTGTGGCAGTGATTTCTACCATTCTGTCTTCCAGGTCACTTATCCGTTCTTCTGCATCAGTTATTCTGCTATTGATTCCTTCTAGTGTATTTTTCATTACAATTATTGTATTATTCATCTCTGTTTGTTTGTTCTTTAATTCTTCTAGGCCTTTGGTAAACATTTGTTGCATCTTCTTTACCTTTGCCTCCATTCTTTTTCTGAGGTCGTGGATCACCTTCACTATCATTATTCTGAATTCTTTTTCTGGAAGGTTGCCTATCTCCACTTCATTTAGTTGTTTTTCCAGGGTTTTATTTTGTTCCTTCATCTGGGACATGGTCCTGTGCCTTTTCATTTGGTCTGTCTTTCTGTGATTGTCCAGCTTGGGCTTTAAACAGGTCTTTCTTCGATTCCAAATCCATCCCTCTTAAGCTGCCAGATGTTATTCCTAGTTCTCTTTCATTGGATGTTATTACATAGTGTTTCCTATGTCTGAGTTAATCATATGAGCCAATCCACAGAACATGCCTTGAACTATGCCAAACATATTGCAAGTGTTCCATAAACATTGGCTTTTATCATTGCAGTCATGCCCTTCACAGCAGTGAACCTGTAAACCCTTCATAGGCACTATTATTATTCTTAGTCTACAGATTGGAAAACAGGTTTAGAGATGTTAAGTAACATCCAAGGTCACACCGCACAGCAGGTAAAAGACTCAATCTTATGTCTCTTAGAGTCCAAAACCCATACTTATAGAAATTTTTGACTCTCTGCTTCCAGGAATGGAAGAAAAAAAATACTCCCTACAGGCAGAAAAGCATGAAAGATAGCATCCTTTTAGTTTATTTTTGTCCTTTTGCTGTTAACATTTTTTTAAAGTTTCACTTTTTGTCACCTAATTAGAAAAGAAAATATTTATTGTAGGAAATACTGTATAATACAGCAAAGCAAAGCGAAACAAAACCAAAAATGAGCATTTCCCCATGAATTTTTTTTTGGTGCACCTATATCACATTGACTCATTTTGAGCTGCTGACACCTAAATGGTTTCCATACATGTGTGACTAATCCATTTAAAGATCAGAGCTGAATGAAGATGCAGTACATTTCATATCATTTCTGGGTAGGCTTAACTAATAAAAAATAGTAACTATATACACTACAAATTATAAAAGAGTAGCAATATCAAAACTCCACAAATGACCTATTCATATTGATGTGTGAGCATATGTGTTATAAAAGTCATTTAACCCATGGCTTTCTGATTTTGACCATTAAGGCATGGTAAGATTTTTGACTCCATGATCTAGTATACACTTTGATGAAACAATACTATTTAACTATACCAGTAGGCTCTGATATTTTGTATACTTATATATATTTATCTTAAAAACAGGATATAGAGCACTAAATAGATTTAATAACCCTCTCTAAAGGGTCACAGTTCACAGTTGGAAAAACACTAGCCAAACCATTTCCTAGCCATCTTTGAGAATATGTATACTGGTTTAGTACTTCAATTTGATGTCTGATGTTTGTCTTCTTAGATTTTCTTTCTTTGTTTTTTTTAAAGATATTTATTTGGCTGCATCGGGTCTTAGTTGTGACACATGGGATCTTCTTTGAGGCATGTGGCATCTTTTGTTGCAGTGCATGGGCTTCTCTCTAGTTGTGGTGTATGGGTTTTCTCTCTCTAGTTGTGGCACATGGGCTCCAGAGTGTGTGGGCTTTGTAGTTTGCAGCATGAGGTCTCTCTCACTGAGGCCTGCAAGCTCAGTAGTTCTGGCACACAGGCTTAGTTGCCCCATGGCATGTGCAATCCTAGTTCCCCGACCAGGGATCGAACCTGCATCCCCTGCATTGGAAGGCAGATTCTTTACCACTGGACCATCAGGGAAGTCCCTAGATTTTCAATTTTTGTATTCTATTACATGAGACTCTAGAAGGAGACCAGTCTGAGGTTTTAGAAACTACTGCTGAGGTTTTCTACCTGCTTATTAAACACTTTCCTGAAATTTCATATTCACAACTCTGAAAGCTTGTATTTATTTCATAGGCTGTGTGAATGGGGTTCTGGGAAATGCAAATACCCAATCTTGCTTGAACATAAACAAGTGCACTGCTCATACTTGAAAAGTGGTCTGCTTTTCTCTTACTCATGTTATTCTTTCTGTAGTGTGATTCCGTTGAGGGACTCTCACATTGGAGCTTTGAAAAATGCAGCTCTGAAGCCTGTCCGAGCAGAAGACAATATCTACATTATTGATGACCTTCATTAAGTCATGGATCCAGTGGCCTTCTAAGGCGTTATGCCCTTGACTCTGGAAGACAGTGACCAGATATCACTGTGCCAGAGTCCTTTCATGAAGCAGGACAATTTTTCCATCAGTTTCCCATGGCATTCCAACCAGTCGGTGATATTGGGTAGAGTGAGTCTAGCTCATCTGTGTACCGTCAACCTCTGTAACATTGTCCTAATTTTTTATACTAAAGCTGGCTCAATCTTTCTGGTCATTGCAGAGCTCTCTCCAAAACATGAAATTTATTCCTTAGAATTGTACATTCTCTTTAGACCCTATGAATCCTGTTTTCTATCAAGAATTCTCCTTGGGGAGACAGAATAAACACTACTACCTCAGTTACCAAAGCTGTCAAGAAGAGCTGAATACCACTTAGAATCAACAAATCCAATTTGGGACTTAAAGGACTTAACTTGGAAGCATTTCATGATTGTAATTTTTTTTAATCAAGCAACTTCAAATGTTATATTCATTAGGGCCCCCAAAGATTTCAAATCACGGGAGTGTACAGGTTTTTATTTACACAATGGGAAAATAGAAGTGAATGTGATTTTGCCATTATAGGTATATCTGGTTTCTCAGGGCTCTGGAAATAGAAGTGCTTTCCCTGGGCCCAGGATGGGTATTTTAGCAGTTAGAAGAAGCTGGCATAGTGAGTGGACCATGGAGACACCAGGGGAAGAAAATCAATTGCCATATGATCTATGCTGTTTTGGCTACATTGGTGCCACAGTTCTAGGCACTTATGTAGACAACTGGCAGACTCTCTGATGTAATTTTTAGAATGAGGCAGGGTGGAAATAAAAGGAAAAAAGAGGGGGAGGGAGTAGTAAAAGAGGCTTTCTGACTTAGAAAAGCTAGTTTGCAAATATAATAGTATTGTTTGAGAGTGTTACCAGTTTCAACCGAAATGCTAAGTTGTCCTCAAACCACTTTGATTTTTAAAATTGTTTTGGAAGGATAAAGGGTCTTTTTCATATTGAATCAATTCCTGTGTTATATCTTTTTCACAGCTCAATTAAATTTTTGGTTTTTCCAGAAGAATTAGAGAAAGGCTAACAGTAAGGATATTTTTAGTCACTAGGAGCATTTCTACATGAACAGTTAACAAGACTGGAAATTAATTTCAATTTGAGTAAACCCTGAAACAACTCATGCTTGAGTTGTTTGGGAGGTGTTCAGAGCTACTCAGACCAAAGTGGTCCATGAGGGCTGGATGCTTGTTTTTGAAGGTAATGTTTTTGACACTTCTGCGGAGTTCTGGGAAATTAACAGGACCTCTGAATAAAGGTTATGGGGCAAAGAAGATTGCTAAACATTGTATACTAGTTTTCACAAGTGGGACCAGACTTATCTAGTTTAAAAAATTATGTTCCAACTACAGGGATTTTTTTTTAAAATTCAAGACAATATGCATAACCATAGTGATTTCAAATTAATGTCAAGATGTATAACTTCTCTTGAAAGAGCTAACAACATCGGACTGCATCCCTATGCAGCCAGGGCCCCACTAGATGGCACCACATCCCTCAGCCCCCCCCCAGCCCTTGCCTTGCCTGCAGGCTCACGTTTGTTACCTGCTTTGTGGCTTGTGGGGCTTTGAATTTTTTGATGCGTGCTCTATTCTCCATATCCTTCCTGGAGTTTTGTGATGACACATTACAGGTTATGGGAATTTGATCAACTTTATTCAATCCAGCATTTCCAAAATTTGTTTAAAATCCCTGAGCACCATGACTACTGGCATACCCAGTAGCATTCTGTGAAACAAGATGGGGAGCCTGGGAGAAAGCAGATGGTACACAGAATTAGAGATAGGACCTGAGTTCTAATCCTAACTCTTACCAGTAACATTGAATGACATTAGGATAAATCATTCTTTATGCCTAAGTTTTTAATATATTTTTTAATGAAGTAGAGATGATTTACAATGTTGTGCTAATTTTTTTTTACACCTCAGAATTATTTCCAAACACATTGGTGTATAGTGGTAATTCCAATGACATATTCTTTGTGAGAAAAATAAAAGTGAAAAACACTACAGAAATGCAAAGTTTTCTTTTGTGTGTGTGTGGAGTTGGTAGTGATAGATCTAGCATCAGTGCTCAGTAAATAATTTCAACAGTGTTGCATTCATAAGTCTCTTGCTATATGGTACCTTTTATTATTTTTCTGAATAATGTTTCTGTTTTTGAAAAGTTAATATTGGGTAAATTATTATTAAATTGGTAATATTTGGTAAATTGGTAAAATTATTAAATTGGTAATATTGGGTAAATAATAAATTGGTTAATATTGGGTAAATTATTATTAAATTCTTTTCTGTAAAAGTGCCAATTTTATATAATGAATTTACTTTTGTTTTTGATCTTTTGAGACCATCGAGATTTCATTGTCTATAGTCGATCTTGGGGCTTTAGGACACTGGTATAATTAAAGCTATATATTTGAACTTAGGAAATTCTGCACATCTTTAAAAGTAGAGGAACCAATCTTTCACTGATGGCTGTGAAGATAATTTTGTGAGCACATGCAAGTGTGAGGGGCTCCTCATCATGAGCTTGATTTGTACGTACACTCATTAATAAAACACATTTTTGTTTTCATTTTGGAAATTGACTTGTTTTCTTATTCTCATCATTTAGTCAAGGCCAGCCATCTTCAACTTGCTGTGGACTCTCAGGACAAGGGCAAATGGGGCAAGATTTGAGAGTCAGGTGTGCCTGACATTCCTCTAGGTGCTGTGGGTGGAACAGAGAACAGCGCTGAACTCCAGTTCCCAAGGAGCTCCAATTCAGTAGGAAAGAATACCCCACACCATCAATTCTGGTGCTGGAAATGAGAAGGAAAAAAAGATATACACCGGTAGAGCTGAACTTCTCAAACATGGCATTTGGGGCCAGATAACCCTTTGCGGTAGGGGGCTGTACTATGCATTATATGATTGGTTATCAGCATCCCCGGCTCTACTCACTAGAGAACACTTGTGCCCCCCAGGTAGTGACAACTGCAAATGTCTGTAGACGTTACCAACGTCTCCTGAGAGGCAATAATACCCTTGGTTGAAAACTGCTGTGATAGAGGATGCCTGGAGGGGAGCGCTTGTGGGGAATTGGTGTAACTTTTGCTGAGTTGGTCAGGAGCTGCCTCTGGGAAAGCAGTGACGTTTGAGTTGAAACCGAAAGAATGTGTAGGTGGCAGTGACGTGAAGAAATCCAGCAAATGCAGAGGCCCTGAGGTAGGAATAAGCTTGTGTGTTAAGAGGGAGAAAGTATGGTGTGTTCCAAGGACTAAAAAAGCCAGTTTGGCTGAGGCAGAGTGAGTGAGGAAGATTGAAAAGAAATGAAGCTGGAGAAACGGGTGCCGTTTTTAGGTGCTGTTGCAAAGGGCTGTATGAACATATCCATTTGAGAAGAATCCCATTCTTGGAAAACAAGAATGCTACTAGGGGTTGAAACTGCAAATTTTATTTTAACATTTATTAACGTGCTGTAGTGATACCGTCCGAAGTTCAGATATAAAAAGCCAGTTTGGTTGGAGCGACAGGAGGGGGTACCTGGGGGGAAGGACAGGGGTGCATCCTGGCAGTGAGGGGCTTTCCACAGGGCTGTGTGAGGGCACCCATGCCTAGGAAGAGGGGTCCTGGAAGAAGAGACTCCAAAGTTTGAATCACATGGGCCCGGACGCAGCTGAACCCACTCTTCCTAAACTTACAGCTTTGAATTAGTGGGGTGGAGCAGGGGCTGCCTTCAGCTAGTCCACAATGGATTTTTTAAATAGTTAGGTGTTTTAATGTACATTTGTAGAACACGATGCATCAAAACCGTGATTTAATGGATATTATTTAGGATGAATACAATTTTAAAGTTGACCTAAAACAACTTGAGTGAACAATAGCAAAAGGGCACTGTGAATATGGCAAAGGTTATGTAG
This sequence comes from Neophocaena asiaeorientalis asiaeorientalis, assembly GCF_003031525.2. Classification (NCBI taxonomy): domain Eukaryota; kingdom Metazoa; phylum Chordata; class Mammalia; order Artiodactyla; family Phocoenidae; genus Neophocaena; species Neophocaena asiaeorientalis. The sequence goes on from NW_020174788.1 coordinate 1,981,080, forward strand.
ATGCCTGAAGTCAGGGAGGCAATGAGTTAGATCAACTGGGAGCTCCTTAGAATACAGATCCCTGGGCTCTGCTCCTAGAGATTCTGATTCAGTAAGAGAGGTGGGCCCTAGGAGTTTATTTTTTGTTGGTTTAAATTACGGAAGATAAGTTACTAAAAATTATTTTACATTTCAACAAAAACATTCAGAATTCATGAAAGAATATGTAGAAAGAAGAGCATGCAATAATCCTCCATTTCTACTTATGTGAGCAGTAAATTTCATGAAATGAACATGACAACTTTATATTTAGACTGTGTGGGTATCTGATGGGCTTTTGAGGGTAAAAGAAATTGCTCACTCTTGAGTCCCTAACACACCCTAAGAAATGTAGCGTAGCATATTTTCTCTCTGGTTTTGCAGAAGTGTTTCTTCAAGATTCCTAGCGCTCTCTAGGAGGAATGGAATACTCGTCAAAATTTATCATTTGTTCTCCCGCTGGTCGAGGTCTTCTGTCAGTTGGTTGTGAACAGCTTTGATGGGGGAAGTCTCAGGATACAAATCCTCTCAAGACTGTTTCTTCTTTGACTCTTGATCACATCAGATCATCTGAAGAAGTATAGACAAAGCCATTGCTGCACCCACTGCAAAGGTACTAATAGCCAACAAAAACCCAGATGGAGCCTTTAGTAGCCTTGGTGTAGAGTGTGAGCAGGGTGTATGGAGGCTGAGGGAGGAAGAGTCGAATCCTGAGAATTCCTGGGGATCTAACTTTAAATTTCCCTTGGGAATTCTCAAGGCTCCTAAGGGCCTTTGCAACTCTGAGTCGGAGTCTTTGGTTACGTTCTTTTCCACGTGGCTACCAGTGTAATCGAAGAAACCAAGGTCTGATTGTGCTACATGTGAGATGAAAATCCTCCCACTGCTCCCCAGTAGGTACAAGTCCCTACTCCATCATAAGCCCTTCACAACTTCTCCCTTGTCTGCTTGCTTCATGCAGCCCCTCCATGCGGTGCTCCAGCAGATATAAATGCCTCAGATACCCACTCTCCGCTCCGTAGTTCAACCCATCTTGGGGGGATGCTTGTCTCCTGTCTCCCCACCAGGCATGCCGTTCCTCAAGGTTCAGTTCAACTGTTACCTCTTCATACTTTCTCAACCTCATCCCTGTAGACAGAATAAATCCCTCTTATGAACGCTTCTGTGCAGCCCATTGTAGTCGCTCAATGAATAATACAGAGTACCTCCCATGCACCAGGCATGGTGCTAGTGCCTGACTCAGGTCCTTCTGCATGACGCCAGCACCCCAGCTAGCATGTGTGGTACCTTGAGTGAATTAAAAAGAGGCCTCCTCCTCCTTCTGGCTGACAGAGCCCTGAGCCAGGGCAGAGACTTGTCAAATTGAATCTCTACAAACTGTCACCTTAGATAGTGACCCTAGAACTTAATCCTTTGTATAAGAGGTCTTTAGGTTGATGATGTTTTTATACTGAGCTCTTTGAGGGAAGTGTATGTAGTTTCCCAGCATCTAGCTTACACATAGTATGTGCTCAATACATATCCATGACGATTAGTGAATACATCGACTGAAAGAATGTTTCCTAGAGCCTTCTTGTGTGTGCTGGGGATGGGATGGGGCATGGAAGAATGTCTCTGAAACCAGAAACAACCCCCTTCCTATGACTGGGTGGAGTGTAGGAGTCTGTGTAAGCCCCACGGACCCGCTGTGACTAGTAATTTACAACCTTGACTGCAAATTAGAATCACGTGGGAACCCATTTCCACACCAATCAAATTAGGATCTCAGCAGGTGGGGCCCAGGTAGTGTCAGCCTTTTCAGCCTCCCCAGATGATTTCAATGTGTAGCCTAGGTTGAGAACCACTGACCTAGAGAGAGTTGGAGAGGGAATGTGACAGCATGTTTTCTTGTTGTGTGTGACAAGCGCTCTGGAAAAGCTTAAAAGATACAACCAAAACAGGAACACATCAACAGTGGGCTGGGGCAGGTGAACGACCAGGTAGGGAAAGGGCACGACGCCGGGTGCCATCTGATCTGTCCTCCATCTGGCTTCCTTGGCAATGGCATGATGTTGATGGCAGCCCTGGGAACAGGAAGTCTGGATGCTGCCATGCTTTTGTAAGGCTTCTCGGAAAGCTGGCCCACAGCTGCCTCGTTTGACTGTCCCTGGGCCTCCGAGGAACTAAATGTTTTCTTCCACCAGTTGTAAAAATAAGCAAAGAAGAAAGTCCCCTTTGGCCTCTGAGGAAGTGCTCTAAGGTAACCTTCTCTGTTTTGTGCTCTCAACTGCTGACATGGGGTATGCTCTGTCTGGCGGTTCCCGCACCTGCTGGAGCCTAAACAAGATACTTGGATGATGAATGTTTCGCATATTTCTCAATAGACTTTATTTTTTAGAGCAGTGTCAGGGTCACAGCAAAATTGAGCGGAAAGTACAGAGAGTTCCCATATGGCCGCCTTCCTCTCCCCACAATACACAACCTCCCCCACCATCCACATCTCTCGCAAGCGTGGTACATTTGGTACAATTGATGAACCAGCATTGCCACATCATTATCAACTGGAGTCCATAGTTTAAATTGCGGTTCACACTTTGTGAGTTGCATGCTACAGGTTTTGACAAATGTATCATTACACGTGTCCACCATTACAGTATCATGCAGAATAGTTTTATTGCCCTATTTACTGCTCTATGCTCCACCTATTCATTCCTTCCTCCCCCCGCAAACCTGCGACAACCACTGACCTTTGACTCCATAGTTTTACCTTTTCCGAGACTTCATGTGGCTGGAATTATACAACACGTAGGCTTTTCAGGTCGACTTCTTTCACTTACCAATATGCATTCAAGGTTCCTCTGTTTCTTTTTGTGGCTTCATAGCTCATTTCTTTTTATTGTGGAATAATGTTTTATAGTTTAAATGTACCTCAGTTTGTTTGTTCATTGACCTATTGAAAGATATTTTGGTGGCTTCCAAGTTTTGGCAACTGTGAATAAAACTGCTGTAAACATTCATGAGCGTGATTGATGGATTGTATGGTGAGAGTTTGTTTAGTTTTGTAAGAAATTACTAAACTGTCTTCCAAAATAGCTATACCATTTTTTATTCCCGTCAGCAATGAATGAGAGTTCCTGTTGTTTCACATCCTTACCAGCAATTGGTGTTGGATTATAACCATTCTAATAGGTATGCTGTGGTGTCTCATTTTAATTAGCATTCCCCAATAACATATGATGTTGAGCATGTTTTCATATGTTTATTTACCATCTGTATATCTTCTTTGGTGAGGTGTCTATTTAGGTCTTTTGACCATTTTTTAAATCAGGTTGTTCATTTTCTTATTGCTGAGTATTAAGTTCGTGGTATATTTTACGTAACAGTCCTGTATCAGATATGTTTTTTTGCAAGTATTTTCTCCCAATCTGTGGCTTGTCTTCTCATCCTCTTGACAGTGTCTTTCACAGAGTAGGAGTTTTTAATTTTAATGAAGTGCAACTTCTCATTTTTTTCTTTCATGGGTCATGTCTTTGGTGTTGTACCTAAAAAGCCATTCCCCTATCCAAGGTCATCTAGATTTTCTCCTATGTTATAATCTAGGAGTTTTATAGTTTGGTGTTTTACATTTGAGAGTATGACCCATTTTGAGTTAATTTTTGTGGAGGTTATAAGGTCTGCATGTAGATTCATTTTTTTGAGGTAGATATCCAGTTAGTCCAGCACCATTTATCGAAAAAACAATCATTTCTCCATTGAATTATCTTTGCTCCTTTGTCAAATCGAATTTTACTTTATTTGTGTGGTTCTCATTCTTGGCTCTCTATTCTGTCCCATTGATTTATTTTTCTATTCTCTGGCCAGTAGCATACTGTCTTGATTGCTGTAGCTTTATAATAAACCTTGAAGTTGGGTAGTATCAATCTTCTGACTTTGTTCTTCAATAGTGTGTTGACTTATTCTGAGTCTTTTGCATTTCCATATATACTTTGGAATCAGTTTGTTATTATTCATAAAATAACTTTCTGGGATTTTTATTGAAATTGCATCGAGTCTACAGATGAAGTTGGGAGGAACTGACATCTTAATAATATTGAGCTTCCTGATCCATGAACATGGACTAGCTCTCCATTTATTTAATTTTGATTTCTTTTTTTTTTTTTTTTTGTGGCACGCGGGCCTCTCACTGCCATGGCGTCTCCCATTGTAGAGCACAGGCTCCGGACGCGCAGGTTCAGCGGCCATGGCCCATGGTCCCAGCCGCTCCACGGCATGCGGGATCCTCTCGGACCGGGGCACGAACCCATGTCCCCTGCATCGGCAGGCGGACTCCCAACCACTGCGCCACCAGGGAAGCCCAATTTTGATTTCTTTCATCAGAATATTGTAGACTTCCTCATATTGATCTTAACATATTTTGTTAGGTTTAAGCCTAAGTATTTTTTCACGTGCGCTAATATAAATGGTATTATGTTTTTAATTTCAAGTTCTAATTTTTCATTGCTGTTATTTGGGAAAACAATAGACTTTGGATATTAACCTTGTATCCTGCAATCTTGATTTAATCGCTTATTAGTTTCATGATTTTTTTTGGTCACTTCTGTGGAATTTTCTATATGGGCTATCATGTCATGTGAACAAAGGGTTTTGCTTTTCTTCTGAATCTGTATACCTTTTATTTCTTTTTCTTGTCCTTTTGCATTAGCTTGAATGTCCAGTATGATGTTGAAAAGAAGAGGGGTATCCTTACCTTGTTTCTGATCTTAGTGGAAAAGCACCTAGTTCAGGCTTTTAACAAAAGCCATGACTGTGAGAATTTTATAAGGTATCTTGATATATGTGCATTCCAGTCTCATCTATATCTCCAGCTTTCTGCTTTCTATTGGAATCGTCCCCTCTGCCTGTGAGCACAACAAACAATGCCCCCTAACAACTTTCCCTTGACCGTTTAATGCCTTCACAATCTCTAGCTACTCCCCTTCCTCTTTCCTTTATATCTGAGCCAAACTTTTCTGTCCCAAATGTCCACTTCCCTGCCTCCCATTTACTCCTTAAATTAATGCAACTGGTTTCTGGCTCTACTCCTCCATTGAAGCCATCAAGCAAAAGTTCAATGTTAGTGCAGTGGCTATTTCTCAATTCTTATCATATTTGACTTCTTTGTAGCATTTGACCCCACTGACCAAGCCATGCTTCTTACAACTCTCTCTTCCCTTTTGCTCTCAGGAAGTGGTACCATTTATCCTGATTTTCTTCCTGTCCTTCTGCATTTGTTCTTACTACCTGTGGCTGGATCCTCTTTCTCTATCTCCCTAAGTGTTAATGTTCCCAGGACTCAATCCACTGCTTGCCTTTTTCTTGTTATCCTCTCCCTATTTACTGGCGACCCCCAGATCTCTAGTACAGCCATATGTCTTTCCTGAGCTTTAGGCCCAGCTTTAGGCCTGGGCTTTTCCACCAGGATATCTTATAGGCAGCTGGAGCTTTCTATGTCCAGATCTGGACACATCATCTTTTAGCCCCACTCTCCCAAATAACTTCTAGTCCAACAACCAAGTTCATCCTGGATTCTTCCCTCTTGCTTCACTCCTGCCTAAAGCTCTTAATCCATCCCCTGTAAACAATTAGTCCAACCTGTGGATTATATCCCCTCATTGTCTCTGTAATCCATCACCTCCTTTCCACTCCCACAGCTGCATCCCCAGGATTAATTTTTGTATAAGGTGTGACGTTAGGGCGAAGTTCATTTTTTTGCCTACGGATATCCAATTGCTCCAGCACCATTTGTTGAAGAGCCTATCTTTCCTCCACTGAATTGCACTTACTCCATTGTTAAAAACTCCACTGAGCATATTTGTGTGGGTCTATTTCTAGGTCCTCTATTTGTTTTTATTGAGGTATACTTGACATATGACATTATATTAATTTCAGGAGTGTAACATAATGACTCAATATTTGTATATATTGCAAAATGATCAGCACAATAAGTCCAGTTAACATCCATCAGCATATACAGTTAGAAAATAATTTTCTTCTTGTGATGAGGACTTTTAGGATCTACTCTGTTAGGAATTTTCAAATAAACTGTACAGTGTTATTAACTATAGTCACCATGCTGTACATTCCATCCCCATGACTTAATTATTTTATAACTGGAAGTTTGTAGCTTTTGTACTTTCACCCATTTCTCCTGTCCCCCATCCTCCACATCTGGCAACCACCAATCTGTTCTCTGTATCTGTGAGCTTGGCTTGTTGTTTTTGTTGTTGTTTAATTCCACATAGAAGTGAGATCATACGTTGTCATTCTCTGACATATTTCACTTAGCATAATGCCTTCAAAGTCCATCCGTATTGTTGCAAATGGCAAGATTTCATTCTTTTTTGTGGCTGAATAGTATTCCAGTGTGTTTGTGTGTGTGTGCGTGTGCATGTGTGTGTGTGTGTGTGTGTGTGTGTGTGTAGTATATATCACAGTTATATGTAGATATATATCACATTTTCTTATACATTCCTCCATCGATGGACTTGGGTTTTTCCATATTTGGCTATTGAAAATAATGCTGCAGTGAACAGCATCTTTTCAAATTGGTGTTTTCATTTTTCTTCAAATAAATTTCCAGAGTAGAATTGCTAGATCATATGTTAGTTTTATTATTTTTAATTTTTTTGAGGACCCTCCATACATTTTTCCATAGTGGCCGTACCAATTTATATTCCCACCAACAGTGCTCGAGGTTTTCCTTTTCTCCACCTCCTCTCCAACACTTGTTATTTCTTATCTTTTTGGTAACAGCCATTCTCACAGGTGTGAGGTGATATCACATTGTGGCTTTGATTTGCATTATCCTGATGATTAGTAATGTTAATCTTTTGCTGTAGTTGTTGGCCATTTGGATGTCTTTGAAAAAATGTCTATTCAGATCCTCTGCCCATTTAAAAATCTGGTTTTTTTGCTTTTGAGTCATTATATGTTCTTTATATTTTTTGGACATTAACCCCTAATCAGATATCTGAGTTCTCTATTTGGTCCCAATGGTCTGTGTTTGTATCCCTCTGTCCATACTGCACAATCTTGCTATGTAATTAATCTTGTAGATATGTAATTAATCTTGAGATTGGGTAGACTAATTCCTCCCACTTTATTCTACTTTTCCAAAATCTTTTCAACTATTCTAGTTCCTTTCCATGTAAATTTGAGAATAATCTTCATTTTTACAAACATATTACTGAGATTTTGATAAGAATTGTATTAAACCTATATATCAATTTGGGGAAGGAGAATTGACATCTTTACTATGTTGTCCAACTCATTAACACAGTGTATCTCTCAATATATTAAAATCTTCTTTGATCACTTTCCTCTGCATTTTGTAGTTTTTCAGCATACAAGTCATATATATATATATATACACATACATATACACACATATATATTAGTTAGATTTGCACCTATTTCTCTTTTTTGAGCAATTTTAACTGGTATATTTTAAATTTTGGTGTCTCTGTGTTCCTTGCTAGTAAATAGAAATAAAATAGTGTATAGAAATAAAAACAATTTTTGTATATTTATCTTGTATCTTGCATCTTTGCTGAACTCACTTATGAGTTCTAGGAGTTCTAGGAGGTTTTTTTTTTTTTAAGATTCCTTGCGATTTTCTACATAGATAATCAATCATGTTATCTACAAATAGGGACAGGTTTTTTTTGTTTGTTTTTTTAACATCTTTATTGGAGCATAATTGTTTTACACTGTTGTGTTAGTTTCTACAGTATAACAAAATGAATCAGCTATATGTATACATATATCCCCATGTCCCCTCACTCTTGCATCTAACTCCCACCCTCCCTACCCCACCCCTCTAAATGGTCACAAAGCACCAAGCTGATTTCCCTGTGCTATGTGGCTGCTTCCCACTAGCTATCTGTTTTACATTTGGTAGTGTATATATGTCCATGCCACTCTCTCACTTCGTCCCAGCTTACCCTTCCCCCTCCCCGTGTCCTCAAGTCCATTCTCTACATCTGTGTCTTTATTCCCGTCCTGAGCCTAGGTTCTTCATGACCTTTTTTTTTTTTTTTTAGATTCCATATATATGTGTTAGCATACAGTATTTGTTTTTCTCTTTCTGACTTACTTCACTCTGTATGACAGACTGTTTGTCCATCCACCTCACTACACTTAACTCAATTTCATTTCTTTTTATGGCTGAGTAACATTCCATTGTATATATGTGCCACATCTTCTTTATCCATTCATCTGTTGATGGACACTTAGGTTGTTTCCATGTCCTGGCTATTGTAAATAGTGCTGCAATGAACATTGTGGTACATGACTCTTTTTGAATTATGATTTTCTCAGGGTATATGCCCAGTAGTGGGATTGCTGGGTTGTATGGTAGTTCTATTTTTAGTTTTTTAAGGAACCTCCATACTGTTCTCCATAGTGGCTGTATCAATTTACATTCCTACCAACAGTGCAAGAGGGTTCTCAGGGACAGTTTTAATTCTCCCTTTCTGATCTGTATATCATTTGTTTCCTTGTCTTGCCTTATTGACCTGGATAGAACTTTAGGTCTATGTAGCATAAGTATGGAGAGAGTAGGCATTCTTCCCTCCTTCCCAATCTTAGTGGGGAAAATTCAGCCTTTTCCCTTTAGTATGACTCTATTTGTAGGGATTTTTTTTTCTTTTGTACATGCTTTTTATTAGTTGAGAAATTTCTCCTCTCTTCCTACACGTCTGAGAGCTTTATTCACACATGGGTGTTGAATTTTATCCAGTGCTTTTTCTGGATCAATTGATGTGATTTTATGAGTTTTTTTCTTTAGCCTATTGATATGGTAGATTACATTCATTGATTTTTTAATGTTGAATCAGACTTGCACCCTTGAAATTAACCCCATTTGGTAATAATGTGTAATTCCTTTTATATGTTGCTGAATTGTATTTTCTAATATTTTATGAAGGATTTGTGTATCTGTACTCTTGAGTGTGGTTTCCTTTTTGTAGTCATTACCTGGTTTTGGTATCAGGGTAATACCAATTTCATGAAATGAATTGGGAATGTTCCCTCCTCTTTCATTTTTTGGAAGAGATCATGTAGAATTGATGTTAATTCTCTTCTAAGTGTTTGGTAGAATTCTCCAGTGAAATCATCTGTGCCTGGAAATCTTTTGTAGGTATTTGTTTTTTAATGGAATGCATTTCTTTTATTTATTTATTTATTTTATTTTACTTTTGGCTGTGTTGGGTCTTCGTTTCTGTGTGAGGGCTTTCTCCAGTTGTGGCAAGCGGGGGTCACTCTTCATTGCAGTGCGGGGGCCTCTCACTATTGCAGCATCTCTTGTTGTGGGGCACAGGCTCCAGACACGCAGGCTCAGTAGTTGTGGCTCATGGGCCTAGCTGCTCCATGGCATGTGGGATCTTCCCAGACCAGGGCTCGAACCCGTGTCCCCTGCATTAGCAGGCAGATTCTCAACCACTGCGCCACCAGGGAAGCCCGCATTTTTTAAATAAATAAATAAATATTTAATTAATTAATTATTTATTTTTGGCTGCGTTGGGTCTTCGTTGCTGCACGCAGGCTTTCTCTAGTTGTGGCGAGCAGGGGCTGCTCTTCATAGTGATATGCAGACTTCTCATTGTGGTGGCTTCTCTTGTTGCGGAGCATGGGCTGTAGGGGCATGAGCTTTAGTAATTGTTGAACGTGGGCTCAGTAGTTGTGGCGCTCAGGCTTAGTTGCTCTGCAGCATGTGGGATCTTCCCAGACCAGGGATCGAACCCATGTCCTCTGCATTGGCAGGCAGATTCTTAACCACTGAGCCACCAGGGAAGTCCCTTGGAGGCATTTTAAAATTATGAATTCAATTTCCATAATAGTTGTAGAGTTATTCAAATTATCTATTCCAAATTGTGTGAGTTGTGATAGTTTGTGTTTTTTGAGGAATTTGTCCATTTCATTTAATGTCAAGTTTATCTGTTTATCTCTGTAAAGTTATTCTTAGTTTGTTCTTATTATCATTTTCGTGGCTACAGGGCCTATAGTGATAGCCCTTGTTTCATTTATGTTATTGGCAATTTGTTTCTTTTCTGTTATTTTTTTGGTTGGTCTTGCTAGAGGTTTTTCAATTTTGTTGACCTTTCAAAAAACCAGCTCTTTGTTTCCTTGATCTCCTCTATTGTTTTTCTGTTTTAAATTTCATTGATTTCAATTCCTATCTTTATTATTGTCTTCCTTCTTTTGGCTTGGGTTTCTTTTGCTTCCTTTGGGTTTCCTTTTCTCATCTTTTTCTACGTTTTTGAGTTTAGAGCTTAGATTACTAATTTGAGTTTTTTCCTGTTTTCTAACGTATGCATAAAATTTCTATAAATTTCCCTCTTCATGTTGCTTTAGCTGTGTCCCACAAATTCTGACATAATTTTTATTCAGCTCAATATATTTTTTAATTTCTTTGATGCTTCTTCTTTGATCCATGGTTTATTTAGAAGTCTGTTGTTTATTTTTGAAGTGGTTGAAAATTTTCCCGTTATCTTTTTATTATTGATTTCTGGTTTGATTCCACTGTGAGTAGAGAACATACTCTATATGATTTCCATTATTTTAAATGTGTTGAAGTTTGTTTTATGGCTTAAGATATAGTCTGTCTTGAAATGTGTTTTGTAGTAACTTGATGAGAATGTGTATTCGGCTATTTATGGGTTTTATAAATGTTGATTATATCCTGTTGGCTGATAGTGTTGTTGAATTCTTCTGTATCCTTGATGAGTTTATGTCTAGTTATTCTTTCAGTTATTGAGAGGTGGTGTTGAAGTCTCCAACTATAATTGTGAAATATTCTACTTCTTTATGTTCAGTCAGTTTTTGCTTCACATATTTTGCAGCTCTGCTGTTTGATGCATATGCATTTAGGATTACTGTGTCTTTCTGGGCTGGTCCTTTTATCTTTATATAATGTCTTTTTTTGTGTCTGGTAATATTCTTTGGTCTGAAGTCTACTTTATGTGATGGTGTTAAAACAACACATGCTTTCTTTGATTAATGTTTAGATTGGTATTTGCTTGGTGTCTATATTCGTTGGCTAGGGCTGCTAAAACAAAATATAGACTGGGGGGCTAAAAAAATAGAACTTTATTTTCTAACAATCCTGGAGGCTAGAAGTCTGGGACCCAGTAGTAGCATGTTTGTTTATTTCTGAGGCCTCTCTCTTTTGATTATAGATGGCTGCAAAGTCTCACTGTGTCTTCACTTGGTCATCCATCTGTGTATTTTTGTGTTCTAACTCACTCTTCTTTAGGGACACCAGCCATATTGGATTAGGGCCAATCCAAATGATCCTCTTAACTTAGGTTTCTTTTTAAAGGCCCTATCTCCAAGTACTGTTATATTATGAGATACTGCAGATTAGAACATCAGCATTGACTTGGGGCAATATAATTCAGCCCATAACAGTGTATTTTTCTATCCTTTTATTTTCAAACTGCTTATATTTGTATATTTGAAGTGTAGACAACGTATAAATTGGTCATGTTTTTTAATCCACTCTTCCCATCTTTCTTCTTAAAAATATGTATTTAGACCGTTTTCACTTAATGTAATTATTGATACGTTAAAGCCTGTCTCCCTTTGCTTTCAAATTTTATTTTATTTATTTTTTATACAGCAGGTTCTTATTAGTTATCTATTTTATACATATTAGTGTATACATGTCAATCCCAATCTCCCAATTCGTCCCACCACCAACCCCCCTACCACCTACCCCCTACCCCATTGGTGTCCATACGTTTGTTCTCTACATCTGTGTCTCTATTTCTGCCCTGCAAACTGGTTCATCTCTAACATTGCTGTAGGTTCCACATATATGCATTAATATACAATATTTGTTTTTCTCTTTCTGACTTACTTCACTCTGTATGACAGTATCTAGATCCATCCACCTCTCAACAAATGACCCAATTTCGTTCAAGGTTCCCCTTTCTCCACACCCTCTCCAGCATTTGTTGTTTGTACATTTTCTGATGATGCCCATTCTAACTGGTGTGAGGCGATACCTCATTGTAGTTTTGATTTGCAATTCTCCAATAATTAGTGATATTGAGCAGCTTTTCATGTGCTTCTTGGCCACCTGTATGTCTTCTTTGGAGAAATGTCTATTTAGGTCTTCTGCCCATTTTTGGA
>NW_020174788.1:1993379-2080133 GCF_003031525.2 Neophocaena asiaeorientalis asiaeorientalis
ATATTTTCTATTTCTTCCTGGTTCAGTCATGGAAGGTTATACCTTTCTAAGTGTTTGTCCATTTCTTCCAGGTTGTCCATTTTATTGGCATAGAGTTGCTTGTAGTAGACTCATGATGCTTTGTATTTCTGCCATGTCTGTTGTAACTTCTCATTTTTCATTGCTGATTTTATTGATTTGAGTCCTCTCCCTCTTTTTCTTGATGAGTCTGGCTAAAGGTTTATCAATTTTGCTTATCTTCTCAAAGAGCCAGCTTTTAGTTTTATTGATCTTTGCTATCGTTTCCTTCATTTCTTTTTCATTTATTTCTGATCTGATCTTTATGATTTCCAGATATGAGTATTGCTACTCCAGCCTTCTTTTGATTTCCATTTGCATGGAAGATCTTTTTCCATTCCCTCACTTTCAATTTGTATGTGTCCCTAGGTCTGAAGTGGGTCTCTTGTACACAGCATATATATAGGTCTTGTTTCTGTATCCATTCAGCAAGCCTGTGTCTTTTGGTTGAAGCATTTAATCCATTCATGTTTAAGGTAATTATCTATATGTATGTTCCTATGACGATTTTCTTAATTTTTATGGGTTTGCTTTGTAGATCTTTTTCTTCTCTTGTGTTTCCCACTTAGAGAAGTTCCTTTAGCATTTATTGTAGAGCTGGTTTGGTGGTGCTGAATTCTCTTAGCTTTTGCTTGTCTATAAAGCTTTTGTTTTCTCTGGTGAAACTGAATGAGGTCCATGCCAGGTAGAGTAATCTTGATTGTAGGTTCTTCCCTTTCATCACTTTAAATATGTCATGCTACTCCCTTCTTGCTTGCAGAGTTTATGTTGAGAAACCAGCTGTTAATCTTATGGGAGTTCTCTTGTATGTTATTTGCCATTTTTCCCTTGTGGCTTTTATAATTTTTCTTTGTCTGTATTTTTGTCAGTTTGATTACTATGTATCTCAGTATGGTTCTCCTTGTGTTTATCCTGCCTGGGACTCTCTGTGCTTCTTGGACTTGGGTGGCTATTTCCTTTCCCATGTTAGGGATATTTTCAACTATAATCTCTTGAAATATTTTCTCTGGTCTTTCTCTCTCTCTTCTCCTTCTGGGACCCCTATAATGTGAATGTTCTTGTGTTTAATGTTTTCCCAGAGGTCTCTTAGGCTATCTTCATTTCCTTTCATTCTTTTTTCTTTATTCTGTTACACAGCAGTGAATTCTGCCATTCTGTCTTCCACGTCACTTATCCGTTCTTCTGCCTCAGCTATTCTGCTATTGATTCATTCTAGTATAGTTTTCATTTCAGTAATTGTATTGTTCATCTCTGTTTGTTTGTTCTTTAATCCTTCTAGGTCTTTGTTAAACATTTCTTGCATCTTTGTGATCTTTGCCTCCACTCGTTTTCCGAGGTCCTGGATCATCTTCACTATCATTATTCTGAATTCTTTTTCTGGAAGGTTGCCTATCTCCACTTCATTTTGTTGTTTTTCTGGGGTTTTATCTTGTTCCTTCATCTGGTACAAAGTCCTCTGCCTTTTCATTTTGTCCATCTGTCTGTGAATGTGTTTTTCTTTCCACAGGCTACAAAATTGTGTAAGTCTCCCATTTTATATTTGTTTTCCAATTCTTTGTTTTTCTTTTTTTATTTTAATAAATTTATTTATTTTATTTTTGGCTGTGTTGGGTCTTGGTTGCTGGCTGTGGGCTTTCTCTAGTTGCAGCGACTGTGGGATACTCTCTGTTGCGGTGCACAGGGTTCTCATTGTGGTGGCTTCTCTTGTTGTGGAGCACGGGGTCTAGGCACGTGGGATTCAGTAGTTGTGGCTCATCAGCTCTAGAAAACAGGCTTAGTAGATGTGGCACACGGGCTTAGTTGCTCCGCAGCATGTGGGATCTTCCCGGACCAGGGCTCGAACCCGTGTCCCCTGCATTGGCAGGTGGATTCTTAACCACTGTGCCACCAAGAGAGCCCTCTTTCTATTTTCTTTTTCTTGCCTTCTGTGGCTTACTTGAACATTTTTTAGAATTGATTTATCTATAGTGTTTTTTTCTTTCTTTCTTTTTTTAACATCTTTATTGGAGTATAATTGCTTTACAATGTTGTGTTAGTTTCTACAGTATAACAAAGTGAATCAGCTATATGTGACTATATATCCCCATATGCCTTCCCCGTTGTGTCTCCCTCCTACCCTCCCTATCCCACCCTTCTAGGTGGTCACAAAGCACTGACCTGATTTCCCTGTGCTATGCGGCTGCTTCCCATTAGCTATCTATTTTACATTTGGTAGTGTATACATGTCCAAGCCACTCTCATTTCATCTCAGCTTGCCCTTCCCCCTCCCCATGTCCTCACATCCATTCTCTACATCTGCATCTTTAGTGCTGTCCTGCCCTTGGGTTCATGAGAACCATTTTTTTGTTTTTTAGATTCCATATATATGTGTTAGCATACAGTATTTGTTTTTCTCTTTCTGACTCTGTATGACAGACTCTAGGTCCATCCACCTCACTACAAATAATTCAATTTCGTCTCTTTTTATGGCTGACTAATATTCCATTGTATATATGTGCCACATCTTCTTTATCCATTCATCTGTCGATGAACATTGTGGTACATGACTCTTTCTGAATTATGGTTTTCTCAGGGAATATGCCTAGTAGTGGGATTCCTGAGTCATATGGTAATTCTATTTTTAGTTTTTGCAGGAACCTCCATACTGTTCTCCATAGTGACTCTATTAATTTACATTCCCACCAAAAGTGCAAGGGTGTTCCCTTTTCTCCACACCTTCTCCAGCATTTATTGTTTGTAGATTTTTTGATGATGGCCATTCTGACTGCTGTGAGGTGATATCTCATTGTAGTTTTGATTTGCATTTCTCTAATGATTAGTGATGTTGAGCATCCTTTCATGTGTTTGTTGGCAATCTGTGTATCTTCTTTGGAGAAATGCCTGCTTATGTCTTTTGCCCGTTCTTGGATTGGGTTTCTTGTTTTTTTGATATTGAGCTGCATGAGCTGCTTTTATATTTTGGAGATTAATCCTTTGTGAGTTGCTTCATTCACAAATATTTTCTCCCATTCTGAGGGCTCTCTTTTTGCTTTGTTTATTGTTTCTTTTGCTGTGCAAAAACTTTTAAGTTTCATTAGGTGCCATTTGTTTATTTTTGTTTTTATTTCCATTTCTCTAGGAGGTGGGTCAAAACGTATATTGTTGGGATTTATGTCATAGAATGTTCTGCCTATGTTTTCCTCTAAGAGTTTTATAGTGTCTGGCCTTACATTTAGGTCTTTAATCCATTTTGAGTTTATTTTTGTGTATGGTGTTAGGAAGGTTTCTAATTTTAATGTTTTACGTGAACCTTTCCAGTTTTCCCAGCACCACTTATTGAAGAGGTTGTCTTTTCTCCGTTGTATATTCTTGCCCCCTTTATCAAAGATAAGGTGACCATATGTGCGTTGGTGTTTCTCTGGGCATTCTATCCTGTTCCATTGACCTATATTTTTGTTTTTGTGCCAGTACCATACTGTCTTGATTACTGTACCTTTGTAGTATAGTCTGATAATGTTTTACGTGAACCTGTCCAGTTTTCCCAGCACCACTTATTGAAGAGGCTGTCTTTTCTCCGTTGTATATTCTTGCCCCCTTTATCAAAGATAAGGTGACCATATGTGCGTTGGTGTTTCTCTGGGCATTCTATCCTGTTCCATTGACCTATATTTTTGTTTTTGTGCCAGTACCATACTGTCTTGATTACTGTACCTTTGTAGTATAGTCTGAAGTCCAGGAGACTGATTCCTCCAACTTCGTTTTTCTTTCTCAAGATTGCTTTGGCTATTCGGCGTCATTTGTGTTTCCATACAAAGTGAAATTTTTGTTCTAGTTTCGTACAAATTGCCATTTGTAATTTGATAGGGATTGCATTGAATCTGTAGATTGCTTTGGGTAGTATAGTCATTTTCACACTATTGATTCTTCCAATCCAAGAAAATGGTATATCTCTCCATCTGTTGGTATCATCTTTAATTTCTTTCATCAGTGTCTTATAGTTTTCTGCATACAGGTCTTTTGTCTCCCTAGGTAGGTTTATTCCTAGGTATTTTATTCTTTTTGTTGCAATGGTAAATGGGAGTGTTTCCTTAATTTCTCTTTCAGATTTTTCATCATTAGTGTATAGGAATGCAAGAGATTTCTGTTCATTAATTTTGTATCCTGCTACTTTACCACCTTCCTTGATTAGCTCTCGTCGTTTTCTGGTCGCATCTTTAGGATTCTCTATCTATAGTATCATGTCATCTGCAAAGAGCGACAGTTTTACTTCTTCTTTTCTGATTTGGATTCCTTTTATTTCTTTTCTTCTCTGATTTCTGTGGCTACAACTTCCAAAGCTATGTTGAATAATAGTGTTGAAAGTGGGCAACCTTGTTGCCTTGTTGCCCACTTGTTGAAAGTGGACAACCTTGTCTTGTTCCTGATCTTAGAGGAAATGCTTTCAGTTTTTCACAGTTGAGTAGGATGTTTGCTGTGGGTTTGTCATATATGGTCTTTATTATGTTGAGGTAAATTCCCTCTATGCCTACTTTCTGGAGAGTTTTTATTGTAAATGCGTGTTGAATTTTTCAAAAGCTTTTTCTACATCTATTGAGATTATCATATGGTTTTTATCCTTCAATTTGCTTATATGGTGTATCACATTGATTGATTTGCATATATTGAAGAATCATTGCATTCCTGGGATTAAACCCCACTTGATTATGGTGTATGATCCTTTTAATGTGCTGTTGAATTCTGTTTGCTAGTATTTTGTTGAGGATTTTTGTACCTGTGTTCATCAGTGATATTGGCCTGTAGTTTTTTTCTTTTGTGACGTCATTTTGTGGTTTTGGTATCAGGGTAATGGTGGCCTTGTAGAATGAGTTTGGGAGTGTTCCTACCTCTGCTGTGTTTTGGTAGATTTTGAGAAGTATGGGTGTTTGCTCTTCTCTAAATGTTTGATGGAATTCACCTGTGAAGCCATCTGGTCCTGGGCTTTTGTTTTGGAAGATTTTAAATCACAGATTCAATTTCAGTGCTTGTGATTGTTCTGTTTATATTTTCTGTTTCTTCCTGGCTCAGTCTCGGAAGGTTGTGCTTTTCTAAGAATGTGTCCAATTCTTCCAGGTTATCCATTTTATTTGCACATAGTTACTTGTAGTAATCTCTCATGATCCTTTGTATTTCTGCAGTGTCAGTTGTTACTTCTTTTTCGTTTCTAATTCTGTTGATTTGAGTCTTCTCTCTTTTTTTCTTGATGAGTCTGGCTAATGGTTTATTAATTTTTTTATCTTCTCAAAGAACCAGCTTTTAGTTTTATTTATCTTTGCTGTTGTTTCCCACATTTCTTTTGTCACTTATTTCTGATCTGATCTTTTTGATTTCTTTCCTTCTGCTAACTTTGGGTTTTTTTTGTTCTTCTTTCTCTAATTACCTTAGGTTAGGTTGTTTGAGATTTTCTTGTTTCCTGAGGTAGGAATGTACTGCTATAAACTTCCTTCTTAGAACTGCTTTTGCTGCATCCCATAGGTTTTTGGTCATCGTGTTTTCATTGTCATTTGTTTCTAGGTATTTTTTGATTTCCTCTTTGATTTTTGCAGGGATCTCTTGGTTATTTATTAGTGTATTGTTTAGCCTCCATGTTTTTGTGTTTTTTACATTTTTCCCTGTAATTGATATCTATTCACATAGTGTTTGTTCTGAAAAGATACTTGATATGATTTTAATTTTCTTAAATTTGCCAAGGCTCGATTTGTGACCCAAGATATGATCTATCCTAGAGAATGTTCCATGAGCACTTGAGAAGAAAGTGTATTCTGTTGTTTTGGATGGAATATCCTATAAATATCAGTTAAGTCTTTCTGGTCTAGTGTGTCATTTAAAGCTTGTGTTTCCTTATTTATTTTCATTTTGGATGATCTGTCCATTGGTGAAAGTGGGAGCTAACTTTGGGTTTTTTTTGTTCTTCTTTCTCTAATTACCTTAGGTTAGGTTGTTTGAGATTTTCTTGTTTCCTGAGGTAGGAATGTACTGCTATAAACTTCCTTCTTAGAACTGCTTTTGCTGCATCCCATAGGTTTTTGGTCATCGTGTTTTCATTGTCATTTGTTTCTAGGTATTTTTTGATTTCCTCTTTGATTTTTGCAGGGATCTCTTGGTTATTTATTAGTGTATTGTTTAGCCTCCATGTTTTTGTGTTTTTTACATTTTTCCCTGTAATTGATATCTATTCACATAGTGTTTGTTCTGAAAAGATACTTGATATGATTTTAATTTTCTTAAATTTGCCAAGGCTCGATTTGTGACCCAAGATATGATCTATCCTAGAGAATGTTCCATGAGCACTTGAGAAGAAAGTGTATTCTGTTGTTTTGGATGGAATATCCTATAAATATCAGTTAAGTCTTTCTGGTCTAGTGTGTCATTTAAAGCTTGTGTTTCCTTATTTATTTTCATTTTGGATGATCTGTCCATTGGTGAAAGTGGGGCATTAAAGTCCCCTACTATTATGTTGGTCCTGTTGATTTCCCCTTATATGGCTGTTAGGTTTTACCTTATGTACTTTGTTGCTCCTATGTTGGGTCCATAAATATATACAATTGTTTTATCTTCTTCTTGGATTGATCCCTTGATTATTATGTAGTGTCCATCTTTATCTCTTGTCATTGTGTTTATTTTCAAGTCTATTTTGTCTGATATGAGAATTGCTACTCCAGGTTTCTTTTGATTTCCATTTGCATGGAATATCTTTTTTCAACCCCTCACTTTCAGTCTGTATGTGTCCCTAGGTCTGAAGTAGGTCTCTTGTAGACAGCATATATACTGGTCTTGCTTTGGGATCCATTCAGCCAGTCTATGTTTTTTGGTTGTAAAATTTAATCCATTTATATTTAAGGTAATTATTGAAATGTATGTTCCTATTACCACTTTCCTAAATGTTTTTTTGTGTGTGTTATTGTAGGTCTTTTCCTTCTCTTATATTTCCTGCGTAGAGAAGTTCCTTTAGCATTTGTTTAAAAGCTGGTTTGGTGGTGCTGAATTCTCTTAGCTTTTGCTTGTGTGTAAAGGTTTTAATTTCTCCATTGAATCTGAATGAGATCCTTGTTGGGTACAGTAATCTTGGTTGTAGGTTTTCCCTTTCATCACTATAAATATGTCCTGCCACTCCCTTCTGGCTTGCAGAGTTTCTGCTGAAAGATCAGCTGTTAACATTATGGGGAGTCCCTTGCATGTTATTTTTCCCTTGCTGCTTTTAATATTTTTCTTTGTATTTAATTTTTGATAGTTTGACTGATATGTGTCTTGTCATGTTGCTCCTTGGGTTTATCCTGCCTGGGACTCTCTGTGCTTCCTGGACTTGCCTGACTATTTCTTTCCCATGTTTGGGAAATTTCAACTGTAATCTGTTCAAATACTTTCTCAGACACTTTCTTTTTCTCTTCTTCTTCTGGGACCCATATAATTCAAATGTTGATGTGTATAATGTTGTCCCAGAAGTCTCTGAGACTGTCCTCAATTCTTTTCATTCTTTTTTCTTTATTTCGCTGTGCGGTAGTTATTTCCACTCTTTTATCTTCCAGGTCATTTATCTGTTCTTCTGCTTCAGTTATTCTGCTATTGATTCCTTCTAGAGAATTTTTAATTTCATTTATTGTGTTGTTCATCATTGCTTGTTTGCTCTTTAGTTCTTCTAGGTCCCTGTTAAACCTTTCTTGTATTTCTCCATTCCATTTCCAAGATTTTGTTTCATCTTTACTTTCATTACTCTGAATTCTGTTTCAGGTAGACTGCCTATTTCCTCTTCATTTGCTTGGTCTGGGGAGTTTTTACCTTTCCCCTTCATCTGCTGCATAATTCTCTGTCTTCTCATTCCGTTTAACTTGATGTGTTTGGTGTCTCCTTTAAGCAGGCTGCAGGTTCCTAGTTCCCATTGTTTTTGGTGTCTGCCCCCAGTTGTTGAGGTTGGTTCAGTGGCTTGTGTAGGCTTCCTGGGCGAGGGGACTGGTGCCTGTGTTCTGGTGGGTGGGGCTGAATCTTGTCTTTCTGGTGGGCAGGGCTACATCCAGTGGTGTCTTTTGGGGTGTCTGTGAACTTAGTATGATTTTAGGCAGCCTCTCTGCTAGTTAGCGGGGTTGTGTTCCTGTCTCGCTAATTGTTTAGCATGGGGCATCCAGCACTGGAGCTTGCTGGCCGTTGGGTGGAGCTCGTCTTAGCGTTTAGATGGAGATCTCTGAGAGAGCTCTCACTGATTGATATTACATGGAGCCAGAAGGTGTCTGGTGATCCAATGTTCTGAACTCAGCTCTCCCACCTCGAAGGCTCAAGCTGGAGCACCAAGACCCTGTCAGCCACACAGCTCAGAAGGAAAGGGAGAAAAAAGAAGGAAAAAAATGAGTTAGAAAAAAATTTTTTTTATTTATTAAAAAAAAATTAAAAAGAGAGCAACCAAACCAATAAACAAATCCACCAATGGTAACACATGCTAAAAACCAAACTAGGAGAGACCTAAAAATCAGAAAGAAATCAGTCACAGAGAGCAAACCCAAGTCTACTGTTGCTCCCAAAGTCCAGTGCGTCGATATTGGGATGATTCGTTGTCTATTCAGGTATTCCTCAGATGCAGGGTACATCAAGTTGACTGTGGAGATTTAATCTGCTGCTCCTGAGGCTGCTGGGAGAGACTTCCCTTTCTTGTCTTTGTTCACACGGCTCCTGAGGTTCAGCTTTGGTTTTGGCCCCGCCTCTGCATGTAGGTCTCCCACAGACGTGTGTTCCCCACCTAGACAAGAAGGGGTTAAAGCAGTGGCTGATTCGGGCACTCTTGCTCACTCAGGCCATGGGAAGGGAGGGGTACCGTAGTGATAATTCTCTATAGTGTTTCTGAGTGTATCTCTTTGTATAGCGTTTTAGTGGTTTCTCTATGTATTGCATTATGCGTGCATAACTTATCACAGTCTACTTGTGTCATTATTTTACCAGTTTGAGTGAAGTGTACAAACTTGAACTTCCTTAACCTTCTTCTTTTCTAATATAATTGTCTGAAATATTTCCTCTATGTAAGTTAAGAACAACAGCAGATAGTGTTATACATTTTGTTCAACCTTAAACATGATTTGTAAAACAACAGAAGAAGTGAAGCCTGTTGTATTCACCAGTATTTTTGCTTATCATCTTTCCTTTCTCTGATATTCTAATATACCTTCATTTATTACTTCCTTTTTGTTTAGACAACTTTGTAAGTTATCCTTTTAGGGTAGGTCTCCTAGCAACAGATTCTCTTTCATCTGAGACTGTCTTTATTTTCCCCCTTGGTCCTGGAAGTATTTTTGGCAGACACAGAATTCATGTTTGACAGCTGTTTTCTTTTATCACTTCAAAATATTGTACCACTTTTTTGGGCCTCCATGCTGTCAGATGATAAATTTTGTCACTAAAATTGGTGTTTCTCCATAAATAAACATCATACCTCTCTAGCTGCTTTCAAGATTTTTTTCTTTGTAATTTCAGAAATTTGACCATGATTTTTCTTGGTGTGGAATTACTTTTTAATTTCCCTTGTTTGAGGCTTTCTCAGATTCTTAGAGAATTATTTTTCAATCTATTTTCTCTCTGTTACTCAGATTGGGTAAATTAATCTGTCATCAAGTTCTCTCCTTCTCTCCTCTGTTATCTCCACTCTAATATTGAGCCCATCCATCTAGGTTTTATTTCAGTTATTTTATTTGTCATATTTTTCAATCCCCTGATTGACATTTGACTCATTTTTGTAATTTCCATTTCTTTGCTCTTAGTTCTAGACATTTTTAGGGACAAGGATACTTTTTAAAATGATGACCATTTACTTATTAAGTATTTCAGTGTACATCTCTAAAATATAAAATAAACTTTGTGTGTAATTACCATTATTGCACCTAAGATATTAGTGGTAACTCTTTAAAATCAGTGCATATTTCTTTAATGATCTCTCTCAAGTACCTGTTTATAATTGAGTGATTCAAACCAATATATATTCAAGTAAGACCCTTAGGTTACATTTTGTTGTTTTGTCTTTTAAGTTTCTTGTCATCTAGAACAGTGACTTCTCCCTTTTTCATGCCTCTGACCTGTTGAAAAACTAGATGGCTTGTTCTGTGAGATGTCTCACATTGTGGGCTTTTCAGATTGTTTCATTCCCTATAAACTGGAAGTTAGAGCCAAATGCTTGATTAGATCCAATTTCAATATTTTTCTTAAAAAATAGGAAGGCAAATTGTATTATTTTGAGGGGCGTTTGAAGAAAATGGTAACTTTAACATTGCCATGGAAGACTATGTATGTAAATAGTACAAATAATTATTCTATTTATTAAAGTAAAAAATATACTTCATAAATCATGTTCTTAAAGTGCTATTTCTCATAGCTAAAAATTTGGAGGGATTACCTAACTATCCAGTAAAGGAGACTTATTTAAATGAATTATGACATATCCTTACAGTGTACAGCCAATCCTGAAGACATTAAAAAATATGCATAAAAGAGGGCTTAAATTAAAATTTGAGACTATGAAACATGTTCATGGTGTGGTAACTGATAAAAGCTGGTCACCAGGGCATATATATGCTCTGGGTGATTATGATTGGCAGGATCTACAGCACAACACTATCAGTTAGTGGTGGGATCATAAGCTACTTGTCCTGTTCTCCTTTGTAGGAAATAAAGGAAAGAGAGATACCTAATGATCACGCATTGCTTTGTAATAATGCTAATATTAAATTAACGCAAATTATCTTCAAAAAGCATCCCAGAAATAGAATGGTATAAAGAGGATGTAAAACTCTGTGGCTTCCTCAGCTCCTTCATACCACCTTCTTCATAGATGGAGCGCCTGGCTGGGTTCAGTGTGTTTTTATATTAGAAGCCCAGAAACCTGGGAAAGGAGGCAAAAGGCACATTAGATACAACATGTAAAACAGCGTGTATCTGCTTCTTTTCAACCCAGAGATTCAGGGAGCCCTCAGCACATGAATGCCCACCCCGTGACTGAGACACACTGGACGGTCACCCTAGGCACAGTCCAGACTGTGTCATGAGGGTACCCTTCCCCCATGCCATGGTAAGGGGCATCAGAGGCCAGCTAGGCCACAGCTGTGAAAGAGGATGTGACTTCCAGCACCTTGCTATTTCCCCTTTGGGCTTCTTGTCCTTATGTAGCCACCCCACCTTTCCCACTTCTTATTTCCAAAGAACTTCCTCCTCCCAGACCTCTCACCATTCCCGCGTTGGCTCTTACTGTATTTTTATTGGGAGCGTTTGTTTGAGGTGAGGTGGTAACCCGGTGTCCAGGCTCTAACCCGCCAGTAAAGTCTAGCTCTACCACCTGTTGGCATGTGTCTTTAGGCAAGGAATGAACAATTCTCAGACTTAGTTTCTCCAAAGTATCATTAGAAACGCAAAGTGTGGACTTGAAGGTTTTCCAAATATTTAATATAGCTGTTTTGCTAGGTTTCCAATGGCAGGATTTGGGGCTGAAGCTGAGGAAGTTTTTTCCTACTCTCCTTTCTTCCCTCTACTTTCCAACTATGTATTTAGCAGAGAACAGTATTAAAGTAATTTATAGGATATATGTTTTCCCTTGAACTGTTATGTAAAGTTTAACACAGCTAAAAGAAATCAAAGGAACAGATAGCAATTCTTTTTTCTCTTTGCTTATACACACTCCGCCGTTTATCAAAGGGAAATTTTCATCAGCTGAATGCATTCCAACGTGTTTCTTTGTACTTTGTTTAGTTTTAATAGAAGTGCCGTTACGAAAAATTCCTTTATTTCTATAGAGGTTTACATTTCACAATAGATTTTCACATACTTTATTGGATAGTGTTTTTTCTTAAGTTCTGCTGTGTGCTTTATTGAGGTGTAATTTACATACAATAAGATGCACTCATCTTAAGCATATATCATATTGGCAACTGCATACAATTACGTAAACACCACCACATTCAAGATGCAGACACTTCCATCACACCAGTGAGTTCCCCTGTACCTCTGTGCAGGCAATACCTGTCCCCTCCCCATACTTCCAGCCTCAACTGATCAATTACTGATCTACTGATCTGCTGTCTCTGCTGTCTGTCACATGGTTTTTCTTTTTTTTCAGTCTAGATTTTTCACCGGGCATAATATTTTTGAGATTCATGTTGCACGTATTGGTAGTTTATTCTTTTTTATTTTATTGATGATTAGCATTTTAGAATTTTAGAATATATGAATAGTTCAGTTTTTGGCTACTGAGAATAATGCTGTGGGCATTTATGCATAAGTCTTTGTGTGGACGTGTTTTCATTTCTCTTGGGTAAATACCTAAGAGTGGAATTGCTGAGCCTCACAGCAAACGTATGTTTAACTTATTACTAATTGTTTGTGGGAGGATGTTTTGATATCACAAAAACTCTGTGCCAGAGGAAGACAGCTCTTCCTACTTTACAGGTAAGGACTGAGGCATGAACAAAGTTTGGTGATTTACTCTGACTTTTCTATTAGGCTTGTGACATGCTAAGACTGGGCCATGTGTCTCCAGTACTCACTTGTCTTTGGTTTGTTTTCTTTCTTTTTGAATCTTTTGCTTTAATACAAGAATATAAGCTAATTGTTACACAAAATTTGAAAATATAGATTATGAAGGGAAAAGGAACCAAAAATCGCCTGTTCCCTCTGCTCAGAGGAGGGCATTGTTAACATCTTTTATATCACTTCAGGCTTGTGTCTGTGTATGTGTGTGTTTCTTCTTAGAAAATGGGTTAAGACTGTGCATAACCATTTGTATCTCCATTGTCACACTCAATCATGAGTCATTTTCCTCACTTCTATCATGGAGATCATTTTACATCAATAAGGATACACCTGTAACATTCCTGTAAATGGTTGCTGAATCTTTATGTGGATGATTCAGTCTAACTCTTCATTTCAATGGCATGTTCCACTCAGGTTATTTTCAGTTTTGTGTTATTACTAGCAATAGTCTTGCATTTGTTTTTAATAATTTATTTGTATCTCCACCTATTTCTAAACCATATTTTTGCATTTTGAGATGGTCATTTGATTTAAGATTTACTGTTCTTCAAAAGCATAACTTTGGTTTTTTTCCAAGTTACACTGGAGATGTTGGTAAGGGTATTGGACCTGCTGTATCGGTGGAGGCATGGAGCTCATCTAAGTGAAAAAATATACCTGTTATTCAAGATACTCCAGTGATGGGTTTTGTATTTTGTCACAAATATTTTTTTATTTGAATATGAAGGAAAAAAAAGTCTTACCTCACAAAAGAGGAACGTTGAGTAAAATTTTGGCAGGAAAGGGTCTGAAAGAACAAGCTTTCTTCAACAATGCAACTCCAGAGGTTTCACTTCTCCATCTGCCTCTTCTCTTCCCAAGCTAGAAAACTCTTAAAATACATAGACCCTGTTGAAAAGCGCTTCAGTATTAGAGTGGGGGTAGAGCTGATGAAAGGGAAGGAGCCAGTTCAGTAACCAGCCTCAATGACAGCAATAAAAATAATCCAGTTCTCTCCCCAAGCATCCATTCTCAAATTGTCTCTGTGCAGTCACATGTACTAAACTTATTCCTCTTGAGTTTCCCATAAAGAATAACTCTTCTCAAAGGGAACCCTCTTGCACTGTTGGTGGGAATGTAAATTGATACAGCCACTATGGAGAACAGTATGGAGGTTCCTTAAAAAACTAAAAATAGAATTACCATATGATCCAGCAATCCCACTACTGGGCATATACCCAGAGAAAACCATAATTCAAAAAGACACATGTTGGGACTTCCCTGGTGGCCCAGGGGTTAAGGATCCACCTGCCAATGCAGGGGACATGGTTTCAAGCCCTAGTCTGGGAAGATCCCACATGCCACGGAGCAACTAAGCCTGTGTGCCACAACTACTGAAGCCCATGCACCTAGAGCCCGTACTCCGCAACAAGAGAAACCACTGCAACGAGAAGCCCACGCACCACAACGAAGACCCAACACAGCCAAAAATAAAAAAGGACACATGCACCCTAATGTTCATTGCAGCGCTACAATAGCCAGGTCGTGGAAGCAACCTAAATGCCCATCGACAGATGAATGGATAAAGAAGATGTGGTACATATATACAATGGAATATTACTCAGCCATAAAAAAGAACGAAATTGGGTCATTTGTTGAGACATGGATGGATCTAGAGACTGTCATACAGAGTGAAGTAAGTCAGAAAGAGAAAAACAGATATCATATATTAACACATATATGTGGAACCTAGAAAAATGGTACAGAGAAACCAGTTTGCAGGGCAGAAATTGAGACACAGATGTAGAGAACAAACGTATGGACACCAAAGGGGGAAAGTGGCGGGGGGGTGGGGGTGGGGGTGTGATGAATTGGGTGATTAGGATTGACATGTATACACTGATGTGTATAAAATTGATGACTAGTGAGAACCTGCTGTATAAAAAAAGAAATAAAATTAAATTAAAAAAAAGAAAGAATAACTCTTCTCAAAGTCTCTTTGCCAGAAAAAACAATAGAATAGGAAAGTCAATTGAGGAGATTAATTTGCACTTAAAATTATTTTTTCACTCCCAAGTTTCATTTTCTGAAAGGAATATTTTCAGAGACTTGAAGTAGAAGGAAGTTTGGATATCATTTAGTACAGTCTCCTCGTTTTATAGATGAGGAGGTAGGTGAAGATGTATTGTTTAGGTTTCATTCTGATCTTAGTTTTCTTTTTTGCTCTAAAGTTTCAGTTGTTCAGTTCTTGTATTATGCAACTCTTCTTGAAAAGGGTTGTTGCCCCAGTAACTCCTTGATACACAATGACTGACCTGGGTTTTTCTAACAAAAAGGTATTTTCTTTCTTCAAGGGATGAAGTTCGAACCCATCAGGATTATTTCTATTTGAGGAATGAACTAATCAACTTCCCTCAATTAATCCACTACATTTCCCTATTTCTTTGACCTTTCTTGTGTCACTCTTCCTGATATAGAAGAAGAAATAGCCTTATTCCTACAAAGCCATACTTTTCATGTGTGTTCTTTTTCCCCCTTTTGTTTCATAAATTAAAAAAAAAGTAAACCATGTTAATTGAATGCAAAATAGAAAGTAGCTAAGATGCCAACAGCAATTCCTATCTCAGCAATAATTGTCTAGAAAATATAAGATATAAATCACATTAGGTATATAAAGTATAATGTAGTCATTAACCTAATCAAGGATGCACAAAACCTGTATGAAGAAAAATTTTAAACTCTGTCGTGGAACACAAGAAAACCTGATGTACTACGTTCATGGACTGAATGACTTAATATTTATTAAGATATCATTTCTTCCTTAATCAATCAGGTCATTCAAGCTTATCAATAAAACTCTAACAGGATCTTTTTTTCCTCCAATTTTATTGGGATACAATTAACAGATAGTATTGTATTCGTTTTAAATGTACAACATGATGATTAGATATTTGTATATATCGTGAAATGATTACCACAATAAGTTAAGTTAATATGCATCACCTTACATTGTTAGAATTTATTTCTTGTGATGAGAACTCTTAAGATTTACTCTTTTAGCAACTTTCAGCTATACAATATTGTTAAATTTGGTCACCATGTTGTACATTACATCCTCAGAACTGATTTATCTTATACCTGGAAGTTTGGACTTCTGACCACTTTTACCCATTTTGCCCACCACCCACCTTAACAGGATCATTTTTAGTACTCAACCATTGAATCTAGAATTTTCATGGAAGTATAAAATATAAAATAGTTTAAAAAAAATTTTTAATAAGACCGAAGGAAGTGGGAGAGTTTAGAGTCACCCTTCTTAATATTAAGTCCTGATACAAAGCTGATATAAAAAAGAATGTACAACACCACCAACAACAAGAACAAGAAACCCAAGTGCATCAGAGTAAACAGCATAGAACACAAACACATTCACACATATTTACCTATTTGTCTAATATTCTACATAGCTTATGATAGAGATGGCATCACCAATCATTGAAGAAAGAATGGACATTTAGCAGAAGTAGTGAGAAAACTAGCTTACTATATAGAAAAGATACTGTTGAATCCCTACCTCATACCATATATATGGTGAACTCCAGAGGAATTAAAGACCAATTTCAAACGTAAAACTATACAGTTAATAGAAAAAATATATAGGCAAATATTATAGTAATTTTAGAGTGGAAAAAGAACTCTTAAATAAGACCTTCTCAAGGTAGAAGCCATGAGGATAAAGCTTGATGGGTTTTAATATATCATTATTAAGGTTTTCAGTTCAATGACATATTCAGTCGACAAAGTTGGCAGAGGGATGATGGAGCAGAAGGAATCACTTGTAATGTTCAAAGATGACAATGCGCGCGCGCGCGCGCACACACACACACACACACACACACACACACACTGAGAGAGAGAGAGGAAACAATTAGAAAAATGGGCAAAGATAAGAGAAGTCAGCACACTGAAGGGGAAACACAGTTACAGTAAGTGAAGAGATGGTTAAACTCACTAGTAATCAAAGAAATCCAAAGGGAACAAAGTAGCACATTACATCTATCAGCATGGAAAAAATATAGAAGGATTGTATTGTTAGCACAGATGTGGGGAAACAAAATTCACATGCACATCTGGTAGGAGTAAAACTGCAGTTGTGCTGGAGAGAGGTTTGGCAGTATGTGTTGAAATTAAGTGTGCGACTAGCCTATAATTTAACAATCCCTTGTCTGGATACCTACCCCTAAAAAACTCTTTCTCAGGTCCATGTCAGGACATGTATGAGGTTGTTCATTGAAATGTTTTTAGTGTTAGCCGGGAGTTGGAGGTAAACTAGGTGTTCATCATTAAGAGAACGGATGACTATAATAGGGGATATGCCTACAGTGGTATATGATGCAGCAGTTAGAAACTATAAGATAAATGTACATATGGTAACACAGAGCTCAAGAATACAGGGTTGAGTAAACAAGGAAGCAGAATGAGATCTATAACAAAACATTTTGTGAGTTTGAAACAAAGTATACAAAGCAATACTATGCATCTTTCAAGGATACTTATATATCCAATGACACACAATACATTAAAGAAAAATTGGGGTAAATGTGGAGATATAAGGGAAAATATGAGAAGGCTTAACAGACCTGAGATGATATTGTGCCTTAAACTGTACAATGAACTCAACTCTGCACCTGTGAAAAAATCTACATATTCACTCACACAGAGAAGTACCTATTGAGCACCTGCTGGAAGAGAAAAAAGTATCACCCAAACCTCACCACATAGAAATAACCATTTTTGCCATTTTGTAGACCTGTGCTCTTTTCTCCTCCTCCTTCTCATATTTCTGAATCCTTGACTAACAAAAATTATACTTTTCTGTTGAAACACACTTTTCCTTTTAAAATATATCATTCCCAATGCTACAAAATTGGCTTTTTCCCCTTCCTAAAAGTGACCCATTCTCTTGACCACCATCATCTGCCTTTCTATTTCTCTTGACAAGACAACATCATCAAATAACTTTTAACATTCACTTCTCAATTTAGAATGGTTGTCATTTCTTCCAAATTCTATTAAAGCTGTTTTCTCAGAGGTTGCCATTCGTTTCTTAGTTTTAATCAAGTGGTATTTTCTCTGTTTAAATAAATAAGCATTTATTGCATATATACCTTGATATATAGCATGATGCCAGGATCTAGGTGTTGGGGCTACAGGAAGATTTTAGTACAGTCCCTGTGTTCTTGGAGGTCATACTCTGTTTGGAAAGTAGATGTGGAAATGGATAATCTTATGTGATGTTCTAATTACAGAGATCACATGTGCCCAGGTTGCTACTGGAGCTCAAGTGGGAACTTTGGATTCAGGAAGACTTTTTGGAGAAGATTCAGTCTGAGTGTTAAAGGGTGAACCAGTTAAATAACATTAAGGAATTCTAGACAAGTAGCTCTCTAACCTAGCTGTGCATTTGGCTTAAAAAAATACCAATGCTTAGCCACCCCCCCCACCCCAGACCAATGAAATCACAATGTCTGGTGTAGAACCTGGATATGTATTTGAAATTCCTCCTGTGATTTGAAGGTGCAGCCAGATCTGAGAACCACCAATCTAGGCTGATAGACGAACGTGAGCAAGGCTAAGGGGGTGTAGAGAGTTAGGCCATGGGACTAGTAAGTGTCAGTGCCTCCAATCCTGGACTGGCTCACTTCAAAGAATGTTTTTAACCCCTCCTTGTTGCTGTTTCCATACCACTGCGGTGGCCTTAGGGTACATGACATTATGCTGCAGTGAGACAATTTAGTGGTTTAGAACAATACCGTCTTGTTTCTGCTTGCTTCCATGGAGGGTCATTGGGGGAGGGGTTCCTGCTTGATGTGATTCTCGCCCTGGGACTCAGGCTTGTGGAGCTTTCACTGTTTGGAGCCAGTTGCCCTTTCAGGCGAGGGAAAGTAGTGAATTGTACACCAATTCTTATAGGCTTCCACCTGCAGGTGACCCATGACACTTCTGCCCACACACACTGGCCAAATCAAGTCTGGTGGCGGAATCTGACACCATGAGGTGGGGCGTGCTCCTTCAGCATGTGCCTGAAGTTAGCTGAAATATTTGTGAAAACAACTACCTCTAAGCTCTATGGAATCAAATGGAGCTCAGTTGCCACAGGCAGCCAGCTATATGCATCTGTGGTTCCACAACGCAGTGTAACCTGGAAGTAGTGATTTCACTAGATTTGGACCAACTAGGAAATCCCCGGGGGAGCTGGATGCTGTACTTTTTCTTTCTTACATCTAATGTGCCCACTTTCAATTTCTCAACCCAAGTTCTGGACTCGCCAGAAAATAAGCGTTGGGTTTCCAACATACAAGCACTTCCCATATTATTCAGATGGAAACCATCTTTCATCTTCAGAGGGCAAAATCAATGTAACAATGACTTTTTGAAGTGATCAGAATGAGTACCCAGCCAGGCTCCATTTCTCCTTTTCTATTTGTGGAGGTCTCCCTTGTAAGAATGATTTCTAAGTCCTGTTGACTCGGGCCAGTTTCCTCCTATCTTTGTTTCCGTTGCTTGTAAGTTGAAACAATATTTCCTAATTCTTTATGATTTCAAGCAACGTACCCATAAGTAGTCTCATTTCATCCGCAAATCAACTTTATGGTGAATGGATTATTCAATCTTATTTTACAGATGAAGAAGTTGAGGTTCAGAGAGGTGAGACAAGGTCTCACAGAGATTTTTGAAATATTTGTATCTCCTGACAGCCACTATGGTCTTCTTTCTACTTTGTATGAGTTTCTCTCTTTCATGAGTCAAAATATTCATTCATTCATTCATTCATTTATTCATTGACTCAAAAAGAACATGTTATCTACTGGAAGCAATGGGCCAGCTGCAGGGGCTGCATATACAGGTCTCTTGTCATGGAGGAGTGTTCTGTTAGAGAAGTTGCTGTTCGTTGCTCAACTAACAGCCTTTCCTTTTCCTAATAGAACTCTACTACTTTTTCAGGAAACGAGCATACTGTGTCCCTTGATCTCAGAGACCCTAAGTCCCTACCCCAGGCTCAGGGGATGTCCCTGATTTGTCTAAACCAGTCATACACTTCTCATAGGTTGGATTTGAGAACTGGTTGGTAGCCTTGTTCTGGATAATAAGTTATAAGAGGAAGACTGCTTAGAAGATCTTTCCTTCCTCAATGAAAGTCACGGAACAATGACGTGAGAACCCTCTGACTCTCCTTTCCCCTTCCCAAAAATGAACCTGACGTTCAGCGGTACGTCAACTCTACTGTGACCATGTTGTGACAGATGAATAAGAGAGAACAGAAAGAAAAGAGCCTGGGTCCTTGACAATTTTGAATCTGTGGGTTGCCTACACCCAGATGTCTTGTTATGAGAGGAAAAAACAAACCCTTTAAGTTTAGGCTTCTGTGAATTGGATTCTCTGTTGCCCACATTTGAATGAATTCCTAAGTGATTCAGCTGACTATTTTGGTGACAAACATACGAATTCTTATCTGTGTTAGAGTTCTTAGTCATTGCTGCTTCACCCCAGCCAGTTCTGAGGGACTGTACCCCATTCATAGCCCTCATCGCTCAAATTGCAAATGGAATGATTGTATTCTGCACAGTGGGGTCTTTCTTCTCATGATCCTAGGGTGCCAACCACAGACCTGCCAGTGAACTACAACCTAAGGCCTGTCATGGGAAATGAGAAATGGAGGAACTGGAGTTCTCTTTCAGGGCTGTGGAATTTATAACGGAGAGAATGAGTCAACCAACTCAGAGAGCTGAACTGAGGGTCGCAGAGAGGGCTTGGGTCTGGGGTGTGTGATGTGGACCAGGAACAAGCTGAAGTCATGAGGAAACTGGTCATGGGGAGAGGTTCAGAGTTGAGCAGAAAGAGACACCTGAGAGAAGAGCAGAGCAGGTGATGTCTTGGAGGTTCTTGATAGGGTAGGCATTCCAGACCATGAGTGCCCTTGTCAGGAGTCCCCTCTTCTCTGGGGTAATATGAGTGACCCTCTGTCCTTGTCCTCAAAGAAGCTCTAGCTAATATACTAGACAACAAAAGCTATATTGTGAGTTAATTTTTTAACGTTTCCTATCTCTCTTTCCTTGCATAAGTAGTGTAAAAGATAATACTTCTTTACAGGTTTGTGGTTGGGGATATATGTGAACAACGCAGTACTTAGCACATAGCTGCAGTTTAATGAATGTTAATTCCTTTCCATTTTCCTAATAACTAGGGCTGTATGGAGGTAGAATGGACTACTTGGAAGCAAGTAGGCAAGCAGACGCTTGGCCACATGTATCAGGCTTTGAAAGGATGGTAAATTAGTGATCTTTCGCTTGCCTTTCTTTTCCAAGATTCATGAATCTCCACATCTCTGATTGAATTAGCTTCTCAAGGTAAACTGGTCTATTTTCTTTGCCTTGTACTAGTCCCTACAAAGGAGTGGGTTAAAATGATTGGCTATACCCACCCACTCAGATGCTGGACTGGATCCACACAAATTGAGGAATGGTTGGTTCCGCAAAGGAAGGGTTGATTCCACAAAGGAAGGGATGATTCTACAAAGGAAGGGATGTTGAGCAGGCAATGACAAGATATCCACTGCAACAGGTCATTCTGCCTTCTGTGTTCCTTCAACACTACCTGAATAGCAGCTACTTGTATAATTAACATTTGTTGGGTGTTCATTATTTGCCTGGTACGCTGCTAAATGCTTTCCATGGACCATCTCATTTAGTACTCAACAGCAATCCAACATGTAGGTACTATTAACTCCATTTTATAGAGGGGTAATTGTGCACAGAGAGGTTAAGTAAATTGCTCATAGCCACACAGCTGGTATGTGGTCAAGATGGAATCCAGGCAGCCTGATTTCCCATCCCACAGGAAATCATAGATAGTAAGGAAGCTGATGCAAGGGTCACTGGGTGAGAGGAAGCTTGCTGAGTGGATCCTCCTGGTTGACAATAAGCAGGAGAGGCTACCCTTCTCCTACTAAGAGAACCCATAAAATAGTCCCCTTCTCAGGCTAAAGCCATTTCCTGATCTCAAGAATCATAAGCTGTACAAGCTGGAGGAGATTTAAAGATCTTACAACTAGTCAGTTCTTGAAAATGCTCCCAATTGTGAAATTCTTTTTTTTAATAAGTTTTACTTTCAGGTTCAATTATCATACACAAAAGATAGCAATCAGCTATACTTCAATTTAAAAGAAAAAAAGAGAAAAAGATGTGTTCCTTTTTGCCCTCAGGATGGTGCCCATACTCCTTCATGTGGCTTTTCAGGCCCTTGGTGATCTGACCCCAGCCTGTGTTCCAGCCTCCTCACTTGGCACTTCCATTTCTTCCTCCTGATTTCAAGTCCAGCCATATTGAAATCCACACACACACACACACACACACACACACACACACGCACCAATCAAAATCCTTGGATCCCTACAAGGTCTCATTGTTAGTCTACACATAGCCCTGTTTTATTTTTTTAACTTTTTTTTTTGGAGAGAACATTTAAGTTCTGCTTTTATTTTTAAATACTATAATATACACTTTAAAATAGTTTTAATAATGTAATAAACACCTGAAAAGCTGAAATTCTTCAGTTAGTCTGAAATGCCTTGCGGCTATCACCAATGAATTTTATAGGCTCCTCCCTCTGCCTGAAATTCTTTCTACCCCACCCCAATCCTCTCCAATGTCCTTTAGGTCTAGACTTAGAGAGTGTCCTTGACTCTTTTCTTCCACCTTTAAGACTGGGCTAGGAATCTTTTCCTAACACTCCCATAGTGTTCCATCCTTTCCCTGTCACATCTTATCAAAATGTGCTTTATTGCCTGTTAACTTGCTTGTCTCTCACTAGGAAACACTAGCCCATGAGCTTATTGAGGACAAGAATGGCTGGTGTAACACTGCAGCCTGGCACATTGCAAGAACTCAATATATAGTTCAGAGGCTGACAATATTTTATTGTTAAGACCAGATGGTAAACATTTTTGGCTGTGTGGACCATACAGTATCTGTTGCATTTACTCAACTCTGCCGTTGCTGTGTGAAAGCAGCCATAGACAAGAAGTAAACAAATGGGCATGGCTGTGTTGCCATAAGACTTTATTTATAAAAATGGATAATGGGCCGTAGTTTGCTGACCCCTGCTATAATGATGACGAAATGAAGAAATAATAATGAATGAGTGGGATTATAGTTAACCAGAGAGGAATTACTGGCTACCAAAAAGACCCCTTTATCAGGAAACATGTATTCTATTTTCTTTCTATTACTTAAAAGACTTTTATCCTCTGTGGTCTTATCTGTAGAAGGGGACCTGATAATAGCGCCTCTGCCTAAAGATGAACCTATCAGGTCCTTAAGGGTAAAATCTATGAACCTATCAGGTCCTTAAGGGTAAAATCTATGAACCTATCAGGTCCTTAAGGGTAAGACAAATCTTATTTGTCTTTACTCCCAGAGCCCATAGCCTAGCAGAGTTCCCACATGCCTAGGGTATAATAGGTGGCAGACACTAGCTGGGGTGAAGTGATTGGTGAGGCACGTGGTTGGATCAGATAATAGTGTAAACTCTTAAGACTGGGAAAACTTTAGTCATCCAGCCAAATTACCACTATGTAGAGGTCCTTCTAGGTTTAGACTTGGGGTCTTTTGATTCCAAATGACAAAAGACTCAACACAAATTGCTGAAGCCCTAAAGGGAATTTACTGGCACATTGATGTGCCTTGATTAAGGGACTCAAATCATGGTTTCTCTATGTCTCCACTTGCCTTCTGCCTGATTGGTTCTCTTATCAGGCAGCCTTCACCCATTGGCTGTACGATGAGTAACATTGGCTTCAGGCTCATGTCCTCACAGTTCAAAGACCAGCGGAAAACAGGGAGAGTCCCTATTTCTCAAAAGTTCTAGTAAATGTGACAAGACTGTGTATCCTTGGCTTTGTTTGGGTCACCTGTCCATCCTTGAGCCAATCACCACAAATAAAATCAATGCCAACTGCACTTTGTTGACTGGGAAAGAGGGAGAGCAGCTTCTCCAGAGGCAAACGCCATACATAGAAAAAAAAGGTGGCAACCACATGGAGAATCTAGGAATGCTATTGCCCCTCCCTGAAGAATACTATGCTTTAATACAATGATACAAATTAACCATCCAATATTAGGGTGTTTGTGAATTCCCTGAAGCCTGTCCACTGATCCCATCTTAGGAAGAGAAGACAGCAAAGCTTAGTCTCTTTTTTCCAGTGTGTAACCCCTTCCAGATACCAAATTACTAGTAGCATTTTCATTTCTAAAATAAACATATATGTACTTCTTTAATAATAAACTTTATGTATTTTAGAACAGGCTTAGATTTATAGAAAAATTGTTTTGCTAATACAGAGAGTTCCCATATAACCAATACCTAGTTTTCCCCATTGTTAACATCTTCCATTAGTGTGGTGTATTTGTTACAATTAGTGAATGAACATTGATAATTATTATTAACCAAAGTCCAAAAGTTTCCTTAGTTTTTACCTAATGGCCTTTTTGTCTTCCAGGATCCCATTCAGGATACCACATTGCATTTAGTTACCATGGCTCCATAGGCTCCTCTTAGCTGTAAGTTTTTTAGATCTTTCTTATTTTTGATGACCTTGAAGTTTTGAGAAAACACTCGGCAGATACTTTGTAGAACGCCCCTCAGTTGGGCTGTGTCTGATGTTTTTCTCATAAGTAGACTTAGGTTGTGTGTTCTTGGGAGGAGACTGTAGAGGTAAAGCGCCGTTTATCTCACATCTTGCATCCTATCAACATGACTTATCTCTGTTGACGATGATCTTGATTGCCTGCCTGAGGCAGTGTTTGCCAGGGTTCTCCACTGTTAAGTTCGTCTTTTTTTCTCCCTCTCCGTACTGTATTTTTTTGGGAGAAAATCACTGTGTCCAGCCCACACTTGAGGAAGGGAGTTTTGCTTCACCTCCTTGAGGAGGGTGTACCTACATACATGACTTGGAATTCTTCTGTGAAGAAGATTTGTCTCTTCTCCCCCACATATGTATTGATTCCATTATGTATTATATCAGTATGGAGTCATAGATACCTTATCTACTTTGGGTTATAATCCGGTACTACTTTATTTATGTTGTTGTTAAGATTGTTCTAGCTCCGGTCATTAGGAACTCTTTCAGTTGTCTCCTTTGTCCCTTTAACAGCTTTAAATTGTAGATTGCCCCCCCCCCCACTCCCGTCCCCAGCACTTCCCTACTTCCTAGCACTGCAAGATGCTCCAGACAAATCTTAAATATTTCCTGCCTCAGTCCTAGAATCGGTCATTTTCCCAAGGAGCTGTAGTTCCTTTTGTTGGAGAGTAGTGTTGGAAACTAAGATCTGAGTGCTAGGTGTGCTCAGTATGTGCATTTAAAAAATAAATGTAAATAACAAATAAATTCTTCTAAGTTATTTAAAATAATCTAGTTATTTTAAAAAGCTTCTTACTAAAAATATAGTGAATTCCTTTCCTACTTCTTTCCATAAAATTCGAACCCCATGGGGTTTTCTTCAGTTTTTTACATCCATATTACTAATAATGGGCTTCTGCTGGTATTGTTTGATCAGTTTGGACATTCACTATCGACCTCCTGTAATGGCAAGTAGGGTTTGACTCTAGCGCCACCACCCTACTTTCTGTCTGCGCATCTTCCCAAGGAAGTTGTATTTCAATTTTGTGTTAAACCAGTAGCCAGAGTTCCTATTATTATGATATGACCATCATTTTCCCCTGTGAGTTTTGAAAGCATTCCTGCATTATTTTCTAGCTTGGCTATTTAGAAGACCAATGCAATTCTGATCCTAAATCCTTTCAATGCAATATGTTTTTGCTTGTTTTCCCTCTGGAGCTTTTTAATATCTTCTCCGTATGCCTAATATTCTTATATTTCATGATAATATACTATTTCTGTGGGGATCTTTTTATTCATGAAGTTTAGCCTTTGGCCCTACCAATCTGGAGACTCATGTTTTTGAGTTATGAGAATTTAGAAAAATATTTCTTTAATAATTTCCTCCTCTCAATTTTCTGTTTTAATATTCTGAAACACCCCTAGCTATTAGACTTCATAGATAGGTTATATTTTCTAGAAAATTTCCTTAACTTTATTTTTCAAATCTTCCATAAAATTTGGGGGTAAGTATAATCTTTTAAATTTCTAGGAGCTCTTTCTTTTTTCTCTGATTTTTCTTTTTTATAGTTTCTCTGTTTCTTTTTTTCTTGGAAGATATTAGTTTTGGGGGTTTTGTTTGTTTGTTTATTTGTTTGCTTGTTTTATTCTGCTCTCTCTGTTGTCTTTCCATCTTTTTCGTACAGAAGACTTTCCTGAAATGTCGAGATTCTTGGTTGTTTATTCATATCTTAAAGTGACACCCTAAAAACTGATCAGCAGTGCTGCACGCATGACTGAGACTCATGCACTGGTGACTTTATTGAAGGGGGATTGGGTGATATTGTTGGGGGACACCCAAATATCAGTATCTTTGAGTGTTTCATTTGGGCCATCAGTTTATTGAGAGATTAAATCACCCAGTTTCCTGGGAATAGGGTGGGAAAAGGATTCACAGTTTAGTGAACATACAGTGGAAAAACTTTCTTTGAATGCCTCTATTTTCATCCCTTCCCCCCTGTTTTCTGGGTTCTC
This sequence comes from Neophocaena asiaeorientalis asiaeorientalis, assembly GCF_003031525.2. Taxonomy (NCBI): domain Eukaryota; kingdom Metazoa; phylum Chordata; class Mammalia; order Artiodactyla; family Phocoenidae; genus Neophocaena; species Neophocaena asiaeorientalis. The sequence goes on from NW_020174788.1 coordinate 2,019,613, forward strand.
TGATTCCAGAGCCTCAACCAAGATTTGTATTTTCACTAATCCTTCAGTGTGAGAAATTTGAAGGTTTAAGGTTCATTTGGCTGGTGACAATCAAATGAAAATTTCTAAAACAATCTAGAACATCTGTGCATCCTTAAATTCCCTCTCTGGGGCTAGGTAGGAGTTGGCCACTGGTATGCTTGGTCTCATGGTGCAATGCCATAAGCGTCACAGATCAAAGGAGGGTGTAGTGATTAAGATCACGGACTTTGGGATCAATCAGAAAGTCTTGGCTTAAGTTCTGTTTCTACAGTATTTTTGCTGTGAATGTCATTTACTTAGCTCCCTTAAGCTTCAGTTTCCTCATCCGTTAAAATAGAAAAAAATTTTCTATTTCTTAGGGTGTGAGAATTCAATAATACAGCTCTATTATGTAGCAGAGTGCCTGGCATATAATTAAGCACTCAATAACTAATGATGATGATTTAGAAAACACATCTGGTTGGTGAGCATTGATTTGATTCCTCCTCTAAATGATTCTGTGGTTCTGGATATACTGTTGAATCCATAGCGTGCAGAGGGGCCATAAGTATCATCTAGTTCAAGCCCTGAAATCTAGTTCATGAATTGTCTTGCGTGCTCCTCTCCATCAAGTGGTTTCACTAGCAAGTGGTAGAATTGGGCCCAGACCTTGAGCCTGTTTCTTACCTGAGCCTGTCTGGTAACTGTCACCATATGCTTCCTCTAGTGAACCTCTTTCCTTGCCCAGTAAACTCTAATGGTGTTTTTGGCTTATGTGATAGTTGATGGCAGCCCTGCTTTTGTTTCTCTATTATCAGGGCAAGGGGTACAGGGGCTGGGTGAGGGAGAACCCAGAATGGAAGCAGAGCCAAATTCCCATCTAACTTGCCTCTGGCTCACATGAGGAGTCTGTGTGTAAACCACCGCCAGAGGGGAGAGTTAACTGCATTTTATTGTAAGCTGCATGGTAGCTAGGAGGATGAGTGCACATACACACAAGCATAGATGCTCATGTACGTGTAGGAAATCCCCCTATATGAGTGGACAGTGGAGTACATGCATGCCCACACCATCACTCCACGTGTTTGCACACACACTAATGGGCAGGAGAAACGTGCTCAGCACATTTTATTATACATCGCAGATTGAGGAAGACCATTCAGGAGGGGGAAAGGGAAGATTATGAGGCAAAACGAGAAATGAAACCCAAAGATCCCGCCCTGTCAGCATTAACTGGAGTATAAGAAATGGAATTTGGACAGACAGACAGACTCCTGGGGCCTGCCAACAACCAAAATGTCCAAAGGGCCTCTGATTCTCTGGCTGGTGATTGAGCTCGAGCGGCTTTATCTGAGTAAGTGTTCTCAGACCTTCCATCCAGGAGTCCCTGGAGGCTTGGCACCTCCCAGATTTCCATGGCTGATCTATAAAGGTGAAGTCCATTTCATTCCTGCATCCACTCAGCTTCTCTTGTTTGGAAGGTCTCTCCCTTTCTTTGTGACACAGGGTTTATCTTGAGAGTGGTTTGGGAGTTTTAGGGTGGGGGTATTTATGTTCATACCAGGAATGGTGATTTAAGAAGAGACACAGAGATAAGGGGTCAGATAACATGGGGAAAAGAAATGTCCTTTGCAGGTTTTACTAGCACAATCAGAGCCAGGGGAATTTGTTCTGCTAAGACGCCTTATTATAATCCTTATTTTTCTCTTTATTTTTAGGAGTTTTTGTTTGCTTCTTGGTTTGTTTTATTTTGCTGGGGGTCAGGCGTCCAGGTGAGGTTTACCTTTTCTGCATATTGTTTCCAGGTTTCGGATGCAAATGTACACACACTAGGTGTGGACCAGTATAGACCTTCACATCCTGCTGCTATACAGGTGGAATGCACTGGGCTGAGCTGAAGTTGTATCTTGGTCATTAACTTTTGACACTGGCGAGTATGGCCCTTCCATGGAAGAAATGAGGGACTTGGAAAAGACCAGTTTTAACAATCCATGATTCTAGAACTAGACAATATCTAATGTCCCTTGCAGTTTTAACAGTTCATAGTTTCTGCACGTGAATCTTTCAAATGTGCTGCGTGAGAAAACACCTACATTCCATGAAAAACAAGCCTTTGTCATACTGTTCTTTGTGCCTTTCTTTCCTCTAGAACTCCATAAACCCTCAGGTCTCCACCTAAGTCAAGCTTTTCCTGACTACCCATAGCCTCCAAACTGGTTTAAGTGTTTCTGCTGTGAGTTCCTGTCCTCCCTGGAGTCCCACCATTAGAGAACTTGTCGCCCTGTAGTAGTTGCTCATTTAACTGTCTCTCTCCCCAGATACCCTGTGGGAGTTAGTGGAATGAAAGCAGTTCCTTTCCCTTTCTTTATCATTGTTTTTGCCTGGTCTTTACCTTGTCCTGGGACCTGGAGGTGTGGAGGGTTTGGTGATGCTGAAAGTTGCTCTGACCACCTTTCCGGCTACTGGCTGGACACTGACTGAGTGGGCTTCTCCAACCCTACCTGAAGAAGGCAGCACCTGGTGGATGATCTCTTTGTTTTTCATTTGTGCCTTTTCTAAAATGACCACTTTAGAAGGCAGTGACTGCTCAGACTCATTGGTGATCAGAACTGAATGTGCTCTTAAAAGATGCCAGATCAAACCCTTCACTCTGTAGATGATGAAATTGAGACCCAGACTGGGGAAAGGCCTTGTTTAAGGTCACCAGCTAGAGAAGAAACCAAGCTGGCACCAGAACCTAGGTTGTACCCACCGTCCTGGGTAATCCCCCAAAAGAGAAATTGCTTTAATACCAATGATTCCTTTGCTTCAGATAATTTTGCAGCTGGAAAGAAACAGTTTCTTATCCTATCTCTAAGATTAGAAATGCTTCGTTATTTGTACTAATAATTTATTAATTTCATGTGGCATTTAATACTCCATCTCTTGTGAACTTGAGAACTATTTTTTTTTTTTTTTTGCGGTACGCGGGCCTGTCACTGTTGTGGCCTCTCCCGTTGCGGAGCACAGGCTCCGGATGCGCAGGCTCAGCGGCCATGGCTCACGGGCCCAGCCGCTCTGCGGCACGTGGGATCTTCCCGGAATAGGGCATGAACCCGTGTCCCCTGCATCGGCAGGCGGACTCTCAACCACTGCGCCACCAGGGAAGCCCTTGAGAACTATTTCTGAGGCGAGTATTATCTTCCCCCTTTGCCTTATGAGGATAATGAGGTCAGGATTAGTGTGGCTTTCCTCCAAAGAACACAAAAGCAGTAACTGGCAGAATGAGGTTCTCAATGTAAGCCTGATGGGTGTTTTTCTGTCACACCTGCTTCCTTTTTTTTAACATTAATTTTTAATCCAATAAGTAATACAGAGACACCTTTGGTGGAACAATTAAAATGTTATAAAGTTAAATCCCTTTTGATTACTGCCCTCAACCCCAGTCCCTTTCCTCTGATCATGGAGCTGCTGACACAGTGAGTTGGGTGTATGTCCCACCAGCCACTTTTCTCTACGTTTACTTTCATATGTCTGTGCCCACAAAACCTGCCAACTGGTTTATTTATTTTTTAAAATGGTTTTGTATTTTATGTGTCATTTTGAAACTTCTCCTTTTCATACGTTGATAAGGCTTGGAGTTTTCATGCCGATGGATATACATCTGTCTAATTCTATTAATCTTGTACATTGTGGTTCCACGGAAGGACTGTGCCATAGGTTAGCCACTCCCCATACACACACTGTTCATTTCATTCACACACATATGACACTGCAGTAAACATTTGCAAATAGGCTTCCTTGTGCACCTGTGCTTTTCTAGAGCAAATAACAAACCATGAAATTGCCCAGGCTTAGCTAGGTCACTTGCATGTTGAGTATTAACCGAAACTGCCGAATTTCCCCAGAGTGTGGCTGTACCAATTCACACCCCATTTCACTCCAGTTTACTCCAGTAGGCTAAGTCATTTCCCAGCTCCCAGTCTAGCCAACACTTCATATCATCAGCATTCTAATTTTTGCCAGTCTAATAGTTGAAGTTTACTGATCACTCATATTTCCTTGTCTATGAATTGCCTGTTTTGTCCTTTGCCAGTTTTTCTTTTCTTTTTTTTTATTGGAGTATACTTGCTTTACAATGGTGTGTTAGTTTCTGCTTTATAACAAAATGAATCAGTTATACATATATCCCCATATCTCTTCCCTCTTGAGTCTCCTTCCCTCCCACCCTTCTAGCTGGTCACAAAGCACCGAGCTGATCTCCCTGTGCTATGTGACTGCTTCCAACTAGCTATACATTTTATGTTTGGTAGTGTATATATGTCCATGCCACTCTCTCGCTTTGTCACAGCTTACCCTTCCCCCTCCCCGTGTCCTCAAGTCCATTCTCTAGTAGGTCTGTGTCTTTATTCCTGTCTTGCCCCTAGGTTCTTCATAACCATTTCTTTTTTTTTTTTTAGATTCCATATATATGTGTTAGCATACGGTATTTGTCTTTCTGACTTACTTCACTCTGTATGACAGACTCTAGGTCCATCCACTTTACTACAAATAACTCAATTTCATTTCTTTTTATGGCTGAGTAATATTTCATTGTATATATGTGCCACATCTTCTTTATCCATTCATCTGTTGATGGACACTTAGGTTGCTTCCATGTCCTGGCTATTGTAAATAGAGCTGCAATGAACATTGTGGTACATGACTCTTTTTGAATTATGGTTTTCTCAGGATATATGCCCAGTAGTGGGATTGCTGGGTCGTATGGTAGTTCTATTTTCAGTTTTGTAAGGAACCTCCATACTGTTCTCCATAGTGGCTGTACCAATGTACATTCCCACCAACAGTGTATGAGGGTTGACTTTTCTCCACACCCCCTCCAGCATTTATTGTTTGTAATGATGGCCATTCTGACCGATGTGAGATGATATCGCATTGTAGTTTTGATTTGCATTTCTCTAATGATTAATGATGTCGAGCATCCTTTCACGTGTTTTTTGCCTTTGCCGGTTTTTCTATCTAGTCTTTCCGTATTGAGTGGTAGGATGCCTCTTTCTATACTGCGATACTTGGGATAATAAACTGCTGGATCTCCAGTAGAAATAATTCTGTCCCACACTTTTTATTAATTTACCAAATATTCATAGGAACAAGCTCATATTTAGAAGTCATTGATTTTTGGTGCATGTGTTCTGCATTGCTATCACAGCTGAGGTTGAAGACAATTTTATTTTTTTCCCTGGCTTCATGGGAGGCAAAATGGGCTTCCACAGCATGTACAATCTGTGAAACATCTCCATTGTGGCAAAGTAAAGAGACGATGAGTTTAGGGAAGGCTCCAGGCGGGTCTGAATTTGGAATGACCTTTCATCATGAGAGCAAACTTTGCAAAACCCAGCAAGTACCTCATCTGGCTTACTACCTGGGCAACTGCTAGGGCTCAAGCTCACCTTCTCCCAGAGAAGGATAGCTGGAAGTTGCTGCCGCCTAGGGTCAGGGAGGAATACGGTGCTACTGGCCATGTCTTACACAACTTAGCCAACGGGGTTAACAGAGTTAGTGAACGGAGAGTCTTACAGGAGGGTACCTTGAAGAAAACAATGAGCAAAGAGATATGGGGATATATGTATATGTATAGCTGATTCACTTTGTTATACAGCAGAAACTAACACACCATTGTAAAGCAATTATACTCCAATAAAGATGTTAAAAAAATTAAAAAAATATAAAAGGGATCTAGGTACTCAAGAAGGAGCAGGATGTCATCCTGACACTGGAGCTATAGCCTGCCTGGCTCTCCTGTCAATAGTATGGTTTGATTGAGAACAATCACTGATGCTCAATTAAATCAGAGGGCTTAACATTTGCAGCAGTGAAAAACTTTCATGGACTCTCAGAGATGGAAGTTATCTTAGAAGAGGCTGTCCAGTGGTCCTCAAACAGAGTGGGTGGTCAGTGACATCAGAAGGACCTGGAGGCCTCGGTTATGTACATTTCCATGGGCTTTGGCCTCTAAGATTCTGACTCAGGGTTGGGTAAGAAACTAGATATTTTTAGCAAGCTCCCCAGGCCATGCTGGTGAGCAGCTGAAGTTGGGAAACACAGATACTTCATTTTAAAAATGGTGCTATGTTCTATTTCATATAGCTAACATGGTCAACCTCATCACCACCATCTTTATGTCACAGCTGCCATTCCAAAGAATTCCTGTGATTCCTTTCCAGTTCTAACATTAAAAAAAAAAAATCCACAAACTCCACCTAAGTTCACGTTCTCTAACAACAAACAAATGGTCCAGAGCAATTAATTTCTACCTCCAGTACTAAAAGGAGAAGAGGACAATGGGATATAGTTCAACAGCCTGTCTCCCTGCCATAGCAACACTCTGGGGTGGAAGACAGACAGAGACCCATTTGAGGCATTCAGGTCAGTGGTAGGTGATCACTGCCTATTAAGATACACTGGGTAGACTGCAGTTTTGGACCTGTTTATATGAGTTAGTGGCATTGGATTAAAGGGTCAGGATTTTCCATGGAGAATTTATTGTTTTATTGAATGGTACTTAAGGTCACAGTTTTTTTGTTGTTGTTTGTTTATTTGTTTTGCGTTACGCGGGCCTTTCACTGTTGTGGCCTCTCCCGTTGCGGACGCACAGGCTCAGGGGCCATGGCTCATGGGCCCAGCCGCTCCGCGGCATGTGGGATCCTCCCGGACCGGGGCACAAACCCGCGTCCCCTGCATCGGCAGGCGGACTCTCAACCACTGCGCCACCAGAGAAGCGCCGGTCAGGGTTTTTTTAATCAGCAAATCTGCTGTGGAGATGTGAGCAGACTCAGGCGGTCAGCTGTTTCCACTTGAGGGATGGAGGGGTGTGGAGTTAGGAGCTTAGCAGCAGCTAAGGGCAGGCCAGAATTTGGGCTAAAGAAACATATACACTACGACCCTCTTCATCTTCCCGGAAGCATCTATCTGCACAATCCCTGTAGAGCATATTTGAGAGATTTCAGTACCTTACAGCCTAGTTTTCTCATCTTTCCTCACAGCTCCAGCTGCATCAGAGAGTGTCGTGAGAGCATTTTGGGGTCAGTCGGTGACTTTGCCCTGTACGTACTCATCCTGGTCTCCTAAGAGCAACAGCATGTGCTGGGGCAAAGGCCAGTGTCCCAACTCCAAATGCAATGATGAGCTTCTCTACACCGATGGGACAAGGGTGGTCTCGAGGAAGTTGCCAAAATACCAACTTCTGGGGAATATCCGGAGAGGGGATGTCTCCTTGACCATCTTCAACACCAACGAAGGTGACAGTGGTGTGTACTGCTGCCGCATAGAGGTGCCTGGCTGGTTCAACGATGTGAAGAGGAACATCCGTCTGGAGCTGAGAGGTGAGAACACAGGGGCTGTGTCTGTGGATGGAGAGGCTCACGAGTCATGGGTCATAGAGTCAGTGCATGGTGGTGGAGAGGCCGAAGCTGCTTAAGCAATGAGTGGGCAGATTAAATCTGAGACATGTTGATGACTAGAGGAGCCACAGTCTGGAGCAGATGCCTGTGGGAGCCAAAAATCCCACAGAAATGAGTGAGGGGTAGAGGGTGGGAGGTAGGGAACCAGTGAAACTCAGGGTCACTCTGAAGAGGGCAGCTGCTTCTTCTCTAGGGAATTGCAGAAATTTGGGCCCAGTGCTTTCAGATCTCCCACTTATCATGTGAAGTATATTGAATTTTGCACGTTGGCAAAGATTTCACAATTAAAAAAAATATTGGATGAATGAGATAAAATGTGTTGTTCATGGATCAGCTTCAGCCCATAAGCCCAACTTCCAGCAGAGGGGAAATTGCAGGGGATTTGGAGATAGTCATAGCAGTTTTCAGGTGATCTTTCCTTCTGTTACCGTCAGTTGCTTTCGATGAAATTTGAAATACGGTGGAACTCGTAACGATTTGAGCTGCATGGAGTACAGCCTATGGTTGAATTATGTGAACAATAACCACTGGTCCTGCTGGTCTGGAATGGAGCCTCTCAAATTCAGCTCTGTGTTCAGCCTGCACCGAGGACTGAGGATTCTTGGGCTCTGTTCCTAACTGGACTGGCGTCTTGGAAGGCAGGTTCTGGCTAGCCATGCAAGTAATAAGCTTCTCCGATGACTCTCATGTGCTCTAAAATTGAGAACAACTGATGGGGATGCTTCTAATTAGGGAACTTTCACAAGCATATATGAAAGTATACTTTTTATATACTGAAAATATATATCTAGTATATTTTTCTCTCAAAGCAACTTTGTGAGATAGAGGTATCATTAGGATTTGTTGAAGTTAAATGATGCCAATCCAAGTCTTTGCTTTTCAAGCCTGATATAACCAGCTCTTACTCTATAAAATATTGGTTGACATCAGCACCCTATGAGGACATTTCTAAGTTCACTTGAAACTAATGATGTCTTTCTGGTCCATTAGAGTTAGTGGAAATTTGGCACATTTAAGAGAGGGTGGTATCTGTAGAATAACTGTTGCTAATGAACTCAGATTCAGATGTTTAGTGGGTGAGTGGTTTGGGCATGAACCAATCTTTAATATCTGAAAGAGACTACATTTTCACCCTATGTTACACTCTTTGGACTCGCTCTTTTTAGATTTTAATTTTTATTGTAGAAAGAACACCTAGCATGAGTTCTACCCTCTTCATGAATCTTCAAGTGTACAATATACTATTGTTAACTATGGGTACAATGTGTGCAGCAACTTTCTAGAGTTTATTCATCTTGCTTGACTGAAATGTTATGTTTGGGCTCACTTTTGGTGGGATCATTCATTTACTCATTCATGCATGTTTTTGGAACACCTACTATGTACCAGACATTGTGGTAGGTATTAGATTTGTAGCAGAGAACAAAATAAATACCAGCCATTCCCTCGTGGAGCTTACAGTGTACTAGGAGAAACAGACATTCCATGACAATCAACAAATAAATGTGTAGTTAGGAAATGCAACAAATGCTATGAAGGTCAAGTATGAGTGTGCAAAAAACATTGTTATTGTCGAATGCGGATGACCTCCTTGCAGAAGCGTCCTTTTAGCTGAGACATGAGGGTTAAGGAGGAGTCCATCTAAGGAAGAGAGAGTCTAGGAAGCAGTAGGTACAAAGTCCCTCAGATGGAAGGTCACTAATACTGTGGAAGAACTGAAGAAAGGCCAGTGGGCTGGGGAAAAGTGAGGACAATAGAGTGGAGGCCCGAGATGGGAAAGAAAGAGCAGATCAGGTGGGGCCCTGAGGGTGAGGTTGGGGGTTGGGTCTTCATCTTAAGGGCAAGGAGAACCCAGTAAAAAAGTGTAGGTAGGGGACTGACATAATTAGATTTGTCATTTTCAAAGATTACTCTGGCCACTGTGTGAAGAACAGGTTGGAAAGGCCAGGACTAGAGTTAAGACACCCAGTTTTCATGGGCATTTTAGTGGTCCAGGCTCGTGGGCCGGCTGAGGCAGCAGAAAGGCAGAGAAATGGACGGATGCCGGCTACATCTGTAGTGTTTCTGTCTTCCTCCGTCTCCACTTGGCACCAGACGTATCTTCTATTGGGTACAGGTCCCACGACCACGCGCTCAACAACCACCCATCGCCCAACCACCGCCACCACCGCCGCCGTGACGACAACCACAGCTGTGCTTCCAACAACCACAGTCGTGCCTACACCTGACCTGCCAGGCACACCACCGCTTCAGATGAGAACCGCTGCTGCACTCACCACCACGGCAGCCACATGCCCTCTGACAACACGGGAGTCCCTTCGTGAGGAAGACACGATACTTCTGACCCTTGAGCCTTCCACAGAAGGGCCCATCCTCACTGCAGGTGCCTGGTTCAACGGGCCATTCTTTCCCTTCTTCTGGTCAGATGTACCTTGGATCCCTTGGAAGAGGGTTCTCCTGCTGAATGGAGCAGCCCAGCAACTTGCTCTTAGGTCTATGTGTGTGTGTGTCTGTGTATGAGTTTGCCAGGGCTGTCATAACAAATTCCACAGACTGGGTGGCTTAAACAACAAAAGTTTACTTTCTCACAATTCCGGAGGCTAGAAGTCTGAGATCAAGGTGTCAGCAGGGTTGGTTTCTTCCAAGGCCTTTCTCCTTGACTTCTAGATGGCCGTCCTCTCCCTGTGTCCTCACATGGTCTTCCTCCTTTGTGTGTTTGTGTTCTAATGTCCTCTTTTTGTAAGAACACCAGTGATATTCTATCAGGACCCATCCATGTAACATCATTTTTACCTTAATTACCACTTTAAAGGCACTAGCTCCAAATACAGTCACATTCCAAGCTACTTGGGCTTAGGGCTTCAATGTATGAATTTTCGAGTAGGGCTGGGGCGGGGGTGGGAGGGGACCACACAATTCATCCCAAAACTGTGTGTGTGTGTATAGTTTCATTAAATTGTTCCTTTTCATTGTTTTATGATTTCCTTTTTTGTTGCTTTTTTTTTTCCTTTGTGCTTTTGAAAAGTCAGCATTTTTGGTTCTCCAGTTGACCTCCCAGGAGTCTTGGGGACACTTAGTAAAGAACCAGGAAATGTGAACCTGGGTCAGACACCAGTTCCATCCTGCCGGGGCTTAAGTCCCTATTCAGGCATTAGAGATTGGCTGAGGAAAGGCCTCCGGATGCCTTAAAATATCCCTTGATGAACTGGTTCTACCTTTTCTTTCTTCCTTTCTTTTCTTTCTTTCTTTCTTTCTTTCTTTCTTTCTTTCTTTCTTTCTTTCTTTCTTTCTCTCTCTCTCTCTCTCTCTCTCTCTCTCTCTCTCCCTCCCTTCCCTCCCTCCCTCCCTTCCTTCCTTCCTTCCTTCCTTTCTCTCTCTTTCTCTCTCTCTCTAGCTCCCTCCCTCCTTTCCTTCCTTCCTTCATCCTGAATCCTTCTTGATCCTACATCTTGGAACTCTCACTGAACTACTAGCTCCACTAATTATGGGGGCTTATCAAAGCTCCCACCACGTTTCAACCTCTGATTCTGAGGTAAGAATATTAGAAAAGAATCATGAGATAGCTTGAAAGCTTAGGCGTTTCAGCTGCCTCAATAAGGCCTGGATTAATTTAAACAACTTTACAGTATCGAATTGGCTAATTCCATTATACTCTGTGTAGTCGCCTAAGGTCCATGAACCCTAAGCCAATTTTTATATGTAACTTTTTATTCATTTGGTCTTTAAAATAATCATCTTAGAATACTACGTTTGCAGTTTTTCCCCTAGATTCTAAAAATTACTTACAATCCTTGGAAGAAAAACTGGAATAAACATAGAAAAGTACAAAGACAACTATAAAAATAGCCCCAAATCCCACCACTCAGCACAAACACCTATTTTTAGCTGCCTTTTACCAAACGTTTTTTCTCTTCCAGACTCAGAAACTGTCCTCCCTAGGACCTCTCAGAGAAGCACTGAGGCGACTTCTGCAGATACTGCCTTACTCACATCCAAAGGTATGTGGCCAGGGTTCTCTCTTTTTCTTTCCTCACCGCTTAGCCTGAGGGAAATACTGAATAGCGTGTCACCAAGTCAGATGACTAGAGATGACTGTTGGGTCCTGTGTGCCATGAAGTCCACCTGGGACAAATTGGTATCAATACCGCATTTGTGGCTCATTCCTCCCTATGGATTTGAGAGTGTGAGAGAGACCCATTGACCTTGATTTGTTTGTGCAGTTCTCCACGGTAGCACATCTCTAGAATATCTGCCTTTCCACTCTAGGTTGGGTGGCACTCGGCTATCTCATCCCCCAATTCCAAGCATACTGGTCTTCTGTGTTGAAACCCCGGAGGGTGTTACTCACTTGACTCCTTGGCTGTTTATAGTGGAGGGAGAGTTCTTTCATTCATTTGTCCTTTCATCCATCCAGCCAGACTTCTTTAGGTATTTACTAGTGCCCAGGGGCAGAGAACACCCTGAAAATAATTCACAGCCTTGCAGGTGCTAGAGGGGCCTACCTGGGCTTGGTTATCAGTTGTACTACTTTCCCCTGGGGGTCTCTGCCCTCCATTGTGTAACTTCATGCATATAAAATTTGGATGAGTGCCTGGCCTGTTAGTAAGCGTGCAAAAGGTAGCTGTTACCTTAGTGGAGTTTATAATCAAGCAGAGGAAAACAGACATCTATGAGGTAAATAAATCAACGCTTGTGATAATAGAGTATAGGGGGGCCGTAAAATAGAGTGGTTCATGTGTGCGTTCTGGTGTCACACTGCCTGGGTACAAATCGTGCCTCTTCTCTGCTGTGTGACTTTGGGAATGTTCCTTAATCTCTCTGGGCCTTGGCTTCCTAACTGGTCAAATGGGAATAATGAAGCACTTACCCTGTGTCTCTTTCTGAGGATTAAGTGAGAGAATGCAGGTAGGTGACTTAGAACAGCATCTGGAATGTACTAAATGCTCAGTAAACATTAGCCCTTTTTTTTTTTTTTTCCTTGCGGTACGCGGGCCTCTCACTGTTGTGGCCCCTCCCGCTGCGGAGCACAGGCTCCGGACGCGCAGGCTCAGCGGCCATGGCTCACGGGCCCAGCCGCTCCGCGGCACGTGGGATCTTCCCGGACCCGGGCACGAACCCGTGCCCACTGCATCGGCAGGCGGACTCTCAACCCCTGCGCCACCAGGGAAGCCCCAGCCCTTTTTTTTAATGACAGAAGTCAGTTTAGGGGAAGAGTGCCCCCCCACCCCACCACCTCCCAACAAAATGGGAAGACAGGCATCTACCTAAGTTTGTTTTCTCCTTTCCTTTGTATATTTTCCAGGGTCTAAAAGTTGGGTTCTCCAGTCAACACGCCAGGCATTGATGCGGGAAGCGAGTGACTCGGTGGTTTCTCAGCCAAGAGGTAGGGGGGTTGTTCTCCTGTGAGTGGTTTGCCTTTGGACTTGGGAACAATCTGACATCATCTGCCTGCTTGTCTTGGAATTCTGCTCTTTTGATTGCACTGTCGTCACATCCTACATCCTCCCGCCAGCTGGGATGAAAGTGAAACTTGCTAAAAGCATCAGTGTTGGCTCCATCCCTTCTCTGCCTCATTTCTGAAAACCCTCTGTTGGGATCTGAAGCTAGGAATGCTAGTAGGAAAAGCAACCATTCATCTTTCAAAACATTACTAATTTATTTTAAATTATGCAAATTGTACACCAGTGTAGTTTTGTTAGGGATACATTTTTTTAAAGCTATTTAGTTATTTATTTTTATTTATTATTTGGTTGCTCTGGGTCTTAGGTGCAGCAGGTATACTCCTTAGTTGCAGCTCACCGGCTCCTTAGTTGCGGCATGCATGTAGGATCTAGTTCCCTGACAAGGGATGGAACCCAGGCTCTCTGCACTGGGACCGTGGAGTCTTAACCACTGTGCCGCCAGGGAAGTCCCTAGGGATACATTGTTTTGTAATATCACTGATATTAGTTGAAGCTGATCATTCTTCAGACCTTTTTCTATTCCCTTATGAGTGGGTATAGATATAGAAATATACAGTTGTGTTTTGTGTGTGGATTTAAAAAAAATGCAATCCTATTGTGTGCTGCCTTCTGCATTTTTATTCACCTAACATTACACATTGGACCACTTTCTTTTTTGGTCCATGTTGATCTCCATCACTGTGTTAAATTGCTGTATAGTATTTTCTACTATGGGTACTTATAGTATCCATTCCGCATTGAGGGGCACTAAGGTTGTTCCAAAGCGTCACATCATAAATATTCTGCAGTGAGGATCCTTATAGGTGTCTCCTTAGTGTTCATGCAAGCGTTTCTTTAGCTAGGGTGGTGACCAAGAAGGAGAAATGCTAGGTTCAAAGAACTGTGTGCTTTAATTTTTTTTTTTAATTTATTTATATTTTATTTTTGGCTACGTTGGGTCTTCATTGCTGCACACGAGCTTTCTCTAGTCGCGGTGAGCAGGGTCTACTCTTTGTAGCGGTGCGCAGGCTTCTCATTGCGGTGGCTACTCTGGTTGCAGAGCACATGCTCTAGGCACGCAGGCTTCAGTAGTTGTGGCACGTGGGCTCAGTAGCTGTGGCTCGCGGGCTCTAGAGTGCAGGCTCAGTAGTTGTGGCATACGGGCTTATTTGCTCTGCGGCACGTGGGATCTTCCCAGACCGGGGCTTGAACCTGTATCCCCTGCATTGGCAGGTGGATTCTTAACCACTGCGCCACCAGGGAACTCTGAAATGTGTGCTTCTAAGTTTTATAGCTATTACAAAATTGTCCTCTGGAAAGGCTGTGCTAATTTATCTTCCCACCCACAGAGTATCTGCTTTCCCATATCCTCCCCACACTCAATATAACCATTTGTTTAATTTTTTTCAATCTCCCGAGAAGAAAATGTCATCTCATTCTTCTGTTGTTCTGATTAACAGAGAGTTGGAGTGTCTTCCTCTATGTTTATTAGCCAGAAAACAGCCATCCTTTAACTCTGTGAAGGAGGCAACGTAGCATCACTGACAAAGGCTCGGAAGATGGAATTGGAGGGTCCTGACAAGAGTGAGCGGAAGGGAGATAGGTTTTGAAGGAAGACTCTAAATCAAGATGAAATGCAAGGGCGATCTCATGTTGAAAAGCTTTGGCATGCACTAACTCACACAGTGGGACGACGGGAAACCTGGACTGGTTGTTGATAACAAGGTGCCAGTGATCCAAACCTTCTTTGTCCATGGGATGTGGTAGGGTGGGGGCCTATTTTCTGGCAGAAGAGAAGGTAGCAACTAGAAAAGTGACAAAGGATGGTCAACAAGTTTGCAAAATGTTTCATTTATTCCACTTAAATCTTGGACTATTTTACACTGAATTGCAAGGGAACAGAAGGTCATCTGATGTTTTGCTATCTTTTATAATATCCCTGATCATTTCATTTCACTGCTGCTTGATAAATCCTGGGAGAGAGAACACTTGTGCCCATACCCATAGGCGGCACTGCTGAAGAGGAGCTGGTTATAGGAAGGTCTGTCAGTCTCTGTGTAACATCTGTTCGTTGTGGAAGAAGCCAGGGTTTATTGAGCACATATCATGTGCCGGCATGGGGTCAACTGTTCTCCTGGGCCACTTAATTCAATCCCTCTTACCAGATGCTCCAATCTCTATTTGTCATAGCTTTTGCAAGCCCACACAGCTGTTGGGTGCCAGATCCAGGAAGTCTAGCTCGGATTCCATACTCTTAGGTATTAGTTTATTTTGCCTTACCTTCCAGTCTGAAATAAAATATCATGTTCTTGTCATCTACCATCCTTTTTTTCCATCGGTTTTTGTAATGAAACATTTATAATACATACTGAGGATTTAGCTAGGTGTTAGGTGCTGTATAAGGGTTTTAACTTATATTGTTTTATTTAAATCTAACAATGACCTTCTAGCCAGGTATAGGTATTATCCCCATTTTACAGTTAAAGAAATGGAGGGTCAGGGCGTTTATTATAGAAGCTAACACCTACTGAGGTCTGTCTTTGTTTCAACGCTCTGCATTTTACATGCATTGCCTCATTTGATTTTTCACAAAATCCTATGAGATAGATACCAT
Source organism: Neophocaena asiaeorientalis asiaeorientalis (assembly GCF_003031525.2). Lineage (NCBI taxonomy): Eukaryota > Metazoa > Chordata > Mammalia > Artiodactyla > Phocoenidae > Neophocaena > Neophocaena asiaeorientalis. The sequence continues at coordinate 2,035,107 of NW_020174788.1, forward strand.
TATCACCTCCATTTTAGAGTCCATGAATGTTATATATCTTGTCTGGTAGATGATGGACCTGGACTTAACCCTTCTCTGCTCAACTCTGATGCCATTCTGACCCCATGGTAGGCTGCCCCCGCCCCATCTACCCTCTGGAAGCACTTAGAGAATAAAACTACTTCTTCATTTGCATAAAAATGCTTTCAACCCATTTCAGAGAACCTACATGCTTCTGTGGGCTTTTTCTTACCTTGGCTAAATATTCCCAATTCCTTCCTCATGTCTTCATGTAATTTTTGGATGGCCAGGCTTCCATGGTTGAGGACTGCTTTAAATTGTTCAGGTGGATATTGCTACAATTATTATTCCCTAAAATTAGCATTACCTGGAATGGCAATTCTTTACTTCCTCTCTTTGGCTGCCTGGAACAGAGTTCAGAGATGTGGAGTGATTTGCCCAAGATCACACAACACAGTAGTGCAGAGAGAGAGGTGGGATCACACCCAGTTTCCAGGGGTATTATTAAAATGTGTACATGGACTCCTAAATGGAGTTGTCTGTGGATGAACTTGGCAGGGGGACAAGAACCCCCCTGCCATTTTATATATATATAGTTGTGTTTGTATATGTACACACACATTTTCCTGGGGAAAAAAGTATAGAACTTTTATTAGATTCTCCAAGAATTCTGCAAAGCTCCAAATGATTAGGAGCCGTAATTCAAACAAACAACAGTAAAAATTCTCATAGGTTTCTTCCCCCCAGCTGAAGGCAGCCTGTTAGGGGAATACGAACTCTTATGCCTCTAGGTAGCTGGAAACTCAAGTCAGTCCCTCTAGCCTGAGGATTAATTTCATTTCTTGCTTGGCCACAGGAATGTGTGAAATGGTCCCAAATTGCTCCATAGTGACCCAACATCTCTATTGGTAAGGACTCTGAAGCTAAGGTGAGGAGACCCACATCACCATGTCATTTCCTAAATAAAATCGGGTGGCTTGGGATTAAATCCTCTGCAGATTATGCCTCAGCCTCACTTTTAGTGCCTCAATAACATCCCAAATCCTTTTTTTCTAGTCCTTTCTCCTCACATTCTTCTCGGTAGCCTGAGGTGGGGGTTAAAAGACCTCATTTGGGGAATGTGAAGGCTCAGGGTTATATACCAGCTCTAACGTTTTATGCTTTATTTTTTTCTTTTAGAATATCAGGTTCTTGTTCTAGGCTTTTTGAAATCTCAGTTTCCTCAAAATGTACAATGGAGATAATAGTACATGGTTCATAGGGCTGTTAAGTGAGGAAATGCATGAGAAAAATGTCTGTTCCATAATTACTGACTAGTAAATGACAGTCCTCGTGACAGATTCTGATGCCCTCTGCTCACTGGATCTCTGCTGATCTTCCTACTCACACATCTTCATTCTCTGGCCAGGCCAGCTGGGGAGCAAGAGGCCACATCTACCAGCTCCCAGCTGACTCACTTCCTTCCAAATACAGAGACACTTTTTTTTTCCCCTGATTTCAAAACATATTAAAGAGCTACAGTAATCAAAACAGTATGGCACTGGCACAAAGACAGACATACAGACCAATGAATACAGTAGAGAATAAACCCTCACATACACGGCAGAGACACTTTTTAGTTTTATGATTTTTTTAACTGCTAATTGCTCCAGGAAAACAGCTGATGAGTGGCAAAATTGCAAACTTGGGGAAGTGACGAAAGCTTTTTTAAAAATCTCATGGCAGTCATTCTCGACTCACTATTAAAATAAATCTGATTCTGAAAGCTTTTCACTGGCTGCTTATTACATGGCTCTATGGAACTATCAGTTATGGGTTTTGTTCCTCTAGTGCACATCTTTAATCTTCTGATGCCTCTCAGTTGTTTTGTCCTTCTCACATCACTCAATCTAGGGAGGCTTCACTCTATAATTTAGGCTCAGAAATCAAGTTTTGCTTGAAAAAGAGCTGTGGTCAAGTTTGCCATGCAAGGGCTTCCTGATTTGTATTATTTATTTGATTAGACACCTCCAAGTATGTATCTCCTGCTCCGGTGCCTTCCTCTGCATTGAAGGTGTTTGGTCTGCAGACATCATCTGAAGAAGCCCTAGTCAGGGTGTCAAATCCTCACCTCCACTCTGTGGCTGCCTAGAAATAGAGTTCAGAGATGTGAAATGACTTTCCTGAGATCACACAGTGAGGCAGAGGGAGAGCTGAGACTCTTACCCAGGTTTCGGAGGTTTGAAATTTGGGCCCACGAACTCCTCGGGAGGTGTTGTCAGTGGAAAACAGATGGGAAATTGAGGCCCAGCAAAGGCCAGTGAGTTGAGAGAGGGCTTGCAGTGATAGGGAGGCTGCTGACACCAGAGGCCAGTTCTCCTGATCCCACATACAGTTAACCTTTGTCCCAAGACTGGCAGCCACTGTCTCTCAACAGAGCTTCCCTGAGGGCAGATTTTCCTATTTGCTCCTCAAGTATTAGGAGTCACTTTTTCTCAGCCCCCAGGTAGATCATTATACTCATCAACAGTATGAAGTCCAAGCTGTGAAATAATTTCAAATTTAATGCCCCCAAATATGCATGAGGGCTTGGCTGTCAACCCAGGAAAACTGGGGAAAAATGAACATTCCTCTGGCAATAGTCATAACTTCCTTTTCTGAGATTCTTACAGTAGTGTTTTCTCCATCCCAGGTTTGGATGGTGGGGGAGTGGGGATGGGGTGCTTTTAGGAGTTCTTGTTCTCTTACTGTATCTTTCTGTTTTACAAAACCAGCCCAAGCTTCATGGTCCAGGGCAAGCTGGCCTTGCCATGGAATCAAAGGATTCTCAGAGGGAAAAGTGGTTAGAGATGAGATTTTATATCTTTACCTTGGCATTTGGTTTGGATATATGGAAATAGGTCACGTGATATTTGGTAAAGGCCTTTCAAATCTGTCATTCATTAAGCATGGCTTCCCTGGGCGCTTCCCTGTGCAGGACCCAGAACATATAAAAATGAGGAAGTCTTGACCTCTGTTCTTAAAGGGGTGGGACAGACAGGCTTGTGTAGAGCAAACAATTATCCAGTGAGCTTGGTTTTGGGATAGAAGTATGAAAAGGTGCCCTGGGGACCCAAAGAAGGGAGAGAAGGATTCTAACTTGGAAAGAAAGGCCAGGATGATTTCACTCAGTGATCCTTGAATTGGTTCTTTATGGATGAGAACATCTCATTGAGCAGAGAAGGGTGAACAGGCAGGGAGAACAGCATAAGCAGAAATAGGGGGACTTATAATAGCACGAAATCTTTGGCGATTGTTTAAGAGTCTAGTTTAATCTAATGGAGACAGGAAGCTAGGAGTGGCCTGGGTTCTTAAAGGACTTGATTGATGGGCTGAAGAATTTAGATTTCGTTCCGGGGTCACACAGGTCCAGTCATGTTTTTGGAGTCGGGAATGGCATTTTCAGCTCCGTTTTAGGAAAAATTGCTCTGGCAAGAGTGTGGAAGATGTATTCGAGGGGAGTAAGGCTGGAGGCAGAGAGCCTCCTGCAATAACTCGCAGGAGGTGAGTGTCTCGACTAGGATGTTGACAGCAGTGACAGCAGCGAAGGGACAGAGTCAGAGCCATTTAGGACTTTGAACTGAGAGGACTTGGTGACTGGAGTAAGAAGGAAGGATGACTGATTCTCCGCACTTGGGAGATCAGCTTGATGTGATGGATTCACTGGTAAAGGAACCCCAGGAGGAAGAGTGAAATTTATTTGGGCGATCTTGACTTTGAAGTGCCCCTGGGAAATGTCTAACAGGCCGTTGGAAACGTGGGGCTGGGCGGACTTACGGATACCTCGGTGGGGATTGGGTGTCTGATGATTGGCACCTCCTGTGATCAAAGAATCATTACTGTGCTGAATAAGGAGTTGCCCCTATGTCAAAACTTTCATACGTACTATCTCTTGAGGGAGAGTTCAGGCCTATCGATATGATATGACAGTTACTGAGTGCTTGTCATAGGACAGGGCTGGGCTCCATGCTTTCAGTGCACTATCTCATCACGAGGCATCGTCCAGATCTGTGAGGAAGATTCTATTATTGCATTCATTGTAAAGGAGAAGAAACAGGTTTGCAGAGGTGAAGACATTTGCCAGAGTTGGAACCCCAGGTCTCTTTACTCTTGAAAATTAGCTCTTAAATACTTGATTCTATTGTCTCATTAACAGAGGGCGTCATTGAAGCTCCTGTGGCATTGTCTGAAGATATTGTGGGAGAGGAAGGGTGGGATGAAGGCAGACACCCCACCTCCTTACAGGAACGACTCCATTGGGAGAGGGTGTAGTAGAGGCAGAAAAGCTGGCCCAGGCAGCCAGTTAGAGAGACAGCAGAGGTAGGAAGTGGTCCAGGAGACAAAGATTATGGGGTGTGTACTTAAATATGAGGGAATTCTAAATACTGGTCAGGTGTGGCATCTAGACAGGTGGCTGTGAGCTGTGGCAGGAGGACCGCTAAGCGAACAGGGTGAGCGTTGTGGATGGACACCCTGAAGTCCAACGCTGAGCCATTGTGAGAGAATAAATGCTAGGCGTTCTTTCAAGGAGTTGGAGGGTGAATATTTAGAGGGGAGGCAGGGTAGAGGGAGGAGGCTTGTACTGTTATAGGAGGAGGGGAGGCCATCAAAAATGGGAGATGAAGGGTTTGGTCTAGAAATGGAGATAGGAGACAGAGGAGTTAGGTTGGCATTAATGAAGGTGAGAGAGCAATCAGATCTCATGCAGACCTCCCAGGGAGGTAGGAGACGACTGGGGAACCAAGACCTTGAATTCTGAGATCATCCAGCCTGTCTATGCCAGACCTGGCCATGGTCTGGAACCACAGAGAGCTTAGTCAAAGTGTAGATGGCCCTACTCTATCCAAGACTTGCAGAATGAGGACCTCTTGGGTGGGTCCAAGAAACTGAAGCCCAGCCCTAGCCCCAAGAAGGCATTTAGGATTTGCTGGTGTAGTCGACTCTCCTTATTCTACACGGAAGGAAACTGAAGCACAGAAGCATGAAAAAATTTCAAGGAAATAAGTCCTACGTAGGACTCTCTTCTGGGTCCCAAATCAGAGCTCTTTCCTCTGCGCTGCACTATTTCAATGACTATTTCATTGAAGTCAAAGTTGAGTCCTGTCAGAACTTGACACTTCCTGGATCCTCAGTTGATCAAGGGCCTAAGGAACTTGTAGGAGGAGTTGCCATTCTCAGTGCAAGTTCAGCAGAAGGAACACAGGAAGGCAGGGGAATGAAGCAAAGCTCATTTTCACTCACAAATGCCGTTGTTAGGAGGAAAGAAATTGGATGCAGTAGATTTCAAAGTCAACATCTTTCGCGAGGCAGTAGCCTGTTTGTGTTATCTTTCGTGCCCAGTGCTGTTCGCAGGCTGGAATCAGTTGGTAGGCTGGCAGTCTGGGGATGAAGGAAAAGGACAAAAAGTGGATTCTTATGATGCTTCTCACAATAGTCTTACATCTATCAACCGTACAAATGTTTTTTTTTTTTTTTCCATTAAAGTTGGGATTGAATCTGTGTAATTCTAGCATCTAACAGCTCACCTTCAGAAAGGTCAACCAAATAAGACGAAAGAAAGTTGCCAGGCTTTAGGAGAGGCATGTCCATGGTAAGGTGAACAGAAAGTGAAAGTGAAGTAAGGTACTACCCATCCACTGAAAATAGAACTCGGAGCTGGCCCTAAGATGGGTCCTCACTAACAGTTACCCAGGTGAGCTGGGTGACCGCTCTGCAGACCAAAATGTCCCTCGGACACCAAGTCAGGTGCTGGAGACATCTCCAGTTTCACAGGAGGGTAGGATCAATAGATAAACCTCAGTGAGCTCTGTGACGAGGTGAGGTAGCTGTTCTCCCCACTACGAACAAATCAATGAATAAAGGTAGCAATGCCCTTTGGCAAGAACCTACCCACACTTGTGGACTATTAACTCCTGTGATGCCCAGAAGCAGAAGAGGGAAACAGAAGTGAAATTTGGAATCTGACATCATTGCTCTACCATTTACTAGCAATCAGCACCAGCTTTGCAGCCTTGGGCAAGACACGAGACCTCTCTGGGCTTCAGTTTCCTCCCCTCTCAATCATTCTGCCCAAGTTTATTTACCTCATAGATTCATTTTGAAGTTCAAATGTGATAATAAATGTGAAAGTACTCTGTGCATTTTTAGCTGCTTCCATTATGCTTAACATTGTCATCAATAATAATAATTTTCAGAATGTCTTTTCAGAAACTGCACCCACCTAGGCAGTGGAGGGCTAGGGTTCCATTCCAACAGGACCACTTCCCACTGTGCCATGAAACAGCATGGTCATGCACCCTCCAGCACTGATCTTTTCAGAGCAAGTGTAGGTGAGCTCTTGCTACACTTCCCAAAGGCCATAGAGCCCAGAGGATAAGAGCTTGGGCTCTACCGATAGGTAATCCCGCCTCTGGGGTTTGCTCTCTCCCTTGCTAGCTATGTCACTTGGGCCAGTTGCCTGACATCTCTAGGCCACAGGACTCCCGCTGTGAGATGAGGACAGTAATGGTACCTAGTGCAGAATGCTCGGAGATCAAACATGGAGAACACTTTGCACTGTGCTGGGCATGGAGTAAGTGCTCGGTACATGGTATCCATTTATTATTGTTGTCGATAATCCAGAGGTTCTTTGTGAAATGTGCACCTTGCCCCCTCCCTCAATTAAAACGCAGGGATCGGCTGGTGTGTGCAGAGCAGTGCTAGGCATTGCCCCTCAGAGAGGAGTCCAGTGGGGAAGGATTAGGGATGAGGTCGTGTCTGTGCTTCACCGAGACGCGCAGAGATTGGCACGCGGGAGAAGTAGCCTGAGGTGGTGACTCTGAGCTCTCACAATGATGAGGACATTTGTGCTGCTGGGCATCCTTGGAGGCAGTGGAAGGCTGAGACACAGTTTAGAACTGGGTGACTCTCAAACAATGGTGTTCTGAGTCTGTGGTTTCCTTCTGTTACCTCACCTGTGTAAGACTGCAGTCATCGCATCATTCCTCCCCCTTTATGAACCACTTTGGGTGCCAACACAATTTGCTCTCTGGTTCCTTTCAAAATTAAATGGACCCTACCCAATTTTCTCTTGGAGCTAAGGAACACCTGATTCGTGTATGTAATGCTCTCTTGATTGATTGATTGAAGTGCATCGTACTCTTTTTTTTTAAAAAAAACTTTTTTTTAAAATATATGATCCAATTTATTTTTATTTAACTTTATTTATTTATTTATTTTTGGCTGTGTTGGGTCTTTGTTTCTGTGCGTGGGCTTTCTCTAGTTGCAGCGAGCAGGGGCCACTCTTCATCGCGGTGCGCGGGCCTCTCACTGTCACAGCTTCTCTCGTTGCAGAGCACAGGCTCCAGATGCGCAGGCTCAGTAGTTGTGGCTCACGGGCCCGGTTGCTCTGCGGCATGTGGGATCTTCCCAGACCAGGGCTCAAACCCGTGTCCCCTGCATTGGCAGGCAGATTCTTAACCACTGCGCCACCAGGGAAGCCCCATCGTACTCTTTTCGATCGTTCCGCATATCAAAAACATGCAGGGGTCTCCAAAATTTAAAGGAAGTATGTGAATTCAGTAAATGCCTGTTTCTATTTTCAAAAGGTATTTTGAAGTTCCAGAACTTGCGTTAGTGCTGCTAGGTGAGGTCAGGAAGTATGGGTTCTGGTCACTTCCTTTGTTACTTATTACTGTGAAACCTTGAGCAAATGAAACTGTCTCTCTAGATTTTAATTTTTCTCTTGATTAAAAAAAGGGCATCAGAGGAGATAATTTCGAATTCCTTTCAAATCTAAAACATTCAGACTTTTGGATCCTTTTTCTGTTCTTTGGATTTTTAAGACCATACCACAAGTAAGCCACAAGGGGACAGCATAAGCCAACTGCTACCTAGGAAAGGAAAGAAACTTCTCTGAAGTCTCGAAGTTCTGACTTTTAAAATTCTAGGTTGTGTTAAGATTGTATCATTGAATTGACTTATTTCAAAACTAAATTTGTTTTAGAAGTAGAGACCGATGAGTCCCAGTGTCTATGAATTCAGTGATGAGTCAACATATGTAATATGAGTGTTTAAATGTACCCACTGAGAAGACAGTGCTCTTATTTCCAGGTGATTTCTGGCATGAAACCCATTGGTTAGAGAGTTAACGTTTTCAAACAGGAGTTTAATATGCTCTTTTTCTTTTCTCTCGGAGAGGTTACCATCATGATTTTTTGAGTCATTCCGAGTTGAGCTGAGTTCAAATTTCCTTTTATTGTCTGTGTTACCCTGGATGAGTGATTTAAACTTTCAGCCTCAGTTTATACATCTGTAAAATGGGTTTTGTAAGCATTAAAGTGAAATAATTTACACGAAGTGCTCATCACTATGCTAGGCACGTGATAATGCTCAGTAAACTGATTCTGAGAGGGAGGTTCTAGGAGTTTTGAAGCACGTTTCTGTTAATGGGCTGGAAACGGGCAATATTCAAAACAGATTCTTAAAAGATTTTCTACCCTAAAAATTCAGTGCCATTCCAGAATTGCACAAAGCACATGGTTTTATTTGGGTAAGAGAATGAGGTCCAGTCTACTCCCTCATCACCCTAGGGTGTGAAGGTCTGAAGGTTTTCAAAATTGTACTCAGATAGAACACATTTAATTCCCTGACTCCATGGGCATTGTTTCTGCATGTAGACTCACTTACCAGTAGTCAGCAAACGTTTTCTGTGAAGGGCCAGATAATACATCTTCAGGCCTTACAAGCTGTGCTGTCTCTGTCATAGCTACTCAACCCTGCCCTAACACTGCAGGAGCAGCCAGAGATAACACACATGCAAATGGTGTCTCTAGGCTTCAATAACACTGTACTGATGGACAATGAAATATAAAGTACCTGCAGTTTTTATGTGTTATGAGTTCTGCTTCTTTTGATTTTTTCCCAACCATTTAAAAATCTAAAAAGGATTCTTGGCTCTGAGGCTGTGCAAAAACAGGCCAAGGCTGGATTTGGCCCCTAGGCTGTCATTTGCAGCCCTTGATCTATACCATCCAGATACTGGATGCGTTCCTTAGAAAGGGCAGGTGTGAATTTATTTGGATAGGTTTGTTTTCCTGAGTGTACACTGAACATTGCCCCCTACCCTACTAGATGAGAAGTCCTCTGAAGGGAAAGATGGTGTTTTCATGCCGTGCTGTTAACATTTAAACTTTAGTTTTCATGTTATGAAATAAATAGATGCTCTTGTAAAATAAAAAGTTAAAACACTATAAAGTTGAAGTTCCTTGTATTCCAAACATTCCACCCTGCCCCCGCCCCAGATGATTGAGGTGAAGAGATAATACTGTAACAGTTTGGGCTATATCCTCTCAGGTCATTTTTTGTTGTTAATAGCATAGTCACATCTATTATTATTTTACATAAAAATGTTCAAATTGTTTACAAAATCATTCTCTCTATAGTCTTTTAAAACTTGCTTTAAAGTTCATTCAACATTTTTGTTCAACAAGTCTTTACTGCAAAGCTACTACGTGTCATGCATAGATTAGATTGAACTATATGAAATGGCTGATATTTAAACTAATTTTTAAAAACTTTCTATTTTGAAATAATTGTAGACGTCCCCAAACTTGCAAAAATAGTACAGAGAGAGCTACACATTCCTCCAGCTTCCCTCAGTGGCAACATCTTACACTATTACCGTACATTATCAAAATGAAGAAATTTACATCAGTACAATACAATTAACTAGACTACAAATTCTACTTGGATTTCACCAGTTTTTATATGCACTCATTATATTAAAAAAAAAACGGTTTTGACCTTTAAAAATGACTAATATATATATCCTGTTACATCATTATACCTCAGTACTCTTAGATCATAGGAGGTGCCTTTTTCTAATAGCACCACAAAACCCTTCTTTGGCTGTGGGTTAATGAGTTTCTAACAGCTATCTTCACAGTTTCACTTAGAATGTCACTGTGGCCTTGCTTCAGAGAAATGACACACCCTTAACAGTTTGCCCTTGACTAAGTCATCCTGCAGAGTTTTCAGTAATTAACACATGATACACGGAATATTTTACAGTTAAAGTTTTCACATTTGAGAAAATTAGACATCATGCAAAAGTATTAATAAAAAAAAATTGAATTGCCTACAATATTTCCACTCAAAGTCAGGTGCATTTAGCCTGGATTTCTTTTTAATTTTCTTTGGGGAACAAGAGGTATGCATGTGTTTGTATATATAGTTTGAAGTATTTACATGTTCATTCCCTACACTAAGTATAGCTTTATATCCTTAAAAAATTACTATGTAATGATAATTTTCTCAGGTCCTTCAAATACTTTGTAAAAAGTTATCCAGAGATATAAAGGTTAAAAAAGACATAGGAGATCAGCTGGTGAAATAACAGCATTTTCAGACGAATAAACTGTGGCTCAGAGAGAGGAAATGTCTTGCCCAAGGTCACAGAGCCAGGAAGTCTGGGGGAAATACTTAGTGGTGGTAAAGCATGAGGGAGGCCGACTGGCAGCCTCACTGTGCTCTGAGGTCTGAGGTTAATTTTTTCCAGAAATTCCATTTTTCAGAGTACCCATGTATACCCAGAACTCAAGAGCCTAAAATTAAACCAGCAAGCCAATTTACTAATTTACAGTGTGAACCCTAACTGCTAAGGTGTCCCTATTTTGGTTTTTTTTTTTTTTTAATGTAAATACATTCTCACCTTGTAGGAAAATCTGATATTCATCAGAAGCATTGGTGAGTACGTGGACCTGGGAAAAGCATGGTTAATCTTAAGATTCTTTTGTTGTTGTTCTTGCAATTTAACTAATTTTTAAAAGATAGATACTACACCTGCATGACAAAACTACAAAGCGTACAAAAAACTTTTAAATAGAAAGTCAATCTGCCTTTCATCCCATGTGCCCATCCCCAGAGCCACTGTTGTCTTGGAGGCTAGTGTCTCTGTGTTAGTTTTCTGTTGCTGTTATTACAAATTACCTGAATGGTAGTGTCTTAAAATAGCACAGATTAATCTTATAGTTCTGGAGGTCAGAAGTCCTAAAATCAAGGGGTTGGTGGGGCTGTATTCCTTCCGAATTGTCTGGGGGGGAATCAATTTCCTTGCCTTTTCCAGCGTTTCCGTGTCACTTGCTTTCTTTGGTTTTCAGCCCATTACCTCCATCTGTAAGTCAGCAATATAAGATCTTCAAATCTCTCTTTCTCTCTGGCCTCTTCTTCCATCCTCACCTATCCCAGCTTTGACATTTTGGCCTCCCTCTTATAAGGATCCTTGTGATTGCATTGGGCCCACTGGGTAATGCAGGATAATCTTCCCATCTCAAGAGCCTTCACTTGATCACATTGCAAAGTCTCTTTTGCCATACATATACATATCACAAATTCTGAAGATTAGACACAGACACCTTTGGGTTTCATTAATTTGTCTACCATAGTCTCCAAGTGACTCATTCTTCCTCTCTTGACCAGGCCAAAAATGTATTATTAGTGGTAAAACGCTTATTGGTAATTTGTTCAAATACACCTCCATACTAACATGTATATGTTGGAATATATCCCTCCCGAATAAATGTTGCAAGGATTCAATTTAATTAAATGTAAACAGAAGCTCTCGTTTTCCCCACTCCCAGTGGATGGCCTTGCACAGTCAAGGTGAGCGCTGAGCCCTCTCTGGAGACCACGGCTCTGGACCATCACTTTTCTAGATTCAATGCAAATCATTATACCCATTTAGTCATCTTATGTGTGCTCAGCACCCATTTCCTTTTTCTTTCTTAGGCTGGTTTCCTCCATGGAAGGCCACTCTCATTCTTCATATGTCAATTTCCTTTAATACCTATATCTGTTTCCCAGGGCTGCGGTAACAATTATCACAAACAAGGTGGCTTAAAACAACAGAAAGTTATTCTCTCACAGTTCTGGAGGCTAGCAGTCTGAAATCCAGGTATCAGCACAGCCTTACTCTCTCTGAAGGCTCTAGAGGAGAATATTTCCTTGCCTCTTCCAGCTTCTGGTGCCGCAGGGATTCCTTGATTTATGGCAGCAGCACTCTCATCTCTGCCTGCGTGTTCACATGACCTTCTCTGTGTGTGGCTCTGTGTGTCCTCTTCTCTTCCTGTAAAGGTAACGGCCATTGGATTTAGGGCCTATCCTAAATCTAGGATGATTTCATCTTAAGATCCTTAACTAATTACATCTGTAAAGACCCTATTTCTAAATAAGGTTGCAATCTGAGGTTCTACTTGGACATGATTTGCGGCGGGTGGGCATGGGGACGATCTTCAACCCACTACAATTCCTCTCTCACAGAATTGCTTTTCTTGCAAGTTCTGGGAGTCTCTGCCTCTGCCTGAACGTGCTCGTGGCAGCGTTCAGGGCCTTGAGAATGTAATGGCCAGCGGAACACAGAGGACACGAAAACCAATAGCCTGGACTTGTGTAACTCCTATCCCCCAGCCGCAGACATTGCTACTCTTCACAAGGAAGAAAAGCCAACCACCAGTGTGCACTTCTTGTTGCTCTTTGCTGTGTAACACTGCAGCCCTATGAGTACTTCCATTTGGGCTTCTGGCATGTTCAGAAGGGAGAAGGAGAAGAAGGAGGAGAAACAGTCCTGTCTGGTATCACTCAGCAGTGTTTGTGTTTGCAAAATGTGTCTCCCTTTAGACACCTCCAATTTAAAATACAGATTAGCTCTGACAAAAATGACCCAGGCTGGCTTTTCTCTTTGATGGTTTCAATTTCAGGCTTACCCATCACAAATGATTTCAGCAGGATTTTGACAGAACAGGGTAGGAATTTTGAATACTTACATGCAGTTTCCGGCTCTAGGGGATAATAGCTGAGAGAAAAACAACATTAACTAAGTTGTAGGATATGAAAACATGCTGAATATCCCCCTCTGAGTTTTATGCTCCTAGGCATTCAACAAGTCACTTTCCCTGTTGAACGAATAAGCTCTCTTGTACCAGATTATGAACCTTACAAAACCTGTCACGTTTCTCCTTTTGCCTTGAGTGCAGAGAAGCTTGGGGGAAACAGCGATCAATTTCAATAATTATTACCCTATTGTTACATTCGGGCCTCCTCTGTGTGTGGCTTTGTGTTCTGCTTCTATGGGAAGGTTTTATTGCAGGTACGACTTTGCAGCCCTCCTGGACATTCTCCCCTGCCCTGGCCCCGGGACACTGCTCTCACTCGCTGGCCCCTGCCCCCTGTTTCTTCTTCCTTCTCCTCCACCTCCTCTCCCTACCCTTTTTTTTTTTTTTTTTTTTTTGCGGTAGGCGGGCCTCTCACTGTTGTGGCCTCTCCCGTTGTGGAGCACAGGCTCCGGACGCGCAGGCTCAGTGGCCATGGCTCACAGGCCCAGGCGCTCCGCGGCATGTGGGATCTTCCCGGACCGGGGCCCGAACCCGTGTCCCCTGCATCGGCAGGCGAACTCTCAACAACTACACCACCAGCGAAGCCCCTCCTCTGCCTACCTTTTAAGTGCTAGGATTTCTCAGGAATCCTGCTCCCCTGTTTTTCTGGACATGTAGCCCTTGGGTTTCTTATACACTCTGAGGTTCTTATCTGCTGCCTGGATCCTGATGTCTCCTAAATCAGTATCTCCGGCTCCAACCTTTTCCCGACTTTGATTCAGATTCAAATCAGTCAACTGCTTATTATGCAAATAGTGTTTGCAGTGTCCCTCTGGTAGCTTACACTCAGCGACTCTAAATCTGAGCTCCCTGCCTTTCTCCCACTGCCTTGCTGCTGCTTCTTTTCCCAATCCTAGGGGACAGTTCAGGCAATGGCCCACTTTCTCAAGGAGGAAACTTTGACTCAGCTCTTTCTCACCCCCCATTCAATGTCCGTATCCTCTTGATCTCCCTCCTAAGCACTTCTGGAATCTGTCTCTCTCCCTTCACCTCTAGCTCTGAATTTCAGACCTGGAAGCAGGTAGATAGTAATCTCTTGGCTGTTCTCTTATCCTCCTAACTGGATCATAACCTGCTTGAAACGTTTCTGTGGTTTCCCACTGCTTACAGAACTGAAGGGAGACTTAGCAGCATGAAACAAAAGGCCTTCCGTGACTGGTTCCTGCCCATCTCCATGCCATCCCCTGCCACCCCCGCACTTCTCATTTTACACCTGCACAGACGCTTGCCAGTTGAACGGGAACCATCCTGCTTCATGTTTCCATAGCTTTGCTGATGTTCTACCTAAAATGCCTTTACCATCTTGCTTTGTTAATTGTTACACAACCTTAACTCAGTTCAGGTGTTAACTCATTCAACAAACATTTATTGAGCACCAAGTATGTGTCAGGCAGTGTTGGAGTCCCACTGTTGAGCGGGCACAGAGGGACAGTGTCTTCACGGAGCTTAATTCTGATAGCACTCGCTGAACTACCATGGGGCTAAGTGCCTCTCCCTCTGCCCACCCTCCCCAGCGGCCTGTCCATCCTGCATCCTTACCTTTGGCCTGTTAGGCTGAAATAAGCTTCTGGTCTCCCTCCTCTAGTGTACTGTAAATTTCATGAGGGTGGGACCATGCCATATTCATCTCTGCATTCTTGGTGCCCAGAACTGTGCTTAGTACTTGGTAGATTCTCAGTATGGTTCCCTTGTTGAACTCAGCTATCAGTTATAAATCCATGACTCCGTGTCTCAGCTTAAATTTCACATTTTCAAGGATGTGACCCTCTAGAACCGGTCAGCCATCCTTCTGATATACCTCTGACACCTTATACTATTTCTTCCCAGAATTTTTTACAATTGCTTTTTTAGAACTATTGACATTACTTGTTTAAATTGGGTTTTCTGTACTAAGTTGTAAACTCCATCGAGAAGTACAGCTAGATGGTACAGCTAGAATAGTGCATGGCCTATAATAAATGCTTAGTAAATATTTGTTAACTGATAGACTGACAGGTTTTCTTGCTGGAGAAAAGTCCTGAATGCGTTACTGGGGCTTAAAGAAAATTTAGATTCAATTGCCTCCTGGCCTAATGCCTCACTCTACCCATCTATAAAATGAAGATGCCTCTAGTGGGATAATACTGGACAGCAGATGAGCTTTAGATAAAAACATACCAAAACAAATGTGCATAAATAAATTTTGCAAAAAAAGGAAAGTTGGGATTGAAAGATTAAACACATCACCTGAAGGGTCTATTTCAGGGTGTTGCATTTTATTCTCCCACAGGAAATATAAACATTATCTTCTCTTTCTCCTTCCCAGCATCTGAGACGCCATTTCTTGTGCAAAATGGATTTGAATCAGAACAGGTAAAAATTTTTGTGAAGTATTTTGAAGTATATGACCTACAGTTTTAAAATCCACGATAAAGTTTTGTGGAAATGGACTGGGAGAGCAGATCTATCTAAGGGCAAAATACATTGCAACTGTTATGAAACAGTGAAGGAATTTGTAGACTTGTACTCTTGGCAGAAATAATGTTGATATCGTTACTTCTATATGTGCAGACGCTTTGAAAAGAAAAAAGAAGTATAAACAAAAACATTGAAATTATTATGTGGTCCCTCTGCTGCCCCAGAATTAGTGACATTCTACAGAATCAACACCTGTCTCCAGCGTTCCTCTTATTTTCTGAGCTTATCCTTCATTCATTTGTATTATTGTGAAAGTGATTCATGCTGCTTCATGTAAAACCTTCAGGGAGTATAGACAACCTATAAGGGAAACGTGAAGGTCTCATTCATTCTTCCTTCTTCCCCTTCTCTCTCCTCAGAGAGAGATTATTGCCCTGCCTCTGCTGCCTTGTAAGAGAAGGCACAGGAAGCTGAGGGGATGGAGCCTGGCCTGGCCAATGGGAGATGGTGTAGCCCCCAGGGAACTAGATGCTGCCTGTAGAGCGGTGATTCTCAGACTGTTTGGTGTCAGGACCCCTTTATATTCATAAAAATTAAAACTGAGAAGTTAAAAACAATATGAATTCATTTAAAAAAGTATAACAAACCCATTACATGTTAACATAAATAATACTTTATGAAAAATAACTACATTTTCCTGAATGAAAAAATATTAGGGAGAAAAGTGGCATTGGTTTACATTTTGCAAGTCTCATTAATGTCTGGCTCGTTAGAAGATAGAGGTTCTCGTATCTTGCATATTATGTTATCAGAGCACTGACACCTTCACATCAAATGTCACATAACTGTAACCTCTGGGAAACTTCACTGTACATCTCATGAAAGAATGACAGTAAAAATGGCGAATAATGTGTCCTGAAAATCATTTTGATCTCATGGGGGGGGTCCCCTGGCTACACTTCGCGAACCACCAATGCAGAAAATTTGAAATTGAGTTCCACCTTCTCTTTCATCTTATTGCCTCTAAAAGTCTAAGTCAGCCAGGAAAAGAACTAACACACAGGTGTAGGTAGAGCTGAAAGGATATAGGCGATGGCCAGTAAAGAGATCTGACAGTGGAGGGCACAGCTTACAGGACAGTTATTTTTTTAATCTTCACACCCCACAACCCAACTGCCTGGTGTTTAAGACTTAGGAAAATTTGAGGGAAGGGTCTGGGTAAAATGTTTCAGATTTTCCACTTTTTAAAAAAATTTTTTTAAAGTCTAATTCATAAGGCTGGCTTTGTTTTGATCTTGAGACACATTGGGCAAAAGGTGGTGAGCTGCAGTGAAGCTGCCGGTCACTGGATGGTGTGCTAGTGATGGGAAACTCACGGGAGGATGCTGTTCGGAAATGAGTGACCCAATCGCCTTCCCTGTGTCTCACCAGATAAAAATGACCAACAACTACAACCTGCTCATGATCGTTGCTCCCTCCCTGGGATTTGTGCTGTTGGCGTTGCTTCTGGCATATTTCCTTCGAGGTAAGGAGGGCAGGACCAGGTGAGATGAAGCCCTTCAGAGCTTTGGAAACTCCAGGGGGATCTGGGAGTGGATGGATTCTGCTTCCTGCCTGTTTTCCCCATTCCTTAGAGTCCCACTTCTATCATTGCCCTCATCCTCCCCGTCAAGGAGGCTAGAGGTAAACTCATGTTCCCCAAGATGCTAAAGGCTTTGAGCATCATGCCCCTGATAGAGTTTACATTTGGGGAAAGAACAGCATTTATTGGACACTTATTCTGTGCCAGTCCTGATGCTATATTCTTGACATACCTAACTCGTTTCATGCTCCTGACTGCCTTAAGTGGGAAGTACTATTCTTATCACTGTCTTGGGGTGGAGGAAACCCTGACCCAGCCTCTTCCTCTGGCTAGGAATGCCCCAGGAAGAGAGCCGTGAATCACCCTGGTCTTCTTATTTGTTCCCTTAAAGTAAAACTTCTTAACCTAGGGTCCACAGATGGACCTCAGGGGACCAGTGAATCCCTTAAAATCGTGTGGAAAAGCACTTGTACATTCATATCTGCATTTTTCAGAGGACAGGGTCCGTAGCTGTCATTAGATTCTTGAGCTGGTCCATGACCTTGTGGCTGCCCTCCCCTGCTTTCAAAAAAAAAAAGTTTTAAAACATTGCAAAATGAAATCATGAACCGGGGTTTAAAGTTTTCATGCCAAGTATAGGCACGTAGCACCTGGTCCTGTAAAAATGGGGAAAAAATTGTTCTGTAGTCATTAACAGAAACTGGTAGTAAGTGAGGAGCTCTGACTAGTAGTAACCATCTCAGCCTGTTTGAGCAACAACAGGGAAACTCGTGTGTCTCCACGTCTATCCCTAGTGAACACTACAAAAGGAAATGTGGAGCTTAGTGGAAGTTTGTCATTAACCTTCATACAAAGGCATGTTACAGTTTGGGAAATTATGGGTACATGTCCTAAGGAAGTGTTTTAAAACCCAAGTGAGTACTTGAATTCAAATAACTCAAGAATAAAGCAGCTTAGGGAATTCCCTGGCCCTCCAGTCGCCCTCCCTTTCACTGCCGGGGCCTGGGTTCAATCCCTGGTCGGGGAACTAAGATTCCTCAAGCCTCATAGCCCAGCCAAAAACAAAAGAATAAAGCAGCTTAGGGAATTCCCTGGCCCTCCAGTCGCCCTCCCTTTCACTGCCGGGGCCTGGGTTCAATCCCTGGTCGGGGAACTAAGATTCCTCAAGCCTCATAGCCCAGCCAAAAACAAAAGAATAAAGCAGCTTAACACCATTGCCCACAATGTTGGAACAACTCTGTGATTGATGAGCAGTAACTAGGGGCCTAAAGAAGCAATCATCTGATCTGGGGAAAGGAGTGGCTTTCTCTACCAAATCCAGTTCCTAAGTTCCCACCTTTGGACCACCTCAGCTCTTCATAATGTTGCTCTGTCCCTCCCCCAGCATTTCACATAAGCACATCTACTCTGCTTCTAACCTGGCCTTGTCTTTTCAGGGAAAGTCATGAAAACCAATTGTGTCCAGAAACACACCAGGTAATTCATCTTGCACGACTGGCTGTTGTAATGATTGTACAAGCTGTTACAAATGATTAGATACTACTCAGTGGTTTAATGACTTGTGTTTGTATTCGGATTAAATACACGGTTGGAGAGATGTGGCATTAGAGGTGGAAAAGATGTGGGGATTCAGCTCACGTTAACCTCTGTCTTGGTTAACACTGTGATATTTGTCCAAAATGCAAATACAGTGGCAGGTTGCATTAACAGAAGTATGACATGCAAAAGAATGAAGGTGATATGTCATTCTACCCATTAGTTGTTCCACTCTGGGTGACTCACTTTAAAAGGTCATTGTTAAACTGGAGCTCACTGAGAGGAGAGTTGGCAGTGTGGAAAATGAAAAAACATGTATAGTATCATTCCTGGGATTTCATTCCTCTGGCAAATTAGACCATGGGAGCAGTTTTTTGCTTTGTTTTTTAAATAATTTGAAGAGTCTCTGGAAAGGGATTTTGGATATCTGTCCTGTTAAATAGCTTTTTGGTAAAGAAATGAAAAGATTTGGTGTAAACTGTGATGAAGACCTTGCTTTCACTTAATAGTTGCATCAATACCACAATATCTATATTAACAAGTAAATATTAACAAGCAGGGAAACTAAAGGTTAGCAAGGTAACTTTTCAAAGTCATACTTGGAGATCTTCTTGGTAAATAAACACATTTAGATCATGATTTTATACTTTGCTAATACAGAAACTTTAAATCCCCTTATTATAATAGATTGGCAAAAGCCCTTTATCCCCTGTGGCCTCAGTTTTCCCATCTGTGAAATGTGAGGCTTGGACTGGATGGACTCTGAGCCCTTTTAACTCTAACAGCCCTTGATTAGGTGTTTTATAATCTACCAGCATCCATTCATTCCTGGTCTTGGTGTTTCTCATCATCAGCCTCTCTTCTCTCTTTACAGGCTAGACAGTGTTGGAGAAAGTAAAAATGTACTCGACGAAAGAGAAAATGAAGATGGTCTTTTCACACTCTAACGTGCCCCTTTCTCTTAGGATTGAGGATGAGGATATGATGTGTGAATTATCAAAATAAGTCTTAGAATTTTTTTTTTTTAAAAACCATCTGTTGCCTTGGTGTCACTGATCCAGTCTTGCCTTCGTTTCACAAGTGAAAGTTACCTTAGAGACCACACCTTCTCATGGTTTAATCTCTGTAGCATCACTGCTAAGTGATCTTCCACAGTATAATTGAACACCTTCAGTGATGGTGAACTCACTATCACACCCAAGGAAGTCCATTCAATCTCAGGGCACTTCTGAGACTTGGAAACATTTAGAACAAAGTCTGTGTCCAGATAGCATCTGCCTGCTGGTCCTAGTTGAACTCGTGCTTACACAGAACAGGTCTAAACTCTCTTCTACCTGGTAGCAGTGCTCCAGATACTGAAAGGAGAACCTCATGTTTCTCTAAATTGCCTTGTTCCTGGAGCATGATTTCTGGTCCCTTCCCTACCCTAGTTGCCTTTGCCTTGCATGCATTTGTATCTCTCCTTTTACGCCCAGCTTTAAGAATTCAGGGCCCCACTCTGGGTATGGTATGAACATCCTTGCATTATTGATTGTCATCAATAACATATTGATGATATATTATGTATTGATTGTCATCAATAATGCAGGAAACGACATGGAATCACACCATCATCTTGACTCCCCTCTAAAATGTCTAGGTTTTCTATTATTTTCTGTTCACACCTGAGTATCTTTAGAGGTGACCATAGTGTCACATCTTAATTCTTGCTTGGGGAATTTAATGTTGGAAACAGCCAAGAGTTCATCAGAGTAAACTGTGGTGAATGACATGGATGTTCAAGCAGGGCGGGCACATGGATGTGACAGTGGGTTGGTCCAGATCAGTTTCTCTAAATAAAGTTCATGGGAATTGACTCCTCAATAAGAATAGGTTTATTTAAACCTACTTTGAGAGCTAGTAGCATGAGGAACCATGGGAGAGAGGTTAAAACAAGCAGTTGATGACTGTATGGAAAGAATGTGCACCTGAGTGAGAGGCCTCTGGTTGGGCAGGAATGTGGAGCGTCAGCCAGAGCTGAAAGAAATTTGTCTGAAATACTTCCTGGTATGTTTGGGGCAGTAACCGCCTTAATGAAATAAGTGCACAGTCTTTCCAGGTAACCATACTTTATATTTCGACTCTCTTGACATTACTTTTAAGAAAGGGGGAAAAAAGCAGTCTTATGACTTGACTGCTACAGCCTCTAGATTCCTCGAACTGTTAGTTCACACGGATCCAGCAGTTAATAAAAACATCCCCCTCTTACCTGAGCACTTGGAGAACGACCTGCCCAGGGCAGCAGGCCTTCTGCCTCACTCTTTCGGTGCCGAGGTGAGTGGCAGGTTTGGACTAAGTGAAGGAAATAATTAGCAGCACACTGGTTGCTTCTTTATTGAGCTTGACTTTCTCCTCTGTGTTAACTGAAAATACTGGAAATGACTTGACCAGCCTGTTACATTCAAATTTAGAAACTGGGGGTGGGGCAGTAGAGGCAGGTGCAGGGCTCCAGTGTCCCCATCTGGAAAATGGAGTGGGACTAGGTGACCTTGTACAAACAGGTTTTAATATTTCATGGGTCACCGAGACTCCCCATCCTAACTTAGCTCATGCTACCTACCCACCTTCCCAAACGACCACCCCCAGTGCCATGACCAACTCGGGTCTGCCTAGAAAAGCCGACAGCAAATACCATACCCCCCAAACAGAACATCTCAGCTCAATGAGTATCTTTGTGTTTTGCAAGGGGCCATCTTCAGTCTTTTCCCAACTTTATTTCTGCAGCTCCTTGGTCAGATTCAGAAACATTTAAATGAGTAGTTGTAGTATTTTACAACTGGTAATGGCCTCCAGGACCCTCTAGCCTAGTAGCTCTCAACCTTAGCTGAGCACTACAGTTATCTGGGGAATATTTTAAAATGCCAATTCCTGAGTCCTACCCTTTAGAAGATTCTTTTGTAATTGGTCTAGGGTGTGGCCTGGGCATCTGATTTTTTTTTTTTTTTTTTTAATGCTCCAAGGGGCTGTAATGTGCGGCCAGGGCTGAGAACCACTGCTGTTGCTGCCTGGTTCTCAAACGGGGCACGTCAGACCAGCAGCCTGAGTATCACCTGGACCTTGCTAGTCATACACATTCTCATCCCCACACCACACCTACTGACTCAGAAACTCCCAAGTGGAGCCCCGTGATCTGTAGTTGAACAAGTCTTCCAGGTGATTATGATACACCTTAGAGTTTGAGAACTATGGAAGCATAATAACCCCTAACAGGAGGATGGAGATTGTAAGAAAATACTCTCCTGTGACCAGGGCTCTGTGCTGGTGGGTGTGGCCATCGGCGGGGGGGCGGGGCGCGGGGCAGTGGGAGTTTCCAGCAGCCAGTGCCCAAGGTCTGGGTGGGCTCCTTGTCAGCCCTCGGTTAAGCTAGCATTACTTCCTGCCTGGACTCTTAGGGTAGCTTCTAACCACCCTCACCAACTTCACTCCTTTCCGTCTCCAATTTGTTCTCCATGCTGTGACAGAGGAATCTTCCCAATGCCGATGTGAGATTCCTATCTCCTGATTTCCACCCAAGGGGGCATAGAAGAAGCACCCTTAGGCTCTGCCCAAGGCTGGGGTGGCAAACTCAGGATGGGCAGCTGATGCGGAGGAGTGAAGCAGAGGGAAGTGATGTGGCCTCTACTGAAATGGAAGCTTGTGTGTCCACTTACAGGCACTAATGCTCACACTTAGTATTAAAATAATGTCCTAGGGCTTCCCTGGTGGCGCAGTGGTTGAGAGTCCGCTTGCCGATGCAGGGGACACGGGTTCGTGCCCCGGTCCGGGAGGATCCCACATGCCGCAGAGCGACTGGGCCCGTGAGCCATGGCCGCTGAGCCTGTGCATCCGGAGCCTGTGCTCTGCAACGGGAGAGGCCACAACAGTGAGAGGCCCGCGTACGGCAAAAAAATAAAAAATAATGTCCTAGGCAAGCAGAACATGGCCAGGAACTAGAACAAGGCAGCTAGTTTGAGACTCAGAGATTTAGGGGGTGGGGAGTGGAAGTCACAAAATGATGAATTAATAAATATATAATTCTTATACTGAGACTCTTTTTTACATCTTTATTGGAGTATAATTGCTTTACAATGGTGTGTTAGTTTCTGCTTTATAACAAAGTGAATCAGTCATACATATGTTCCCATATCTCTTCCCTCTTGCGTCTCCCTCCCTCCCACCCTCCCTATCCCACCCCTCCAGGTGGTCACAAAACATCGAACTGACCTCCCTGTGCTATGCAGCTGCTTCCCACTAGCTATCTACCTTACGTTTGGTAGTGTATATATGTCCATGCCTCTCTCTCACTTTGTCACAGCTTACCCTTCCCACTCCCCATATCAACTCCATTCTCTAGTAGGTCTGTGTCTTTATTCCTGTCTTACCCCTAAGTTCTTCATGACATTTTTTTCCTTAAATTCCATATATATGTGTTAGCATATGGTATTTGTCTTTCTCTTTCTGACTTACTTCACTCTGTATGACAGACTCTAGGTCTATCCACCTCATTACAAATAGCTCAATTTCGTTTCTTTTTATGGCTGAGTAATATTCCATTGTATATATGTGCCACATCTTCTTTATCCATTCATCCGATGATGGACACTTAGGTTGTTTCCATCTCCGGGCTATTGCAAATAGAGCTGCAATGAACATTTTGGTACATGACTCTTTTTGAATTATGGTTTTCTATACTGAGACTCCTTGATCCACGGAGTTTGCTGGGGCACTTGTTCCTCTTTCCCTCTCTGTGCAATCAGGATGAGTTGGTAGCAGTCTACAAACAACTCCCTAGTATCTATTGCGTAGGGGGCCCAGAAGAGAGAATCACTTCCCTTAAGGAGCCTAAAAATCTAAATGAGACAAAACCCACCAGGGGAATGCAGTAGAAGGGAATCAGAGTCGTGTTTTTATTACCACAAGGAAGGACTTTGATGGCCATAGGGCTCTTACAGTTGATGTTTACATGGTGGGACCACAGTCAAACCTTGAAGATTTAAAGCAACCTAATTCTGCAACCTCCACCTTGGCCTTTCTAGACTAAAAGAAATGGATAACATCCCATCCTTAAAGAACGTTTGCTGTGTTCTGGGTGCTCCTCTACCAAGTGCGTCAAGGCAGTTTCTCATTGAATCCTCACAGCTGCCCCATGAAACAATATATTACTCCCGAGAAAACAGAAGCAGAGAGGTGAAGAAATTTGCTCAAGGTCACATAGTCCCACCCGCTGTGACAGAGCCACGTCTGGAAACCAGGCCTGAAGGACTCCAGGCTCTTCACCACTACCCCATACTTCACAGGGATGGCCCTCGTTTAACACTTCAAGCATTTGAAACTGAGACGCTGACCCGTGTTGGTCCGAAATGGGTCTGAGTTTACTCAGGTCCATGGCAACCTGAGTGTTGAGATGCTTCTCCAATGCCAACCCCTTTATAGCTCAATCTTCCCTTGCCCCCCTGTATTAGTTATGCAGGATCTTATTTGCATTTGCGGAGGAAGCTGCTAGTAGAGAAGCTGGCAGGAACCTTAATGAAGCCAGGTGGACCCACTGAAATGGGAATGTGTTGAACTAAGTCATGAAGAGCTGAAGTCAGGTGTCAGCGGGCGTAATGAAAGGTTAACAGGAATCCGGCAGTGGGTGGCTGGCGAGGCTCTTTGTCTCTCTAAAGAAAAACGAAAAGTTAAGTGGGCTCCCTGCGTGGAGGGAGGAAACCACTTGTAACCAAAAGGCTGGATCTGAAATAGAGTTTCATTTAGATTTGTCCGCATGTTACGGTCTTAAGGAAAAAAAAAAAAAAAAAAAACAAGCACCGTGAGTTCTCGGCTCTCTGAGCACTAAAGGACAGCAAAGGGAAGTGTTCCCCTGTGGAGGAGCCTGGAGAGACCTGGAGATGGCTGCTCGGAAAACAGAAGGTGGGTTCACTTTCTAACTGCACTGAAAAGGTGTACTTCTGCTGTAGCTTTATCCGTGTTGCATAAGCAGTCGGGGGACGGGGAAACAGGAAAGACGCTACACACCCTTCGATTCAACTCTCATTTCTTAGTGGGTGAAACTGAGGCCCAGAGAGGGGGAATGAGTTACCCCAGGCTACACAGGGAACCAGTGCTAGAGCAGAGACCTAAACCATGTAACCCTAGATTGACCTCTACGGCCCTGGTATAACCTTGTTCTTGGAATTTTCTAATTTCACCTGCCTGATTAGTTACCCTTTGAAGTCACATTCTTTAAGTTCTTGTTGGGCATGCAACTCCGCATTTCTTTTCCATAAGCTATCTTTCCCAGCACACACTTGACCCTGAGGTGGACTTCTTTTCTCAGAAAGAGGAATCGGAACGCTGAAGTGCAAAGCTCGGCTGTTGCTCTCTTAGGGACGCCGCCATTAACTAGGGTGGCCAGCTTGTCCCAGTTTTTTGTTTTTTGTTTTGCGGTACACGGGCCTCTCACTGTTGTGGCCTCTCCCGTTGCAGAGCGCAGGCTCCGGACGCACAGGCTCAGCGGCCATGGCTCACGGGCCCAGCCGCTCCGCGGCATGTGGTATCTTCCCGGACCAGGGCACGAACCCGTGTCCCCTGCATTGGCAGGCGGACTCTCAACCACTGCACCACCAGGGAAGCCCTGTCCCAGTTTTAACACTCAAAATCCTTGCATGCGAGAACCTCCCCTCGGTCCCCGACAAACTGGGATGGTTTGTCAACCCAAGTCCATAACTAAATTAGAGATCAAAGACAACAACCCTCTGAGTTCTTTCATTCACTGCCCCAGCTCTTGACTTTATTGCAGGGATTATTTTTTTTCTGTGACTTTGCAATTGGACCCAAGGGGAATTTAATTTCAGATCCAGCATTAGAATAGACTGCAAAATCTAGTTTCTAGACTCTTGCCATGCAAACTGTGGGCCTCAGACAAATATTGTCATCACCTGGGAGCTAGTTAGTAATGCAGAATATCAGTCCCACCCCAGACCCTCAAAATCTGCATTTAAATAAGGCCTCTGTGTGATTCACATGCACATTAAAGATTGGGAAGTACTTGTCTAAACCACTGATTTTCAAACTTGGCTATACACTGGAATCTTGTGGGGAGCTTAAAGTCCTGAAGCTGGACTCCCCTCTGCACTCTTGGTTTAATTGGCATGGGGGAGACCTGGGCTTCAGGAGATTTTAAAGCACCTCAGGTACTCCTAATATACGGCCATGTTTGCAAACCACTATTTTAAAGGGAGGACAGCTTTGCACCAGAAAGTAATGATGCTAATTAATCAGGTTAACCCTTGGCCTAAATTATAGGTTTATGTGAGTCTAGTCCAAGAAACGATCAATAAAATTGTTCAAGAAGATCTGAGGAGACAAGATAATGACCTCAATGTCCCAATTACTGTGGACATGAGGCCCATTAAAGTAATTAAAAACCAAGATGTAATATTTGGTTTGTGGAAAGCGATAATGAGAAAACAGAAAAGATAAACAGAGAAGTAATGTCTGGGTGGGGGACAGGGTAGTGCTATGAATCTCTTCAGAGGTATCAGAAGCATAATGAGATGGCACCAAGGTGATAAGGGAAACATGGAGGATGGGTTAAGTGGAAACCTTTGTTGCAGAACAAGGAACTTGGTCAAAAGGCAACTCTCTGCCCTCCGGTACCTAAATATAATGGGAGACGCTGTATATATGTGAATTTGGTGAAGGGAGTATTTTCATCCAAGGGAGTACATTCACATCTCTGTAGAAGGTTGCTGCCGGTCACAAGGAACAGATAGGTAATGGTTTTAGTGCTTTTCTAAGTATGTGAAGATGCAAGAATCCAGGTTCATAAAAGTTTTCTTCTGAAAATATCTAACTGTCTGAAGGCCTGTTCTGCCTTTTCCCCCAGAGCACAGAGTTTCTCACTCCTGATCTCCACCCTGAACTTCTTTCAGGGTGTGTTGAAGGTCGGCAGCTACGGTGGCTCATCACTCAGTCCTTGTAGAGCCAGGTGGTTAGTGACATTCTTTCGTTGGCAATGAGATATTAGAGTCTCTGTGACTTCCCTTGACTCTTCCTGCATCCCAGGCAGGAAGGAAGAGGTAGATGGGAAATGGGACTTTTTCCCTAATATGACACTTACCTTTTGTCAAAAAAGGGAAATGTTTCATAGAGTTTACCAGAAGACCTCCACATATATTTCACGGGGTCACAGGCCCACCCTTAGGCAAGAGGGACTGAGGCTGTGCACATTGCCGTTCAGCCAAAACTTAGGATCAGTCAGCATGGAAGAAACTGGGAATGGCTGTTGGACAAAGTCTTGATTTCTACCACATTCACTCATCTAACAAAAGCGTATTGGGTGTCTCTTATGTGCCAAAGGGCCGTGTTGGGTGCTGGGGTATAACGATGAACTAGACAGACCTGCCTGGTCCCTGTTCCCAGACAGCTTACAGTCTACAAAGCCATTTCCGTCTTTATTATGCTAAATGCGTAGTACAGAAATTTAAATCATTTCTAATGTACCTGAGAGGCAAAAAGAAGGAAGAGAGAAAAAAGAATGAAAGTTTGGAATTCTGCATGCACACTTCCTGGAAGCTGTGGAACTGTGCCTTTGATGCAAGTGTCCGGCGTCAATGCAGGATGGGGGTAGAAACATTCTGCCCTAGGAGGTGATGGCCAATTAGAGCGAAAATTCTTAGCTACCGTGAAACTTTGTAAGCTCAGTAGAGGGCGCTCAGCTTGGTAAAAGTGCAGTGTTAGAGTAATGGAAATGACCACTTCTGTATTTCTGTGCTGTTTCATAATTTTCTAAGCATTTTCAAACACATAGCAGTCTGTGTCAGAGGAAGGGTGCATCTCCATTTTATAAAGGAGAAAAAGGGAAGCACAGAGAGGTCCAGTGACATTCCAGGTTCCCTCTATCGTGAATGAGAGCTAGAATCAAGCGCCCTCAATCCAGGAGTCAATATCATCTTCATGGGGTGCCTGCCATGTGCACCTAGCTTTGCACTTGGACCTACTCACAGGGCCAGCACCCAGCACCAACATGATTTCAGCACTTCTGTGTGCCAGGCACTACCCTAAGCACTTTATTTTTATTTTTATTTTCTTACATCTTTATTGGAGTATAATTGCTTTACAGTGGTGTGTTGGCTTCTGCTTTATAACAAAGTGAATCAGTTATACATATGTTCCCATATCTCTTCCCTCTTGCGTCTCCCTCCCTCCCACCCTCCCTATCCCACCCCTCTAGGTGGTCACAAAGCACTGAGCTGATCTCCCAGTGCTATGCGGCTGCTTCCCACTAGCTATCTGTTTTACATTTGGTAGTGTATATATGTCCATGCCACTCTCTCACTTTGTCACAGCTTACCCTTCCCCCTCCCCATATCCTCAAGTCCATTCTCTAGTAGGTCTGTGTCTTTATTCCTGTCTTACCCCTAGGTTCTTCATGACATTTTTTTTTCTTAAATTCCATCTATATGTGTTAATATACGGTATTTGTCTTTCTCTTTCTGACTTACTTCACTCTGTATGACAGACTCTAGGTCCAGCCACCTCATTACAAATAGCTCAATTTCGTTTCTTTTTATGGCTGAGTAATATTCCACTGTATATATGTGCCACATCTTCTTTATCCATTCATCTGATGATGGACACTTAGGTTGCTCCCATCTCCTGGACCCTAAGCACTTTAAATGCACTATTTTATTTAATCATAGCAATGTCTCTATGAGGGAGCTGCCACTTTTATCCGTTTGATAGATGAGGAAATGGAAGCTCAGATACAAAAAGTAGCTTGTCTGCAGTCGAGCTGGATTCAAATTCTGGAGCAGCTCCAAAGCCCAGGGCCTTAGCCCCTGTGCCCTGGCCCCTCCAGATACATAAAGTACCATGGTGATCTCTCAATGATTATACTAGTGTGTGAGGTGGAAAGGGCTATTCAGCTGGAAGTTGTAGGTTTCCCCCTAATAACTTCAGGAAAATCAGGTGTTCTCCCTGCCTACGTCTGTCTGAATACAACCAGACCTGGAAATGGGAGTAGGGGGAATGTAAAGGACATGAAGCCAGAGGGTCTTTGGGCCTGGGCCTCACGTTCTCGAAGAGACTAGAGTTTAGATTTACCACCAAATGAGGCTATGTTTTCAGGCATAGAGATTGAATGATCAGGATTGAACATTTAACATATGCTCCAAAATGGCCTCCTCCCTCCCTTTGAAGATATAACCTGAGAGACAGAAACAAAACAGAAAGAGAAAGGAAGTGGCCTGGAGAGCCTGCAGTCCTCCTCCCTGGCCTTGCCCCGTATGCCGCCTTTTATCTCTGTTCTCCACCCGGTTATCTCTCTTCCCTGGGCTCTGCTCTCTTTCATTCCCCCTGCTCTTCCCTCTGAGATGCCTTCAGCGTCTTATCTTCCTTCAGCAGCTCCATCAACAAAGTCCTATCATTTTTTTTCTCCTGATTCAGGATGCCTCTGCATCATTTTATTCTATTCCTCTGAGCTTTGGTTTTCAATCTCTTCCTAAACTTAATCTCAGATCCTTCTTCACTGAGATGAAAAACAAAAAACAAAAAAAAACCGAACGAGATTACACAACCTGACAATACCTTCTGACTGGGGGATCAAGATAATTAGAAAAGACAGCAGAGTCTTGCTTCCCCGTAACGCCCTGGACATGCCATGGTGAAATAAGTTTTTAATTAACCAAAGACTCACCAACAACTAATGCTACAATCTCCTCTTCATCCACCACCTTTTTAAAACAATGGTTGAAAAATTCTGTGACACGTTGGTATATGGAAAGAGCACAGGTCTTGGAGTCAACCTGGCCCAGAACCTAAAGCTGCTCTTGCCTGGCTGGGTGGCCCAGGACAAGTCGTTTGGTTTCTCTTAGTCTGAGTTTCATCACCTGTAAATTGGGAAGAATAATGGGACCCTCCTCATAAGTAAGCATTAAACGCAGCAATGCTAGGAAAGCACTGGCACAGGGTGGGTGCTCCATAAATAGTTGGTGCCGTTGTCCTAGTTCCCTCTCCAGCCCCAGCCAGTTCAGAGTCTATGTTTAGTAAAACTTGCTGGCAGGACCTGCATAGCCCCCAGTGAGGATAGATCCTGGGCAACATGTTGAACGTGGGGGCTTCCAGTCTATCTCAGAAGCTGTGTGAATGATTTGTGGTTCTCATACTTTAGAGAGCCTAAGAATCATCTGGGAACATGCTAGAATACGTATACCTGGGTCCAACCCCCAGGAGATGCTGATTCAGTGAGACTGGAATTGGGTCCTACTACTTGCGTTTTTATAACCTCGCTTGGTGGAGTTCTGAAGCAGGGGGCACAGACGCTTTGAAGGTGGCTCAGAAGCTCACGATCAAACAGCGCTCCTGTTAGCCATCCCGATTCCTGACCTCTCTGCCTTGCCACTCTTTTCTGAACTCTGACCCTGCTTTATCTTTGTCTGTGGGCCCTGTGCTCAGCTCTGATTTTGCTCTTTTGTGGTCAACTCTGGTTGACCCCAGGGCATTGCCCACTTCAGCTGTGGTTCTTACTCTCAGCTGTTGCTCCTGGTTCACAGCTAATTTTCATGAACACCTCTAAGTTTTGGCTTTTGGTTTAATCCTGTTTTCCATCCTAAATTCCTCTAAGGTGATGCTGGCACTCCTGTGGCTTCTGCACATCTGTTGACAGTTGTCATTTGCTGTCGTCTCCTGCCTCTCATTTGTGTCTTTGGTACCAGCCGCCCCTTTGGATTTCCAGTATGATGGAGAATCTTGGACCATGGCAAGGGCATCATTTCAAACTTGAGTCATGATTTAAAAACACCAGGAATATGGAATGTAGACAATGCATTGAATGTTTATGTTAAAGTAGGCTGGGTAATTTTCTATTTGAATTTTAAATCCATCTTATCTATATTGGTTCACTGTGGGGCTTTTCTACGCCCAGCAAATGATGAAGACTATAAGAAAATGCTCTGGTTTCTGCCTGGATTCTTACTTTAAAAAAAAAAAATTGTGGTAATACATATATACCATAAAAGTTGCCATTTTATCCATTTTTAACGTACAATTCAGTGGTAGTAATTACATTACAACGTTGTAGAAAATTATGTACGTTATCTATTTTCAAATCTTCTTCATCATCCAAAGAGAAAGTCAGTAACAGTTAAGCAATAACTCCCATTACCCCTTCCCTCAGCCCCTGGCAACCACCATTCTACTTTGTCTGAATTTGCCTATTCTAGATATTTCATATAAGTGGAATAATATGCTGATAAAGCCATGCTGATTCAGTGAGACTGGAATTGGCTTTGTATGGCTTTTTCATATAGTGTAATGTTTTTAAGTTTCACCCATGTTGTACCATGTATCAGAACTTCATTCCTTTTTATGGATGAATAACATTCCATTGTATGTATACACCACGTTTTGTTTATCCGTTCATCTGTTTATAGACACTTGGGGTGTTTCCACTGTTTGGCTATAATAGTGCAATGATCATGGGTGTACAAGTATCTGTTAAAGTCTCTGCTTAAGATTTTTGGGGTATATAACTAAGATGAAATTGCTGGGTCATATGGTAATTCTGTGTTTAGCTTTCTGAGGAACTACCATGCCGTTTGGCTCAGTGGGTTCACCATTTTATATTCCCACCCCCAATGTACAAGCGTTCCAATTGTTCTACAACCTCACCAACAATTTTTACTTTCCTTAAAAATGAAAAAAAAGAAACCAAAAAAAAAAAACACTTAGCCATTCTAGTAGGTGTGAGGTGGTATCTGCTGGCTAATGATGTTGAACCTATTTTCATAAGCTTGTTGGTCATTTGTGTATCTTCTTTGGAGAAATATCTATTTACGTCCTTTTCCTATTTTACAATTGTGTTTGTCTTTTTGTTGTTGAGTTGTAGGAATTCTTTACGTTCAATATATTCTGGATATTCATTTCTTACCAGGTACATGATTTGAAAATATTATCTCCCATTCTGTAGGTTGTCTTTTCACTTTCTTGATAATGTCCTTTGCACAAAAGTTTTTAATTTTGATAAAGTTCATTTCGTCAATTTTTTCTTCTGTTGCTTGTTATCTTCGTGTCATATTTAAGAATCCGTTTCCAAATCCAAGGTAATGAAAATATACCCGAATGTTTTCTTCTGAGAGTGTTTTGGCTTAGTCTTTTGCTGTTGTTGTGGAAGTATATTTGATTTACAACGTTGTGTCAGTTTCAGGTGTACAGCAAAGTGATTTAGTTACATATATATATTCCACTACTTGAGGTCTTTTCAGCTTTGTTTCTGTTGTCCCTTGTCTCCATAGGTTCTTACTCATGTTTTCTTAATTTCTTGTACGCCTGGCTATCTTGATTGTATGGAGATTATTGCATTTGGAAATTATTGGTATAAATAATTTGAGTCCCAGTATAATGTGATCTTCTCCAGAAAGAACCTTTTGAATTTGCTTCTGCCAGGCATTTTGTGTGTCACCAGTCTAGGACTACCATAATTCAAGTTCAATGCTTGAAGGTTTATGGATTACTTAGATCACTTGGTGTGAGGTTGCAAGCTCATATGACAACAGGTCCATCCTTATCCTGAAGGTATAGCCCTTTTTGTCCTAGCTTATACTGGATAGTGGTTTATCGAAGTCCCTAACTTTGGTGAATTCTAGACCTTGACACTTTTCCTCTAACATCATCTGGCAGCCCAAACCACAGTTTTGCAGATATCCCTTCCAGATTGGAAAATGCCTTTATGGCCAAAGAAACTTTGAGCCCTAGACTTACTTCTCTGGTTGAGCATATTCTTTACTTTTAGGCCTAGTGATTTTTCATTGTTTTGTTAGCCCTTTGGTAGTTGATGAAAGAATATTTTAAAATATTTTGTTCAGGTTTTTTGTGTCTTCAATTGGATGGTTGGCCTAAATTATCTAATCAATATTACCTAATCAACTGGTTGTCCTCGCAAATGTTTATTTCACCAATAGCCTTGCCAGTGCCAGTCATTGTCAAATTTATCATTTTCTTTGAAACAAAGATAAACAGAACAAAAAGTTATATTTAGTTCCACAATAAGACTCTAGTGTCTACTTAATAGCCTACCTTGATTTATTTTCAATCCAAAAAGTCTATTTCCAGGTATGTTGATATATTTAACCTGGAGGAGACTAGACCAAAGGGGATTTGATGTCTGTATACAAACAGTTGAAGGACTGCCATTGGGAAGAGGAAGCAGTCTTGTTCTGTGTGATTCTGGAATGCAAAGTTAGGACTGGGAATGGATATTCCAAAAATCAATTTATATCTAATGAAAGGAGTGCTTTACTAGAACAACTTACAATAATGATCAGTGGTGAATATTGTGGAGAGTAGGATTTTGGTCACCAAACATTCATTTGTTCTGCTTTTCCATTTGGACTGATTCCTTCGATATCTCTCTTCTTCCCTTTCATTATAGTTCCGCTGGAGCTGACTCATCCCCCTGCAACCATGGCACGTAAACCGAGCCTGAGGTATCAGAACACTGCGTAGACCTACCCCACCCCTCTCAATCCACTGAGCAGGGATGGATTGCTGCTGGGGTTTTTTTCCTTTCTTGGGTATTTGCACTATTTGTGGAGCAGGTTTTTCTATGCGGGAGCCACTTTTTTTTGTACAGGGGTAAGCTGGGGTTTTTCAGGGAGCCCTACTTGGTGTCTCCTTCCTCATTTTCTTTTCTCAATCTATGCAAGCGGCTCTGGCTTCCATCATCTCCTGAGAGGCCAGAGGGCTGCCAACCCAGCTCTTGGGCCCAGGGGTAATGCTTCCTAGAGGGAGGGCACACTAGTTCTCTGGTGTGGCCTGAGGCATGGGTGTGTGTGGGCAGGGGTAGGTGCAGGGGAGAGATGGCGAGGACTATTGTTGTCCTTTGGAGCTTGGTAAGGAAGGTGGGCCTAGGGCTTGGCAAGTGCCACTTCTGGCAGGTTTAGAAATTTCCAAATAAATCTTTGTTTATTGGTGGTTAAAAAAAAAAAAGAAAAAAAAAGTTCGAAGATGACGATTCCAACGAGAAGTTGTTTGATGACGATGCCAGTGACAAGTTGTTTGAAGATTCTCATGAGAGAGGGACTGTGGGTGATTTAGGGAATGTTAAGGAGGAAGGGCCCCTGTCCACAGGCAGCAGCTTTGTCCTCGGTGGTGACGATGACGATGACGACGCTGCTTAATCCCTTAAACTTGCTTTGTAGGGTGATTCCTCCATCTCCATTTTGCCTCTGCTCCAGGGTAATTACCAGTAGTGTTACGTGAACGTGTGCATAGAGGTAGGATGCCCTCAGATTAATGCAGTGAAGTGTTCATGGTTACCTATACTTAACGATTTTAAATATATGTGAACAGGTCGACTAGATTCTGATCTTTTGTCAGATTTGTTAAGCGCATGCAGAATAATATTTTTTAAAGTATTCTGATTGAAGTTTGTGATATTCAAAAATTCAAAAAGCCACAAGTTAGGCCAATTAGAGCCAAAAAGAAACAATTCTGAGTTTCCTTTGAGTTATCCGGGGTGATGATCTTTACCTGCTGGCCCTGAAGGACGGAATAGAAGGCTGCAGCTGCCATTGTGCCACCACAAGGAGAGTCTACTTGAGAGAAAGAGCAGCTAAGAATAAATATGGGAAAAAAGAACAAACCCTGCTGACATTGGTTAAGTCTTGATTATGCCAAGACTGAAAGTATGGACTTAGACCCTTCATGCTCCGAGATATGGGCAATAAATTCCCATTTTGCTTAAGCTAGTTTGGATTGGGTTTTCTGCCATTTGAAATGGAAAGATTTTTAACTAAAATGGGTAGTAAACCCCCCGTTTAAAGTAGTGTTTACACAGAAGAGGATGACCAGCCTTCAGAGTAGGGATGGAGGGGATACCCAGATTATGTGAAAGGTTGGCTTTGAGGACTTCCGGTTCTCAATTCTTGGCTTCTCCCAGACTCTCCTTTATTTGCTTTTGTTCTGCCCAGTGGGCTAGTAGTTTCAAAGAGACTCCAAGAAGACTGTGTTGGCTATCCCTCAGGACTGAGCAATATATAGAAGTAAATACATGCCCAGGCCTGGGATGCATATTTAATGGAGAAATACATAATGTTTAATCCTGAAATGAATGATTTATAGAAAGTTGGATTATTCACTTTGCACTTAATTTAGTTGTTTTGTTTAGCCAAAGCAAGGCTTCCTGACAGGAGTTTCATCATAGTCTTGGCTGAGTAATGAGTTTCTTTGCCAAGATGAATTATTGATTAGCCCTTTGTATCAGCTGCCTGGCAAATTAATGAAAACTGTTTCATTTTAAAGATGTACATAATCAGACATATGTGCACAAAAGAAGTTTTGAGTACTGTACTTTAACTCTGCATTGGTTAATCATCCCATGAGTATTTATGGATATGAGTTATGTCATGGTGTTGGGTTATTTTTAGACCCAAATAAATAATAGTTACCATCTGTGGATATAAATATTTTCTCTCCTTTTGTTGTTATAATTATATATATTTTAGGTCCAGATGTTTAATTTCTTTTAAAAAATTTCTTTTCAAATAAACTGAAATATCAAGTACTTAATGATGACTTAACATTTCTATGATGTGTTTAATTTTGTAAAATGTTTTATCTCAACTTCCCCAATGTATAATAGTTAATTAACACTTAGCATGTACCAAGCACTTTGCTAGGAACATTACATGGGTTATATTATTTAATTCTCACACCGCTCTACAAACTAGCTACTATTATTGTTCCCGTCTTATAGTTGAAGAAGTTAAAGTCTTGGGAGGGCAATTAGGTTACCCAGAACTACAAAGACTCACATAGACATAAACCAGGGCATAAACCCAGATGTTCTGACCCTGGAAGCCAAGCTTTTAACCCATATCCTAAATAAATGCTCCAAATCCCATGGGTATTACAAATTTAATATCGCCATCTGCATGGGAATCTCACATTCTATCAGTAATCTTTGTGAAGTTATGTCATTATTATCCCTGTTTATCAGGGGAGGAAATTAAGACACAGAGAGATAAAATGACAAGGCAAGTAGTCACATTGTTTTCTATTTGGCTATAATACCTTTCATCATCAAGAGAAATCAAAGTATTATCTCTAGATTAGATAGGACTTTCACTGAGGCAAGAAATCATTCTTTTGAGTCCCTTCACAATACTTCATACAGTTATAATGGAAATAAAATGTAAACAATAAGGCAAATGTAAAAAAAAATTAAAGTATTTCTTTTTCTCTAAATCAGACTGTAAACCTATAATCTAGGAGGCTGTAGGGAAAGTAAATTTCAATCATTTTGGGAGGCTCCCCTCCCTTTCCCAGGGGTCATATCCAAGTTTTGGAGACATGAGTTGTTGCCAGAAAGCAGGGGAAATACTCCTTTATTTTTAATCCATCACAGCCTCCACTGAAATCTCCATTACCAAACCTGAGTGGGGAGAGTGGGGTCTCTTGAATACGAATGTCTCAGTTGCTTTTGTGCCAAGCTTGCTCTGAGAATATTTGTTTACCCAGGTGGGATCTCCAACTCATCTGGTCCTCCCAGGCAGGCATTCCCCTCTCCAAGAACAGACCACATCTGTTAAACCCCACAGGGCAAAGGTCTCCACAATTTTGTGGATTATCTCCGTCTCCTTGCCCATACTTGGGGCATCTCATCTTTTTTTCTCTTGCTTTAACCTTTCTGTTGCATTGACACTGCCTTCTCTCTGCCCTTACTGCCACCCTCCAAATTTGAAAACAAGTACAAGATCCAGGAAAAGAGAAGTTAACAATGTTCCGAGGACAACTTCTTCTCTTAACTTTGCAACACAAACTTCCCCAGAAGCATGGCAGCACACAAGTCCCACCACCTGCTCTGGGTGCCATGATAAGACAAACAGAAAGAAGAAAACATGAACATTCTCAATAAACATTCTGCCACGTGATGCGATCCTTTCACTTCCTTCTCAAAGAAGAGAACCAGCAAAACAGCCATGATTGAGTCCTGCCCTCTTCCACATCCAGAATACTGATTTCAAGTCCATGTGCTGCTCTTTATTTTTTTTTTATAAATAGATTTTATTTATTTTTTAACATCTTTATTGGAGTATAATTGCTTTACATTGTTGTGTTAGTTTCTGCTGTATAACAAAGTGAAACAGCTATATGTATACATATATCCCCATATCCCCTCCCTATTGCGCCTCCCTCCCACCCTCCCTATCCCACCCCTCTAGGTGGTCACAAAGCACTGAGCTGATCTACCCCTGCGATGCAGCTGCTTCCCACTAGCTATCTATTTTACATTTGGTAGTATATATATGTCCATGCCACTCTCTCACTTCGTCCCAGCTTACCTTTCCCCCTCCCCGTGTCCTCAAGCCCATTCTCTACGTCTGCGTCTTTATTCCTGTCCTGCCCCTAGGTTCTTCAGATATCTTTTTATGGCTGAGTAATATGCCATTGTATATATGTGCCACATCTTCTTTATCCATTCATCTGTTGATGGACACTTAGGTTGCTTCCGTGTCCTGGAAATTGTAACTAGTACTGCAATGAACATTGTGGTACATGACTCTTTTTGAATTATGGTTTTCTCAGGGTATATGCCCAGTAGTGGGATTGCTGGATCATATGGTAGTTCTATTTTTAGTTTTTTCAGGAACCTCCATACAGTTCTCCATAGTGGCTGTATCAATTTACATCCCACCAACCGTGCAAGAGGGTTCCCTTTTCTCCACACCCTCTCCAGCATTTATTGTTTGTAGATTTTTTGATGATGGCCATTCTGACCGGTGTGAGGTGATTCCCCATTGTAGTTTTGATTTGCATTTCTCTAGTGATTAATGATATTGAGCATCCTTTCATGTGTTTTTTGGCAATCTGTATATCTTCTTTGGAGAAATGTCTGTTTAGATCTGCCCATTTTTGGATTGGGTTGTTTGTTTTTTTGGTATTGAGCTGCATGAGCTATACAAAAAACTTGTATATTTTGGAGATTAATCCTTTGTCAGTTGCTTCATTTGCAAATATTTTCTCCCATTCTGAGGGTTGTCTTTTCGTCTTGTTTATGGTTTCCTTTGATGTGCAAAAGCTTTGAAGTTTCATTAGGTCCCATCTGTTTATTTTTGTTTTTATTTCCATTTCTCTAGGAGGTGGGTCAAAAAGGATCTTGCTGTGATTTATGTCAAAGAGTGTTCTTCCTATGTTTTCCTGTAAGAATTTTATAGTGTCTGGCCTTACATTTAGGTCTTTAATCCATTTTGAGTTTATTTTTGCGTATGGTGTTAGGAAGTGTTGTAATTTCATCTTTTACATGTAGCTGTCTGGTTTTCCCAGCACCACTTATTGAAGAGGTGTCTTTCTCCATTATATAGTTTTGCCTCCTTTATCAAAGATAAGGTGACCATATGCGTGTGGGTTTATCTCTGGGCTTTCTATCCTGTTCCATTGATCTATATTTGTTTTTGTGCCTGTACCATACTCTCTTGATTACCGTAGCTTTGTAGTGTAGTCTGAAGTCAGGAGGCCTGACTCCTCCAGTTCCATTTTTCTTTCTCAAGGTTGCTTTGGCTATTCAGGGTCTTTTGTGATTCCATACAAATTGTGAGATTTTTTGTTCTAGTTCTGTGAAAAATGCCATTGGTAGTTTGATAGGGATTGCATGGAATCTGCAGATTGCTTTGGGTAGTCTAGTCATTTTCATAATGTTGATTCTTCCAATGCAAGAACGTGGTATATCTCTCCATCTGTTTGTATCATCTTTAATTTCTTTCATCAGTGTCTTATAGTGTTCTGCTTACAGGACTTTTGTCTCCTTAGGTAGGTTTATTCCTAGATATTTTATTCTTTTTGTTGCAATGGTAAATGGGAGTGTTTCCTGACTTTCTCTTTCAGATTTTTCATCATTAGTGTATAAGAATGCAAGAGATTTCTGTGCATTAATTTTGTATCCTGCTACTTTACCAAATTCCTTGATTAGCTCTAGTAGTTTTCTGGTAGCATCTTTAGGATCCTCTATATATAGTATCATGTGATCAGCAAAAAGCGACAGTTTTACTTCTTCTTTTCCAATTTGGATTCCTTTTATTTCTTTTTCTTCTCTGATTGCTTGGCTAAAACTTCCAAAACTATGTTGAATAAGAGTGGTGAGAGTGGGCAACCTTGTCTTGTTCCTGATCTTAGTGGAAATGCTTTCGTTTTTTTTTTTGCGGTACTCGGGCCTCTCACCATTGTGGCCTCTCCCACTGCAGAGCACAGGCTCCAGACGCACAGACTCAGTGGCCATGGCTCACGGACCCAGCCACTCCATGGCATGCGGGATCCTCCCGGACCAGGGCAGGAACCCATGTCCCCTGCATCAGCAAGCGGACTCTCAACCACTGCGCCACCAGGGGGACGATGTTGGCTGTGTGTTTGTCATATATGGCCTTTATTATGTTGAGGAAAGTTCCCTCTATGCCTACTTTCTGGAAGGTTTTTATCATAAATGGGTGTGGCATTTTGTCGAAAGCTTTTTCTGCATCTATTGAGATGATCACATGGTTCTTATTCTTCAATTTGTTAATATGGTGTATCACATTGATTGATTTGCATATACTGAAGAATCCTTGCATTCCTGGGATAAACCCCACTTGATCATGGTGTACAATCCTTTTAATGTGCTGTTGGATTCTGTTTGCAAGTATTTTGTTGAGGATTTTTGTATCTGTGCTCATCAGTGATATTGGCCTGTAGTTTTCTTTCTTTGTGACATCTTTGTTGTAGAATCAGTTTGGGAGTGTTCTTCCCGCTGCTATATTTTGGAAGAGTTTGAGAAGGATAGTTGTTAGCTCTTCTCTAAATGTTTGATGGAATTCACCTGTGAAGCCACCTGGTCCTGGGCTTTTGTTGGAAGATTTTTAATCACAGTTTAAAATTCACTGCTTGTGAGTGGTCTGTTTTTATTTTCTGTTTCTTCTTAGTTCAGTCTCAGAAGGTTGTGCTTTTCTAAAAATTTGTCCATTTCTTCCAGGTTGTCCATTTTATTGGCATGTAGTTGCTTGTAGTAATCTCTCATGATCCTTTGTATTTCTGCAGTGTCAGTTGTTACTTCTCCTTTTTCATTTCTAGTGCTGTTGATTTGAGTCTTCTCCCTTTTTTTCTTGATGAGTTTGGCTAATGGTTTATCAATGTTGTTTATCTTCTCAAAGAACCAACTCTTAGTTTTATTGATCTTTGCTATTGTTTCCTTCATTTCTTTTTATTTCTGATCTGCTCTTTACGATTCCTTTCCTTCTGATAACTTTCGTTTTTTTTGTTCTTCTTTCTCTAATTGCTTTAGATGTAAGGTTAGGTTGTTTATTTGAAATTTTTCTTGTTTGTTGAGGTAGGATTGTATTGCTATAAACTTGCTCTTAGAACTGCTTTTGCTGCATTCCCATAGGTTTTGGGGTGTCGTGTTTTCATTGTCATTTGTTTCTAGGTATTTATTGATTTCCTCTTTGATTTCTTCAGTGATCTCTTGGCTATTTAGTAGTGTATTGTTTAGCCTCCTGTATTTTTACAGTTTTTTTTTTCCTGTAATTGATATCTAGTCTCATAGTGTTGTGGCCAGAAAAGATATTTGATATGATTTCAACTTTCTTAAATTTACCAAGGCTTGATTTGTGACCCAAGATATGCTCTAACCTGGAGAATGTTCCATGAGCACATGAGAAGAAAGTGTATTCTGTTGTTTTTGGATGGAATGTCCTATAAATATCAGTTAAGTCTATCTTGTTTAATGTGTCATTTAAAGCTTGTGTTTCCTTATTTATTTTCATTTTGGATGATCTGTTCATTGGTGAAAGTGAGGTGTTAAAGTCCCCTACTAGTATTGTGTTATTGTCGATTTCCCGTTTTATGGCTGTTAGCACGTGCCTTATGTATTGAGGTGCTCCTATGTTGAGTACATAAATATTTACAATTGTTATATGTTCTTATTGGATTGATCCCTTGATCATTATGTAGTTTCCTAGTCTCCTGTAGTAGTCTTTATTTTAAAGTCTATTTTGTCTGATATGAGAATTGCTACTCCAGCTTTCTTTTGATTTCCATTAGCATGGAATATCTTTTGCCATCCCCTCACTTTCAATTTGTATGTGTCTCTAGGTCTGAAGTGGGTCTCTTGTAGACTGCATATATATGGGTCTTGTTTTTGTATCCACTCAGCCAGTCTATGTCTTTCTGGTTGGAGCATTTAATCCATTTCCATTTAAGG
Source organism: Neophocaena asiaeorientalis asiaeorientalis (assembly GCF_003031525.2). Taxonomy (NCBI): domain Eukaryota; kingdom Metazoa; phylum Chordata; class Mammalia; order Artiodactyla; family Phocoenidae; genus Neophocaena; species Neophocaena asiaeorientalis. The sequence continues at coordinate 2,075,773 of NW_020174788.1, forward strand.
CTATTATCGATATGTATGTTCCTAATACAGTTTTCTTAATTGTTTTGGGTTTGTTTTTGTAGGTCTTTTCCTTCTCTTGTGTTTCCTGCCTAGAGTAGTTCCTGTAGCATTTGTTGTAAAGCTGGTTTGGTGATGCTGAATTCTCTTATCTTTTGCTTGTCTGTAAATATTTTAATTTCTCCATCGAATGTGAATGAGATCCTTGCTGGGTAGAGTAATGTTGGTTGTAATTTTTTCCCTTTCATCACTTTAAATATGTCCTGCCAGTCCCTTCTGGCTTGCAGAGTTTCTGCTGAAAGATCAGCTGTTAGCCTTATGGGGATTCCCTTGTATGTTATTTGTTACTTTTCCCTTGCTGCTTTTAATTTTTCTTCCTTGTATTTAACTTTTGATAGTTTGATTAATATGTGTCTTGGCCTGTATCTCTCCTTGGATTTATCCTGTATGGGACTCTCTGTGCTTCCTGGACTTGATTGACTATTTCTTTTCCCATGTTAGGGAACTTTTCAACTATTGTCCCTTAAAATATTTTCTCAGACGCTTTCTTTTTCTCTTCTTCTTCTGGGACCTGTATAATTTGAATGTTGGTGCATTTAATGTTGTCCCAGAGGTCTCTGAGACTGTCCTCAATACTTTTCATTTCTTTTTTCTGCTGTGTGGTTGTTATTTCCATTATTTTATCTTTCAGCTCACTATTCCGTTCTTCCGCCTCTGTTATTCTGCTACTGATTCCTCATAGAAAATTTTAATTTCATTTATTGTGTTTTTCATCATTGCTTGTTCGTTCTTTAGTTCTTCTAGTTCCTTGTTAAACGTTTCCTGTATTTTCTCCATTCTATTTCCAAGATTTTGGATCATCTTGACTATCATTACTCTGAATTCTTTTTCAGGTAGACTGCCTATTTCCTCTTCATTTGTTTGGTCTGGTGGGTTTTTACCTTGCTCCTTCATCTGCTGCATATTTCTCTGTCTTCCCATTTTGCTTAACTTATTGTGTTTGGGGTCTCCTTTTTGCAGACTGCAGGTTCGTAGTTCCTGTTGGTTTTGGTGTCTGCCCCCAGTGGGTAAGGTTCGTTCAGGGGCTTGTGTAGGCTTCCTGGTTGAGGGAACTGGTGCCTGTGTTCTGGTGAGTGGGGCTGGATCTTGTCTTTCTGGTAGGCAGGGCTGCATCCAGTGGTGTGTTTTGGGGTGTCTGTGTACTTAGTATGATTTTAGGCTGCCTCTCTGCTAATGGGTGGGGTTGTATTCCTTTTGCTAGTTTTTTGGCCTGAGGCGTCCAGCACTGGAGCTTGCTGACCCTTGGTTGGAGCTGGGTCTTAGTGTTTAGATGGAGATCTCTGGGAGAGCTCTCACTGATTGATATTAGATGGGGCCAGGGGGTCTCTGGTGGTCCAATGTCCTGAATTTGGCTCTCCCACCTCAGAGGCTTAGGCCTGACTCCAGCCCAGAGCACCAAGACCCTGTCAGCCACATGGCTCAGAAGAAAAGGGAGAAAAAAGAAAGAATAATAATAATAAATACACAAATAGATAAATAAAAAAATATTGCAGTAGGATATTAAAAAATTATTAAAATAAAAAAATTTTAAAGTAATAAAAAAAAGAAAAGAGCAACCAAACCAATAAACAAATCCACCAATGATAACAAGCACTAAAAACTATACTAAGATAAACATAAAAATCAGAAACAAGTCAGTCACAGACAGCAAACTCCAAGTCTACAGTTGCTCCCAGTGTCCACTGCCTCAATTTTGGGTTGATTTGTTGTCTGTTCAGGTATTCCACAGATGCAGGTTTCCTCAAGTAGATAGTAGGGATTTAATCCACTGCTCCTGAGGCTGCAGGGAGAAATTTCCCTTTCTCTTCTTTGTTCCCACAAGTTCTGGGGTCCAGCTTTGGTTTTGGATCCGCCTTTGCGTGTAGCTTGCCCTCAGGCTTCTGTCCCTACCCAGACAGGAAGGGGTGAAAGCAGTGGCTGATTAGGGGGCTCTGGCTCACTCAGGCCAGGAGGAGGGAGGGGTACAGTTGTTATAATTGGAAATGTGGGGTGAGCCTGCTGTTTCAGAGGCTGAGGTGACATTGCACCAGCCTGAGGCATGCCATTTGTTCTCCTGGGGAAGTTGTCCCTGGATCACAGGACCCTGGCAGCGGTGGGCTGCACAGGCTCTCTGGAGGGGAGGTGTGCTTAGTGACCTGTGCTTGCACACTGAATTCTTGGTGGCTGCTGTAGCAGCAGCGTTAGCGTTTCATGCCCGTCTCTGGGGTCTGAGCTGATAGGGACAGCTTGTGCCTGTCTCTGGAGCTCGTTTAGATGGTGCTCTGAATCCCCTCTCCTCACGCACTCCAAAACAATGGTCTCTTGCCTCTTTGGCAGCTCCAGACCTTTTCCTGGACACACTCCTGGCTAGCTGCGGCGCATTAGCCCCCTTCAGGCTGTGTTCACGCCGCCATCCCCAGTCCTCTCCGTGGGATCCAACCTTTGAAGCCCGAGCCTCAGCTCCCAGCCCCCACCCATCCCAGCGGGTGAGCAGACAAGCCTCTTGGGCTGGTGAGTGCTGGTCGGCACCGATCCTCTGTGCGGGAATCTCTCTGCTTTGCCCTCTGCACCCCTGTTGCTGCGTTCTCGTCCGTGGCTCCAAAGCTTCCCTCCACCTCTACCTCCCATCTCCACCAGTGAAGGGGCTTCCTAGTGTGTGGAAACTTTTCCTCCTTCACAGCTCCCTCCCAGAGGTGCAGGTCCTGTCCCTATTCTTTTGTCTCTGTTTTTTCTCTTTTCTTTTGCCCTACCCAGGTACATGGGGAGTTTCTTGCCTTTTGGGAAGTCTGAGGTCTTCTGCCAGCGTTCAGTAGGTGTTCTGTAGGAGTTGTTCCACGTGTAGATGTATTTTTGATGTATTTTGGGGAAGGAAGGTGATCTCCACTTCTTACTCCTCTGCCATCTTGAAGGCCCCCCCTCTGTGCTAGTCTTTAAAAGGGTTGTGAGCCTACTAAAGAAATTTTAAACATCTTAAGAGGAACTGGGGATGCTTAACTAGAGAACAAAAGCTAGAAGCCTATGCTAAAGAAGAGGGGTGCTGCGGGGCTTAGAAGAAGAGGCAGTCCCAGTACATAAAAGTGACCAGAAAGCAGATCTGTGATCCATAACCTCAAGGAAACTTCTAGAGAGCAGGTGGAATGGTTTTGCTAATAATGGTGATATTCAGGGCCTGAAGGCTAAGGTGTCAGGGTATTATAAAAGGGATATTTAAATATAATTTAGGGTACTTGATCTTTAAGGATCAAGTTTAAAGAGACATTTTACCCTGGATTCTGTGTTTAAAGTAATCAGCTATACTGATAGCCATTGTGGCTTGTGGAAAACCAAGATGGTTATCCCTACGTGACAAATACCAGAAAAGCTAAACTATTTCATCTTCGCAGATTCTGTAGGTATGCATGTGTGTGTGTTTGCCTTCTTTCTGGGAAGGAGCCAGATACCTCGAGGAAAGCTCAGGCTTCCTGACATCTGTGTCTTTGGAGTTACTAAGAGGGCTCCCTGAAGCAGTCAGGGAGATGCAGACCAGCTGGCCCCAATTAAATGTAGGGTCTTCTGGCGGAGTGATGGGCGGCTAGGCCCAACTAGGAAAGCCAAAAAGATCTAAAGAGGCTCTGGCACAGGTGCCCTGTGTAATCCAGTGGTCAATAAAGGGGGAAATTGAAGGGCATTTTTATCTGTGATCTGGAGACGTCTTAGTGGAGGTTATTTTTCTCATTGAGAGGACGGTGGACCTTCACTGCCTAAGCTGGGGCTTAGAAGATGGTCTAGTTCTGAAGTCCTCATGTTACTGATGGGTAAGTGAGGTGGGAAAGGGCAGAGAACTTGCCTGACTGAAGACCGAGTTCGTGATTCAGCCTTCATTGCAGGCTTCTTCTACCCTCCTCCCCTGGATGCAGGGTGAGCTGGGATGTTGTGCTTCTCTGCAGGACTGTCTTCCCAAAGCATCAGTGTCATGCCAAGATTTGAGAAAATACTAAGTGTTGAATGTTTTGTAAGGCTAAGCTGAAAAGAGAGGGCCTCCCCTTTTCTACTTCTTTGTATCAGTGCAGCCAGCATTTCTCATTAATGCTGCTCACCCTTAGTGCTCCTCAGATTGTATGTGCCTGTGAATTGCCTGAGGATCTTGTTAGAATGCAGATTCTGTAGGTCTGGGGCATGGCCTATGACTCTGCATTTCTGACGTGCCCACAGGTGCTACTACAGCTTTTACCTGGCTTCCTGGTGAAGGGGGGGCTGCAACCAGAGCCCAGGCTCAGTGTTCCATCCTTCCTAGCACTGGCAGCACTAGCGCTGCCTCTTTTTTTTTTTTTTTTTTTTTTTCGGGC
>NW_020174788.1:2081123-2114561 GCF_003031525.2 Neophocaena asiaeorientalis asiaeorientalis
AAACTTTTTTTTTTTTTCTGTACGCGGGCCTCTCACTGTTGTGGCCTCTCCCGTTGTGGAGCACAGGCTCAGCGACCATGGCTCACGGGCCCAGCCGCTCCGCGGCATGTGGGATCTTCCCGGACCAGGGCATGAACCCGTGTCCCGTGCATCGGCAGGCGGACTCTCAACCACTGCGCCACCAGGGAAGCCCAGCGCTGCCTCTTAATGACCTGCATCTGGTGGACTCACCTGAGTCAGGGCCTCACGGATCCCGTGTGAACTCATTATAGGAAGAACGAGGTGGGACGGCCATTTTCAGTCGGCTTCCCTTTCTGCAGAGAGAGCCGCGCAGGTCAGCGTTTGGTAACAAATCCCCTTTTGGTGGAAGTTTCGGAAGAGGCTCCAGGTAAGTTAATTTGGCAGTGGATACTGTTGCTATTTGTTCCTATTGCATTTATTGCTATAGTCTCTCAGATACTCTGACTTAACAGTGTTTGTTGCATGGAATTAGGGCAAATTCTCTGATTGAGGCTCTGGGGGCTTCCTCATTGTTTTGTAAAAACCTATTTGAAGCTTCCGGAAGTTCGTTCTGAGAATTTCATTATTGTTGTGCCATTCATAATTCACTACTTAACCTCTGTGGATGGCAAGAAGTATGATTTTGAACAGTCCCACTGGAATAAACTCGCAGGGTTAATCATCTCTGCTCTTTGTAATTGGAAACATGGTATCCTGGTAACAAGCCATTAACAGAAAACTAGTTTTTAACCAATTTCCATAGAAAAGAAGAAGTCAAACAGTGACTAGAATAATTTCACTGTAAGTTTTGTTTCCCCTGACTTGTTCACAACTGGGGCAAACCTTTGGGCACTGAATTCTGAGATTGACCACAGAATTTAAAAGCAGTGTTCAACCAGAGCTATCTGATACAAGTGCAACCATCTACAGCCCCCTTTGTAGCTGAAAGAGTGCAATACACATTCCTGTGCGTTTTTCTTCCTCATTGCACTGAGCGTGTAGTGGTGGTTTCACCCCAGCATACATAGATAAGCTTCGTGGAGAGTTTTTAAAGCATTAAATGGTGCTCACCTGTCTGGAGAATTCATAATTGAATAACCGTCACGAGTTGGTGAACTTTTAGGATGTTTCCCGGTATCTTGAACTTGCAGTTTGAGGGAACAGAGTGGGATACATGGGATTCGGAAGCTCATGGTTCCCCAAAGCTAGACGAAAGAACAGTCTGCGTGAAAGCTGGTCAGGCCCAAACTTTGGAGTCTTCTAGAAATTCTTACTGAGAGGAGATGTTTTTGCCAAACTGGGAGCCATGAAGACAGAGGGGAACTAAGAAGGTTTTGTGGAGGCAGAGGAATGAACCACCAGCGTTCAGGTTCTGGGAGATGGGCTGAGAGGTTGCAGCAGAAAACATCTCTCTCCGGATTGGGGAGAGCTGCCCTGGCGTCAGTGGCTGCATTCAGGAGCTGGCAGTGCCTTCACCTAGGGAAAGGGGCCATAGAGTATCGGAGTCACCTAACACCTGCTGGCACTGTCGCCGAGCAACCCAAGTAGAAGGGGAAAGAGTTTGCTAAGGGAGGGAGGCTAGGAATGCGTAAAACTATTTCCAGGCCTGGCCTACTGAGCAGGGCGGCTCCTAAAAGCCATTTGTGCTTTTTGCTTTGTTCTTGCAGCAAGTTACATAAGGTTTAGCTGTGTGGCTGAATCTGCTCTTTCAGTACCTCATTTATAGTTAAAGGTGTCTGGAGCCTGGTGGCAACTCGGTGAATTTTAGCTGATACTCGGGTTCTGTCTTTCTGATATCCTGTTACCATGTTCTCCCTCATGTTCTGCTGTTGCAAACAGCTCTGTTTCTAATGCCATTCTTGGAAGCCAGCACGTTCCAAACAGCATCGTATGTCTTGCCTTGCCTTCCGGGGCTTCCTCGTTTCCGTCAACGTTTCCGTTAACGTTTCAGTTAACGTTTCCATTGTCCGCTTTAGGCCCTCATTGTAGCCTGAATATCACAGTAACCTCTTGACTGGTTTCTCAGCCTATGGTGTTTCCCCCGCATTGATTCATCAGAGACCAAGGCTTCCAGGGAGTTGTTTAAACCACAGCTCCAATCAAGGTCCTCACTTTCTTCAAAACCTTTGCTGGGTTGCCTTGCCCAGGGATACCATCACCGTGCCTGAGCTGGACATTTAATGGATTCTGTGGGCTGTCTGTCCACCCTTCCCACCCCCTCCCTTTCCAGGTGGAGCTCTTATCATTTCCCCTGAGTGCCTGTTACTAGACCCAAATGGTCAGAATAGAGGCTAGAACCTAGGTCCTCCTCCCTGCCTTTCTGGATTATCTCACTGCTCTACATCCTACAAGACAGACAGTTTCAAAAACAAGCTCCACATCTTTAATAAAACAGGATATATGAGGACTGGCATTTTCTGGGTTAACTACATTTCCTATAACGTTAAAACTTTCTTCTTCCCTTGACCCACCCTCACATCACAAATACCTCTTCTGGATTTTGTTGTTAAAAGTCTTTCCAAATGTTTCCTTCTACTTTCCTAGCACTTCCTAAGATGACTGAGAGGAAATGTTATTAGAACAGCATTCTGAACCTCACTGATGACTGAATAAGACTCCAGGTGGAAAAAACTTGAAGCGATTAGGCTCAAAGTGACCTGAGTACCTTGAAAGTTTCTTTTCAGATCAGATACGTAGGATGGTCATATTTTACTGCAGTGTAGCTCCCTTTCCAAATAAAGGAGAGCTACCTTTAAGGCATGGTGCATGGGAGCCGTAGGAAATTCTGAATTCCTGTAGCCATCACAAACTTCTGTGAAAGAGAACGAAGAGAAAGAATTTTTGAGAAGTAATGTTTGAGCTATCAAAAACATAAGACAGATTTGCATTCATGCCTCTCTTAAATGTTAAAGATCAATTGGTGGGGAAAAAACCCACAATAAACAGGTGCTCACATACATGAAATCCATCCAAGAAATGCCCTTTCATGGACGCTTTTTCTTATTTATTGCACTATTGCAATTTTGTCTAAGCAAACTAGAGCTGGAAAGCAGTTAAAATGCTGAAAACAGATTTACTCAGGAACTATTGCAGTAGGGGAACATGGAGACCTCAGGGTAGATCTGTGCTCAATTCTGAATGTAACACAGCCAAGTTAGGATTTAGAGCTAAGGGGCTCTGGGTGGGAGTCAGTGGGTGGGAAATTACTAATAGGCAACATCAGGGGCAAAGGGGGATTTCTGACTAAACCAGTTTAACAGGATTCTTGCTGAAGGCTGGCCAGAGCGATGGTTATCACGTGGGGGATGGAAGTGGGTGAGGAATTGGATCAGAAAACAGTTACCCTCAGAGGGTAGGGGATTCTCCATGAATTAGCTAGATTCTTGCTCTTAAGAACAACGCCCGGGCTTCCCTGGTGGCGCAGTGGTTGAGAGTCCGCCTGCCGATGCAGGGGACGCGTGTTCGGTGCCTCGGTCCGGGGGGATCCCACATGCCGCGGAGCGGCTGGGCCCGTGAGCCATGGCCGCTGAGCCTGCGCGTCCGGAGCCTGTGCTCTGCAACAGGAGAGGCCACAACGGTGAGGGGACCGCGTACCGCAAAAGAAAAAAAAAAGAACAACGCCCAAGGATGACACCTAGTTGAAAGGGGCTTAGAGGAGCTTGAGTGCAGTCTGGTGAAGGAGTGACTGTCAGTTTCTTGCCTATTTGTGCACAGTGTTTCTGATGACTGTTCTTCCAAAATGGCTTCTCCTCTGTCGTTGATATGTATTTAAACAGTGGCCCTACTTTTTGGGTGAGTACGTGTGTGTGTGTGTGTGTGTGTGTGTGTACGTATATATATGTGTGTGTGTGTGTATATATATATATATATATATATATATATACACACACACATATATATACACACCCACCCAAAAAGTTTGGTGTCCTAAGTCTTTGCCTGGGCCTCATAACACGCTAAATTTGGTCTCAAGGGAATACAAAAAATGATTTTATCTTGCTTGACGATTTTGATTATTTAGAGTTGGAGGACTTGAGATCTTCCGTTATTAAAGAATATTGGAGCTCAACTGATTGAAGTTGATTCACTTAAGCTTTGAAACCTCTTCTCTCCACATTCTGGCAAGCTTTTCAAAATAATATAATTTACTCCTTGACCATGTGTAGTTTGCAGTAAGACCACAACCTTCTTCCTGATAATTTTCTGATGACTACCTCTTGAGGATGGAGGTGAGGCCTTAAGAGAAGGAGAATGAAATAGCGGTGTGGTTTGAGAGGTGATCATGTTTAAGCAAACCAAATAGATACCGATAGTGTATTTACAAACACCTCATCGTGAGCCCCCGCTTCATCCTCAGAGAGGAAATCACTGAGTTGAAGACACGCCTTATTGATTTTTGTCTGATGCAGTTATTGTGATTTGCTTCCCGTTGTTGTTTTTTCACCACCAGAAAGTTTTACTTGTCAGTATGCTTCACGGGAAAGAACTGAAATCAAGTTGGGGGTGTAGGAAATGCATTTTTCTATGGTATAGCTTTACCAACTATAATGCCAGCTTTATACCTCAGTCACTTCTCGGCATTTCTCTTTGGGTTTTACATTTTCCCATGGGGATAACTGATATTTATATGCAAAGTAATTTAAAATAGTTATGACTAGCTTTAAGGCATGCCATATAATTGCTTTATTTTTAGGGTTTCTCTGTTTTTTTTTTTTTTTTGGCTCTCTCTCATCCCAAATGGTTGTTTTTTAAACTCTCCTTGCTAACAGTAAATTTTTGCAGGCCTTTTCCTTGTTTGCAACAAATATTTGTTGAAGAATGGATTTGGATAAACACTTGGGTAGCTCTCAGCTACAGCTTTTCCTGTGCAAGAAAAAAATGACTCTGGATTATAAGAGTGTGTTGCTATTAAAATGCGACTCCAGACCTGTTGTTCTACCAAAACTCTGAAAAAGTGACTGGGCATCACTCCATCATTGATCATGTGGGCTTGTCTGAAGCACATCTCAAAGAAAGCAAATGCATTAAAAGAGGCTCATGAATTGCTCTGAAAATACCATGAGAACACAGAGTCTTGAAGGCTCTGTCCTTTTTCACCTTCATACAATATTGATGGATCAGGTGTACGTGAGTGTGAGGAAGAGTCAGAGATGCATGACATGCAGGCAGATTTTTCTATTCTGGTTGCCAGCGACTCTTTTGTAGCAGGAGAGTGCAATGCAGATATCACTAACTTTAATTAATGGAGCATATTTCTTTTCCTTTCTGTTTATTTCCTCCTCTTGAACCTAGTAACGGGATGGGACTTGGTGAGCTGTAACAGGCAAAGGATGAGCAGATTTCACCGTAATATGTTATTACTGCTAGATATTTAGACCCGGCCCCCTCTAGGTATTGCAGACCACTTGCGGGTCACCCAATAGGAACAATTCATGGGAAGACATAAACATTGACCAAACAGTGCTCCAAATATCAGAAATGCTAGGATTTTACGGACAAAGTAGCTTCCCAAGTTGCTGAATATCTTTGGTCTCTGTCTTCTGGGGGTACTCCCACCAACTCCTCTCTCTGCTTCCTTGAGAGCCAATGATCAAGAATTAGAACGCTGCTCTTGGATTCTGATAGGCTACTGCTTGTCCACTAACCAGTGCAAGTAAGATGAGCTACTTATGGTAATGAAGACCCTCATGAGGATGAAAAAACTTGCTGAACTGCATTGTAAGAATGTATCAAGTGCAATCAAAGTATAATTGGGAGGCAATGGTTGGTATTGGCATTAATAGTAATAACTTCATTGTCAGTTGTCTTATAGCATCAGCTGTAGAATTGAAACCCACAGCTATCAGAGATGGGTTAAGGTAGTATAAAGATGACTAGGATTGGATGGTCAAAATATGTGGCTGCAGATCCATTCCTTCCCCTATCTTACTTGTGTGGTCTTGGGAAATCTTGTCACTTTCCCATGTCTGGGCCTCAACCCATTTGTAAAATGAGACTTGGAAAATGTAAAATGAGACTTGGAAAGCCCCCTTTGGGTTATTGGAAATGCACAGAGGTATTTTTTGACTGTTGCAATGGTGGGGGACTGGCATTTAGCTAGGATGGTGAATGTCTTGCAATGCAGGGGACATGAAGCAAAAACAAAAATCTCACTTAAAATGCTAACGGTACCCTAGCTGAGAAACTCCGTGATGATCCTTATCCATATTGTAGCCATAATAGTCCATGAATAACAGCTCACGAGAAATGGGGCCAAGTGTCGGAAACAAGAAACCAGTGCCAGAGAACTTCTTGATCTGATTTGATTTTTAAAAATAAGGTACTTCCGTCTTCCCCGGTGGTGCAGTGGTTAAGAATCTGCCTGCCAATGCAGAGGATACGAGTTCGAGCCCTGGTCTGGGAAGATCCCCCGTGCCGCGGAGCAACTGAGCCCGTGCGCCACAACTAACTGAGCCTGCGCTGTAGAGCCCGCGAGCCGCAACTACTGAAGCCTGTGCACCTAGAGCCCGTGCTCTGCAACAAGAGAAGCCACCGCAATGAGAAGCCCGCACACGACAACAGAGTAGCCCCTGCTCGTGGCAACTAGAGAAAGCCTGCGCACAGTAACGAAGACCCACCACAGCCAAAAATAATAAATAAATAATAAGTAAAGTAAAGTAAGGTACTTTTATAGGAAACAAGAAAACATCTTCAGCCAACTTTAGAATTCCTCATCGGTTATGCTGGCCTCTAAGACATTTGTAAATCTCCTTTTCATACTTTCTGGTTATGTTTTTCAAGAAGCACTTGGGATATTTCATGAGACGCATGTAACCGCAGTAAAACCAAAGTGCTGTCATTCCCCTTAGCCCATCCCTGCCAGGTGTGTGGAGGCTGCCCAAGCCAGGACAGAATGAGAAGTCCAATGTAAATAGCAGACTCCTGCCTCTGCATGTGGCTCAGAGATTAGATTTTTCAAAACAAAATCACATATTGCTCTGTGAAAACAGTCACCTTGGTCCCAAAGTGATGGACTAAAAATGCTCATTTTCCTGGAGGAATTGGACTAGACCTAAGCTCAGGAATCAGAGAATGGGGAGGGTTGTTCAGAAAGGCCAATTTCCTCATTTTAAGGTGGGGGATTTTAGGGTACGAAGGACTTAACTGAAATCACATGGCAAGTTATTGTACCTAGCCAGCCCCAGAGGTAATGGAAGGTAGAGTGTCTTGGTTTTGTACCAGACCTTCCCTAGGTTTCTTCTTAGCAATGTCTGATTGTAGGTGAAGCCCTAACAGCCAAGATCAAAGTGTAAAGGGCCTAGGTGCCCCCCAACCAGCCAGCATCTAGTGAACCAGCAATCTGAATCTCTCTGGTACCAGGCTGAGGGTTATAGAGCTACCAAGTGGCCCTGCCTTGGTTGTCTTTGGGCAGAAGTAGTTGCCTATTACATTAGGATTCCTGTGGTAAATGGCAGAAACACAACCTGATGAAATAATTTGGATTTATTGGTTTGTATAATTAGTGAGGATGAGAGGTATTGTGAGATGCAGGGCTCAGGGAAGACCATGAGGACTCCCAGCTCTCAATCTGCGTCTCTCTCCATTGCCTGTCCCCTTACTAAAGATGGGCTCTATGTGTCTCCAGTGAGCACATTTGTCAGGGGTGTTGGCTGTCCCAAACTTAGACCCTTGTAGTACTATGGCAACAAAGTCAAGAGACAATAATTCTTATGAATTTCAGCAGATAGCCTTGAGGGAAAGGTTCTGTTAGGGCCATGTTCTGACCCTGAACCAGTTGCCATAACCTTGGACCTAGGGCTCTCCCATTGGGTGAGAGGCTTGATTGGTACCTCAGAGCTTAGGGGACAAGATGGGGCTATTTCATGTTTCATCACCACGGGGGAGAAATGTGTTGGTCATCCGAAACCATGAATATTCACAGATTAGTCAAAGCCAAAGGATTGAACATGGGAGAGACTTATGGCTGGAGTTAAAAAAAAAAAAAAAAAAGAGTAAGGTGTAAGTAAATGAAGGAAAACTCTATGGAGGGGGTAGGACTTGAGCCAAAGTTGAAGGTTTAGAAGGGATGGCTTGAGGCTGAGTAGATTTTGTCAGGGTCAGTGAGGGGATGGATCTGATGCTATTGAACATTATAAAATGTTCTTTCTCCTAAGCACACAGTAGGCGTTCAATGATTCTTATTGGTTGAATGCCGAGCAGCTACCATTATATAGTATTGTGGCTACTGCTACAGGTTTCTAATGCAGGGGCTGGTACATTTTTCCTGTAAAGGGCCAGATAGTAACTATTTTCGGATTAGTGGGCCTTACAGTATTTGTCTGACCCACTGAACTCTGTTGTTACAGTGTGACAGTAGCCATGGATAATAGTAAACAAATAATCATGCAGTGCTGCCATAAAGCTTCATTTACCAAATCAGGCGGTAAACTGGATTTGGCTTGCCGTTAGCTGATTCCAGTTCTTACTCATCTCTCTGCTTCCACTCTTACCAACTCCAAGCCACACAGTAGCCAGAGAGCTCTCTTACAAGGTATGTTGAGAACATGTTACTCCTTTGCAACTAAGATGTGTAGTGGCTGCCATATTTGTTTTGGATAAAAGGCCAACTTCTTCCTCTGTGTCCAAAGCCATGCCTGGTATGGCGTCTGACTGTTTGTTGAACCTTATCTCAGGTCCTTTCCCTCCTCAATGATGGAGGGAAAGGACTTGAGATACCAGCCAATGTGTACCAGCCAATCCGTCCATGCTCTGCCCTTAGGACTCACACAGCTCTGTCCTGCTTCACGGCGTGTCTGTACCAAGCGATCTCACCATGGATTGTTCTTCCTTTCTTCCTTTTGCTTCAGTTCAGCTAAATAGAACTTCCTCATAGAAGCCATCTGTGATCACTCTGTATTAATTGGGCAAAGCCCCCTTGCCATTGGTTTCTATCTGAACACTACTGGCTTCTTTTAGAGCACTTATCACATGTGTAATTACTCAATCCTTAGTTTGTTTACCTCTTGTCCATTCCTTCCATTAGATTGGGAGCTCAAGGAAGGTGGTGACTATATCTTTTCTGTTCACCCTTATGTCCTTAAGGCCTAGAAAAGTATTAGGTATATGGTAGAACTCTGTAAATGTCTTTGAATGATTGATGGATTGATTGATTGATCAGAAGACTGGAGATTAAGAGTTTTGTTCCTTATCTCAATCTCACCCAACTTCAGATTAAAAATATGAGCACAAAACTCAGGCTGCCCAGGGCTCCTAGCCCTCATGCCAGCTGCTTCTCTCTCAGCAATGGGTTTATTTTCAAAATTATGATATATTTCAAATGCAAAGAAAATGAGCTGTGTGCCTACCACCCAGATGCTAATATTTCCACGTTTGTTGCAGATTTTTTCACTTAAAAACATTTTAAGTTAATTTTTAAAACCTAGACATTTATAAATCAAATATAAAATTTTTTTAAAAAGCAACTAATTTTTTTTTCTTGGACTTTGTGTTCTGGAGTGGAAATTGTTTCTGAGCAAATCCTGGTTGAGAGAGGACCAGGTTTCATTTAGCATGCAATTTTGGGGCCAGTGCGTGATTTCTTCACTCTGGGCATAATAGTTTACTATCTTCTGCCTGCTTCTCCACGAGAATATGAAGCCTGGTCATAACAAGGCATAGTTACCTCATTTAGGGGAGTTTTCAGTTTTATTGTCAGGGAGAAGCTGGTTGCCAGAAACCTAAGGTAAGGAAACAGACTGAAATTGAGCATAAAATTTAACTGAGTCTTCTTACAGGCCAGGGAGAAAAAACCAGGGCTGTCTTCCAGGGTCTCATAAAAAGAAACAGCAATTCTCCAGAGGTCAAACTGTTTCCTTCTTTAGCATAAAAGACAACCTTCATTTGTCCAATTCTCGTGTTTATTCAGCATTTTCGCCATCTCCACTGACAGCCCCCTTTCTCCTATTTCTCTCCCCCCGGCACCCTTTTTGAGGCTGCCCTTCGTAGTGGTTGTCTGGATAAAGCCCTCAGCTTGGCCCCTGCTCCTTTATTAGCCCTGGGGTGAGCAGGAGAAAGAAGGTGATGTCTGCCGGAGGGTTACTGTGAAGTGCCCCAGGTAACTTCAGGAGGTGATTTTCAGACATTAAATCCTGAAAACTCACAAAGCCTGGCTGAGCTGCGAGAGGTTAATATTTAATATTTTCCTCATTTTAATAGAGGGCAGAGTGAACTGCTGAGCAGCTGTGACTCTGATGACTCAGGAGCTGCCATCAGAGTTTTTGATATGCCTCAGCCTGTCAGTCTTAAGGTTGCTGCCCATGAGGCACCTTAGATAAACCCTCTCTTCTGTGCAGGGAGAAAACCCTTTCATCACAGGAAATCTGATAGAGAGCCCCAGTATAACACAGTGGTGAAGATGTGGGCTTAACTCCCACTGCAGCAAAGTACTAGCTGTGTGACCCTGGGCAAGTTACTTAACCTCTCTGTGCTTCAATTTCCTCACCTGTATAATAAGAATTTTAATAGCATCGCCTCATTTGGGTTGCTGTGAGAACACTTATGAAATGCTCAGCACAGTGCCTGGCATACTGTAAGTCCTTGATAAATGTTAGCTGTAACTTGACACCCACAGAAGGAAAGCTGCTCTGTTTTGGGCCTTGCCTCCTGTTTCTCTCCGCTGCTCACTAGTTGTGTCCCTGGGACATTTGCACAGAACGCCTGGGACTTCGTAGAGCACCTTGTGAACACACTGGAGTTTCTGGACCCACTGGTTTTCCCCTGGGGTTTTCGGATTCCTTGGTTGGCTGTAGACTAACAGCCTTGTCCTTCTGCAGTAAACTTCAAGGTGAAATTAACAAAGCAGCTGCCCCATGGTTCTCAGGAGTTATCAGTTGTGGCTGCCTTCCTAACAGCCTGGAGTGCATCCCTTCCTTGCAGGGTGGGATGGGGGCGACTAGCCGAAAATTCTGGCTTGTCCACTGTTGTTCAGCTCCTAAAATGGAAGCTCCAGAAGCTTCTTGTCTTTCAAAGGACACCATCTTTGAGTCTCCTAGGTTCTCTAGAAGGTGGGCTGTCTCCCCTCCACTTGCAGACCTCATACCAGCAGACAGCCTGACTTCCTGGAAGGCGATGAGTCTACCTGTTTGCAAACACATCACTGTTATGATATCAGATGCCTGAGATTTTCTCATAGGTGTCCTTGGAAGCTGTTTAAAAAACTCATCCACCGCCTCACCCTTTTTTTCTCTTCACTCTTCATTCAAGTCCCATACTCTTTGCTGCATATCCCCTGGCAAGTTGACAGCACCATCTAACTTCTTGCTTATCTCTCCTGGCTTACTGACTGCTTCTGACAATTTGGCTTCAATCACAGGCCACCCTGGAGGGGCCCATCCATCACGCCCACACCACCGGCCTGGCGATTCTCCCCAGAACTGGGCTGTTCAGTTTCCATCTGACCAGCCAGGTTCATCTTTTTCTCCTCAAAGTTTTTCCTGTCACACTGCTGCTCCTCTCTTAATCATCTGACCCCAAGTCACCTTGGGTTGTTGACATCTGTGGTGTGCCCACCATTCATGGAGGCCAAGTTGTCCCCATATTTATGAAAGTTGATTTGCATAAATGAGCACAGTGGAGATGCCAGACTGTGAAATAATAAGAAACATATATATTGGTCTTTGACCCTGGTTCCTCCTGACACACATTACCTATATTCCTTGGAATTTCCTGTGTGAAGTGGTGGGGGGGGGCTTTTGTTTTAATGAGGTGACTCTTGGTGGGCTCCTGGCTGGTCACCAGAAAGAAAGACCAAGCTCATAATTAGAAGTGTGGAATTTTTAGCCTCACCCCCGATTCTCCAGAGAGGGAAGAGGGGTTAGAAACGGAGTTAATAATTGATCATGCTTATGTGAGGAAGCCTCCACAAGAATCCCAGTAGTATAGGATTTGGAGGAGCTCCTGGGTTGGTGAACACATCTGCATACCAGGAGGGTGGTGGTGCACCCCAGCTTCATAGGGACAGAGGCTCCTGTACCTGGGAACCTTCTGGACGTCGCCCAATGTATCTCTTCATCTGGCTGTTCATCTGTATCTTTTCTGTGTGTTTTATTATGTCATAAACTGGTTAACTTAAGTATTTCCATGAGTTCTGTAGCTGTTCTGGCAAATACTGGAAATCAAGGCAGGGGGTCATGTGAACCTCTGAACTGTAACCAACTTGGACAGAAGTTGTTGGTAACCTAGGGACCTACTGCTTGAGATTGATGTCTAAAATGCGGGACAGTCTCCTGGGACTGAGCCCTTGGTCTGTGGTGTCTGTGCTAACTCCAGTTAGTGTCAGAATTGAATCGAATTGTAGGACACCCAGCTGGTGTCACAGAGATTTGCTTGATGTGTGGAAACCCCACACATCTGGTGTCAGACGTACGGTGAGTGTGGCAATAGTGTGAGAGTAAAGGAGAGACTCAGGAGTGTTCTCCTTACACAGGGGCCTGTGTCTCTTGGGAAATTCTTTGACAGATGGAGTTTTCTATGAAGTAGGCTACCACCCTGCTCCAACACATTGTCTGATGCTTTGAGAGTGGGTCCTGAGGATTCTGAAATTTATCATCTCTTTTTCTTACATAGTTTATGGAGAAGAAGACATCTTACTCTAGGGAAATATTTGCCAGCTATTCTTTTTTTTTTTTTTTTTTTTTTTGGCGGTACGCGGGCCTCTCACTGTTGTGGCCTCTCCCGTTGCGGAGCACAGGCTCTGGATGCGCAGTCTCAGCGGCCACGGCTCACAGGCCCAGCCGCTCCGCGGCATGTGGGATCCTCCCAGACCGGGGCACGAACCCGTGTCCCCTGCATCGGTAGGCGGGCTCTCAACCACTGCGCCACCAGGGAAGCCCAGCCAGCTATTCTTAGCATATGAATCTATATCTCCAATGATAATTGTCTCTTCCCCCTTCCCCCCGCCCGACCAATAAGGGTAGAGAATACAGGTCTGGGTTGAAGAATAGGGTATGAGTTCAAAGATCAGGGTATGGTCCCAGTTCTACCATGTACTCAACAGGTGACTTTATACGAGTCACTTTCCTTCTCTAGGCTTAGTTTTAGCATTCATAGAATGAGAGTTACTGAGATTTAAAGGTGGTTAGTGAGGACTGAATGTGATGATATACTTAGCATAATGTCTGGCAGTTAGTAGGAACTCAACGAACATGAGTTGTTCAACTGGTCCGATATCTATTCAAAGAGAGGATTGAATATGATGATTTTTAAGGAGGACACGTGAGTTTCATTGGGTGGTGGATTATTTTTAAATTTTGATAGAAAAAGGGAAAAAATGTTTAAAGAATCACATCAAAGTTTTTTCTCACCAATCAGAATTAACATTATTGTCTTGATGGTTGACACCCCAACATCCCGTCTACCTAGTGGTTTGTCTAAAACAATCATGCTCACCTCAATCCCTTTGCCAATATTTTATTTAGGAATGAGTGTATTTGGTTTGGGAATTGAGTGGGTGATGTAATACTGGTCTTGAAGACATGAGGGAAAATTTGTTATGGGACTTTTAGAAAGGCTTTGTAACCTATGAGAAAGGAATATAAGATATTTGCCCTTTCTGTCTCTGTCATTACTATTTCTTGATGTGATGCCTGGAACGCTGGCAGCCATATTATGGCTATGAAGAGTGCCAGCCTGAGGGGCAAAGCCACTACACTTCGGATGGCAGAACAGAATGATAGAATAAACCTGGTTTCTTGATCTTGCTGTCAAACCAAAAAGTTAACCAACCCTGAAAACAAGCCTTCTTTTGAATTTCTATTAACTAAACTGCAGACTTTATTCAGATTCACCAATTTTTTCACTGATGTCTTTTTATCTGTTCCCAGATCCAATCCAGAATACAACATTGCATTTAGACCCTTCCCCATTCCCCACTCTCATCTCTCTACGCATTTTTAAAATTACTTTTATTGGAGTAGAGTTGATTTACAATGTTGTGTTAGTTTCTGCTGTACAGCAAAGTGAATCAGCCATGCAAATACATATATCCACTCTCTTCCAGACTCCATTCCTGTATAGGTCATTACAGAGTCCCCTGTGCTCTACAGCAGGTTCCTTTTTTTTTTTTTGCGGTGCGCAGGGCTCTCACTATTGTGGCCTCTCCCATTGCGGAGCACAGGCTCCGGACATGCAGGCTCAGTGGCCATGGCTCATGGGCCCAGCCGCTCCGTGGCATGTGGGATCCTCCCAGACTGGGGCACGAACCCATGTCCCCTGCATCGGCAGGCGGACTCTCAACCACTGTGCCACCAGGGAAGTCCCTACAGCAGGTTCTTATTAGTTATCTTTTATACATAGTAGTGTATATATGCAATCCCAATCTCCCAATTTATCCCCCACCCCTTTCCCCCTTGGTAACCATAAATTTGTTTTCTACATCTGTGAGTCAATTTCTGTTTTCTAAATAGGTTCATTTGTACCATTTTTTTAGGTTCCATATATATGAGATATCATATGATATTTGTCTTTGTCTGACTTACTTCATTCAGTATGACAATCTGTAGGTCCATCCATGTTGCTGCAAATGGCATTATTTCAGTCTTTTTTTGGCTGAGTAATATTCCATGGTATGTGTACCACATCTTCATCCTCCATTGATAGACATTTAGGTTGCTTCCATGTCCTGGCTGTTGTAAATAGTGCTGCAGTGAACACTGGCATGCATGTATCTTTTTGAATTATGGTTTTCTCCAGATACATGCCCAGGAGTGGGATTGCTGGATCATATGGTAGCTCTATTTTTAAGGTTTTTTTTTAACATCTTTATTGGAATATAATTGCTTTACAATGGTGTGTTAGTTTGTGCTTTATAACAAAGTGAATCAGTTATACATATACATATATCCCCATATCTCCTCCCTCTTGTGTCTCCCTCCCAGCCTCCCTATCCCACCCCACTAGGTGGACAAAAATCACTGAGCTGATCTCCCTGTGCTATGCAGCTATTTACCACTGGCTATCTATTTTATATTTGGTAGTGTATATATGTCCATGCTGCTCTCTCACTTGATCCCATCTTACCCTGACCCTCCGTATGTCCTCAAGTCCATTTTCTATGTCTGCGTCTTTATTCCTGTCCTGCCCCTAGGTTCTTCAGAACCATTTTCTTCTTTTGTTTTTTAGATTCCATATATATGTGTTAGCATACGGTATTTGTTTTGCTCTTGCTGACTTACTTCACTCTGTATGACAGTCTCTAGGTCCATCCACCTCATTACAAATAACTCAATTTCGTTTCTTTTTATGGCTGAGTAATATTCCATTGTATATATGTGGCACATCTTCTTTATCCATTCATCTGTCAATGGACACTTAGGTTCCTTCCATGTCCTGGCTATTAAAAATAGAGCTGTAATGAACATTGTGGTACATGACTCTTTTTGAATTATGGTTTTCTCAAGGTATATTCCCAGTAGTGGGATTGTTGTGTTGTATGGTAGTTCTGTTTTTAGTTTTTTAAGGAACATACTGTTCCCCATAGCCCTGTATCAATTTACATTCCCACCAACAGTGTATGAGGGTTCCCTTTTCTCCACATCCTCTCCAGCAAGTATTGCTTGTAGTTTTTAGATGATGGCCATTCTGACCGGTGTGAGATGATATCTCATTGTAGTTTTGATTTGCATTTCTCTAATGATTAGTGATATTGAGCATCCTTTCATGTGTTTGTTGGCAATCTGTATATCTTCTTTGGAGAAATGTCTGTTTCAGTCTTCTGCCCATTTTTGGATTGGGTTGTTTGTTTTTTTGATATTGAGCTGCATGAGCTACTTGTAAATTTTGGAGATTAATCCTTGGTCAGTTGCTTCATTTGCAAATATTTTCTCCCATTCTGAGGGTTGTCTTTCCGTCTTGTTTATAATTTCCTTGGCTGTGCAAAAGCTTTTAAGTTTCATTAGGTCCCATACGTTTATTTTTGTTTTTATTTCCATTCCCCTGGGAGATGGGTCAAAAAAGATCTTGCAGTGATTTATGTCATAGAGTGTTCTCTCTATGTTTTCCACTAAGGGTTTTGTAGTGTCTGGCTTTACATTTAGGGCTTTAATCCATTTTGAGTTTATTTTTGTGTATGGTGTTAGGGAGTGTTCTAATTTCATTCTTTTACATGTAGCTGTCCAGTTTTCCTAGCACCACTTATTGAACAGGCTTTTTTCCATTGTATAATCTTGTCTCTTTCATTAAAGATAAGGAGACCATATGTGCATAGATTTATCTCTGGACTTTCTATCCTGTTCCATTGATCTATGTTTCTGTTTTTGTGCCTGTACCATACTTTCTTGATTACTGTAGCTTTGTAGTATAGTCAGAAGTCAGGGAGCCTGATTCCTGCAGCTCCATTTTTCCTTCTCAAGATTGTTTGGTTATTCGGGGTGTTTTGTGTTTCCATACAAATTGTGCAACTTTTTGTTCTAGTTCTGTCAAAAATGCCATTGGTATTTTGATAGGGATTGCATTGAATCTGTAGTGTGCTTTGGGTAGTCTAGTCATTTTCACAATGTTGATTCTTCCAATTAAAGAATATGGTATATCTCTCCATCTGTTTGTACCACTTTTAATTTCTTTCATCAGTGTCTTATAGTTTTCTGCATAGAGGTCTTTTGTCTCCTTAGGTAGGTTTATTCCTAGGTATTTTATTCTTTTTGTTGCAATGGTAAATGGGAGTGTTTCCTTACTTTCTCTTTCAGATTTTTCATCATTAGTGTATAGGAATGCAAGAGATTTCTGTGCATTAATTTTGTATCCTGCTGCTTTACCAAATTCATTGATTAGCTCTAGCAGTTTTCTGCTATCACCTTTAGGATTCTCTAAGTATACTATCATGTCATGTGCAAACAGTGACAGCTTTACTTCTTCTTTTCCAATTTGGATTCCTTTTACTTTTCTTCTCTGATTGCTGTGGCTAAAACTTCCAAAACTATTTTGAATAATAGTGGTGAGAGTGGGCAACTTTGTCTTGTTCCTGATCTTAGTGGTAATGCTTTCAGTTTTTCACCATTGAGAACGATGTTGGCTGTGGGTTTGTCATATATGGCCTTTATTATGTTGAGGTAAGTTCCCTCTATGCCTACTTTCTGGAGGGTCTTTACCAAAAATGGTGTTGAATTTTGTCAAAAGCTTTTTCTGCATCTATTGAGATGATCATGTGGTTTTTCTCCTTGAATTTTTAATATGGTATATCACATTGATTGATTTCTGTATACTGAAGAATCCTTGCATTCCTGGGATAAACCACACTTGATCATACTGTATGATACTTTTAATGTGCTGTTGAATTCTGTTTGCTAGTGTTCTGTTGAGGATTTTTGCATCTATGTTCATCAGTGATATTGGCCTGTAGTTGCTTTTTTTTTTTTTTTTTGACATCTTTGTCTCGTTTTGGTATCAGGGTGATGGTGGCCTTGTGGAATGAATTTGGGAGTGTTCCTCCCTGTTCTATATTTTGGAAGAGTTTGAGAAGGATAGTTGTTAGCTCTTCCCTAAATGCTTGCTAGAATTCACCTGTGAATCCACCTGGTCCTGGACTTTTGTTTGTTGGAAGATTTTTAATCACAGTCTCAATTTCAGTGCTTGGGATTGGTCTGTTTATATTTTCTATTTCTTCATGGTTCAGTCTCAGAAGGTTGTGCTTTTCTAAGAAACTGTCCATTTCTTCCAGGTTGTCCATTTTATTGGCATAGAGTTGCTCGTAGTAATCTCTCATGATCCTTTGTATTTCTTCAGTGTCAGTTATTACTTCTCCTTTTTCATTTCTAATTCTATTGGATTGAGTCTTCTCCCTTTTTTTCTTCATGAGTCTGGCTAATGGTTTATCAATGTTGTTTATCTTCTTAAGGAACCAACTCTTAGTTTTATTGATCTTTGCTATTGTTTCCGTCATTTCTTTTTCATTTATTTCTGATCTGATCTTTATGTTTTCTTTCCTTCTGCTAACTTTAAGTGTTTTTGTTCTTTCTCTAACTGCTTTAGGTGAAAGTTTAGGTTGTTTATTTGAGAAGTTTCTTAAGGTAGGATTGTATTGCTATAAACTTTCCCCTTAGAACTGCTTTTGCTGCCTTTCATAGGTTTTGGGTCATTGTGTTTTCATTGTCATTTGTTTCTAGGTATTTGTTGATTTCCTCTGTGATCTCTTGGTTATTTTGTAGTGTATTGTTTAGCCTGCATGTTTTTGTACTTTTTACAGCTTTTTTCTGTAATTGGTATCTAGTCTCATAGCGTTATGGTCAGAAAAGATACTTGATACGATTTCAATTTTCTTAAATTTACCAAGGCTTGATATGTCACCCAACATATGATCTAACCTGGAGAATATTCCATGAGCACATGAGAAGAAAGTGTATTCTGTTGTTTTTGGATGGAATGTCCTATAAATATCAATCAAGTCCATCTTGTTTAACGTATCATTTAAAGCTTGTATATCCTTATTTATTTTCATTTTGGAAGACTGTCCATTGGTGAAAGGGGGGTGTTAAAGTCTCCTACTATGATTGTGTTTCTGTCGATTTCCCATTTTAGGCTGTTAGCATTTGCCTTATGTATTGAGGTGCTCCTATGTTGAGTGCATAAATATTTACAATCATTATATCTTCTTCTTGGATTGATCCTTTGATCATTATGTAGTGTCCTTCCTTGTCTCTTGTAATAGTCTTTATTTTAAAGAGTATTTTGTCTGATATGAGAATTGCTACTCCAGCTTTCTTTTGATTTCCATATGCATGGAATATCTTTTTCCATCCCCTCCCTTTCAGTCTGTATGTATCCCTAGGTCTGAAGTGGGTCTCTTGTAGACAGCGTATATACGGGTCTTATTTTTGTATCCATTCAGCCAGTCTGTGTCTTTTGGTTGGAGCGTTTAATCCATTTATATTTAAGGCAATTATCAATATGTATGTTCCTGTTACCTTTTTTTTTAAACTGTTTTGCGTTTGCTTTTGTATGTCTTCTCCTTCTCCTATGTTTTCTGCCTAGAGAAGTTCCTTTAGCATTTGTTGTATATCTGGTTTGGTGGTGCTGAATTCTCTTAACTTTTGCTTGTCTGTAAAGCTTTTAATTTCTCCATCAAATGTGAAAGAGATCCTTGCTGGGTAGAGTAATCTTGGTTGTAGGTTTTTCCCTTTCATCACTTTAAGTATGTCCTGCCATTCTGTTCAGGCTTGCAGAGTTTCTACTGAAAGATCAGCTGTTAACCTTATGAGGATTCCCTTTATGTTATTTGGTGCTTTTCCCTTGCTGCTTTTAATATTTTTTCTTTGTATTTAATTTTTGATAGTTTGATTAATATGTATCTTGGCCTGTATCTCTCCTTGGATTTATCCTGTATGGGATTCTCTGTGCTTCCTGGACTTGATTGACTATTTCCTTTCCCATGTTAGGGAAGTTTTCAACTGTAATCTCTTCAAATATTTTCTCAGACCCTTTCTTTTTCTCTTCTTCTTCTGGGACCCCTATAATTCGAATGTCGGTGTGTTTAATGTTGTCCCAGATGTTTCTGAGACTGTCCTCAATTATTTTCATTCTTTTATCTGCTCTGAGGTAGTTATTTCCACTATTTTATCTTCCAGGTCACTTGTCCATTCTTCTGCCTCAGTTATCCTGCTATTGATTCCTTCTAGAGAATTTTTAATTTCATTTATTGTGTTGTTCATCTTTGTTTGTTTGCTCTTTTGTTCTTCTAGTTGCTTGTTAAACGTTTCTTGTATTTTCTCCATTCTATTTCCAAGATTTTGGTTCATCTTGACTATCATTACTCTGAATTCTTTTTCAGGTACACTGCCTATTTCTTCTTCATTTGTTTGGTCTGGTGGGTTTTTACCTTGCTGCTTCATCTGCTGCATATTTCTCTGTCTTCCCATTTTGCTTAACTCACTGTGTTTGGTGTCTCATTTTTGCAGGTTGCAGGTTCGTAGTTCCTGTTGTTTTTGGTGTCTGTCCCCAGTGGGTAAGG
Source organism: Neophocaena asiaeorientalis asiaeorientalis (assembly GCF_003031525.2). NCBI lineage: Eukaryota > Metazoa > Chordata > Mammalia > Artiodactyla > Phocoenidae > Neophocaena > Neophocaena asiaeorientalis. The sequence goes on from NW_020174788.1 coordinate 2,101,099, forward strand.
TTGGTTCAGTGGCTTGTGTAGGCTTCTTGGTGGAGGGAACTGGTGCCTGTGTTCTGGTGGATGGGGCTGGATCTTGTCTTTCTGGTGGACAGGACCATGTCCGGTGGTGTGTTTTGGGGTGTCTGTGACCTTATTATAATTTTAGGCAGCCTCTCTGCTACTGGGTTGACTTGTGTTCCTGTCTTGTTAGTTGTTTGGCATAGGGTGTCCAGCACTGTAGCTTGCTGGTTGTTGAGTGGAGCTGGGTTTGAGCATTGAGATGGAGATCTCTGGGTGAGCTTTTGCTGTTTGATATTACGTGGAGCCAGGAGGTCTCTGGTGGACCAGTGTCCTGAACTCAGCTCTCCCACCTCAGAACCTGAAGCCTGACACCCAGTTAGAGCACCAAGACTTTGTCAGTGACATGGCTCAGAAGAAAAGGGAGGGGAAAAAAAGCAGAAAAGAATGAATAAAATAAAATAAAGTTATTAAAATAAAAAAATTTTTAAGAATTATTAAAAATAAAAAATATTAAAACGTAATGAAAGAAAGAAGAAGGAAGCAACCAAACCTAAAAACAAATCCACCAATGATAACAAGTGCTGAAAACTATACAAAAAAACAAAAACAAGAAACAGAGAGAACCCTAGGACAAATGGTAAAAGCAAAGCTGTACAGACAAAATCACACAAAGAAGCATACCCATACACACCAAAAGAGAAAAAAGAAAGAAATATATATTTTTTTTAAAAAAGGAAGAGAGCAACCAAATCAGTAAACAAATCTACCAATGATATTAAGCTCTAAATACTGAACTAAGATAAACATAAAACCAGAAAGAAATTAGAGGCAGAAAGCAAACCCCAAGTCTACAGTTGCTCGCAAAGTCCACCGCCTGAATTTTGGCATGATTCAGCGTCTCTTCAGGTATTCCACAGATGCAGGGTACATCAAGTTGATTGTGGAGATTTAACCTGCTGCTCCTGGGGCTGCTGGGGAAAATTTCCGTTTCTCTTCTTTGTTCGCACATCTCCTGGGGTTCAGCTTTGGATTTGGCCCCGCCTCTGCTCTGTGTGTAGGTCGCCTGTTTCCGCTCAGACAGGATGGGATTATAGTAGCAGCTGATTAGGGGGCTCTGGCTCACTCAGACTGGGGTGGGGGCGGGGGAGAAGTACAGAATGCGGGGCGAGCCTGGGGCGGCAGAGGCTGGTGTGATGTTGCAACAGCCTGAGGCACTCCATCTGTTCTCCCCGGGAAGTTGTCCCCGGATCACGGGACACTGGCAGTGGTGGGCTGCACAGGCTCCCAGGAGGGGAGGTGTGGATAGTGACCTGTGCTTGCACACAGGCTTCTTGGTGGCTGCAGCAGCAGCCTTAGCGTTTCATGCCCATCTCTGGTGTCCGTGCTGATAGCCGCAGCTCACGCCCATGTCTGGAGCTCGTTGAGGCGGTTCTCTGAATCCCTTCTCCTCGCGCACCCTGAAACAATGGTCTCTTGCCTCTTAGGCAGGTCCAGAAATATCCCGGACTCCCTCCCAGCTAGCTGTGGTGCACTAGCCCCCTTCAGGCTGTGTTCACGCAGCCATCCCCAGTCCTCTCCCTGGTATCCAACCTCCGAAGCCCGAGCCTCAGCTCGCAGCCCCGCCCGCCCCGGCAGGTGAGCATACAAGCTTCTCAGGCTAGTGAGTGCTGGTCGGCACCCATCCTCTGTGTGGGAATCTCTCCGCTTCGCCCTCCACAACCCTGTTGCTGTGCTCTCCTCCGCAGCTCCAAAGCTTCCCCCCCACCCACCCCCCATCCCCACCAGTGAAGGGGCTTCCTTGTGTGTGGAAACTTCCTCCTTCACAGCTCCCTCCCAGAGGTGCAGGTCCTGTCCCTATTCTTTTGTCTCTGTTTATTCTTTTTTGTTTTGCCCTACCCCAGTACGTGGGGAGTTTCTTGCTGTTTGGGAAGTCTGAGGTCTTCTGTCAGTGTTCAGGAGGAGTTGTTCCTCATGTAGGTGTATTTATAATGTATTTGTGGGAAGGTGATCTCCATGTCTTACTCCTCCACCATCTTGAGGGTCCCTCCTATTTTTAGTTTTTTACGGAGTCTCCATACTGTTCTCCATAGTGGCTGTACCAATTTACATTCCCACCAGCAGTATCCCTCTCTACACATTTTTAAGAGAATGTTTCTCAGTTTGCATTAGCCTAATGGTTCCCTGTGATTGCATTTGAGTTAAACATTCTTGGCCAGAACACCCCATGAGTCATGTATCCTTCTGAGGGTATCACATCTGGTTACACCTGATGTTCATTGGTCCTACTTGGTGGTGTTAATGTTGGTCACTCAGTGAGGTGCTATCTGATTTATCCACTGTCTATTAGATATGTTTCCCCCTTATAAGTAATAATAAAGCCCATGCATATGTCCTGTTCCTCATCAAAATTTTCCTATAGATTTAACATTCATGGATACTTCTTCCCAGATCTAATCTTTATTTAGATGGTTGCAAACTGTTAATTTTCTACCTGCAGCATGCCTTCTGTGTTCACCGGTCAGCCCTGACCGGTGTATAGTAAAATTATAGCATTTTACTATAATTATTCTACCTTATTTCCCTAACTACATTTTATAGGAATGAACTCACGAATCCTTACATTTTCTCTCGATGGTTTATAATTCATTACTGTTCTGAATTATTTTGGTGCCCAAAGCTGGCTCCTGTGTCCTTGTGCCATGCTCTCATCACTTTTTGAATACCTCCTTACTTTCTGGCATCTTCCAGTATATTCCAGGCTCATCTTGTCCCAAACTGGCACAAACCTTGGAATCAGAATCAACCATGGTTTCTTTCAGTGGAGAATTGTGTTAGAGACCAATATCTCAGTGTTAGGTATACCCGTTACTAGTGGGAAGTCTTTGCTTCTTTCAGTGGGCAGATGTTTTCTGTCTTGCTCTTCCAACTAGAATTTCCAGTTTAGTATAGAATAGAAGCAGTGATGAAATTTACTCCTGACTTTTAAAGCAAATGTCTCTATCCTTTCAGTGCTAAGTGTAATATTTGTTAGACATTTTGGATGTTATTTCCTTTATCCAATTAAGGAATTTCTATTCCTATTTTGCTGATTGGTTTTATCATAATTGTTCATTTTTATGAGAATTTTTAATGTATATAGTAAGATCATCTTTTTCCTCTGTTAAACAGTTCTTGCATTCATATAGTTAATTAGTTGATAAAATTGCCTTGCTAATACTTTACTTAGGATCTTTGAATCTTTTTTTCATTTTTTTCTGAATCCCCATTTTAGGAATTTTCATTCTTGGCTTTCTGTCCTGCATTCTGAGTAATTTCTTCAGATATATATTCCAACCCACAAATTTTCTCATTAGGGATGTTTAGTCTCTATTTGTCCCACCCATTGAAAATAACGTATAGTGAATATGTACTATTATTTATATAATATATTTTATATATAATAAAATATTTTTATTTCTGAGTTATTTCATTCATTTTTAAAACTACTAGTTCATTTTTGATAGTCTTCTGATTCCACCTCTTATTTATTTATTTTTTTTTTTTGGCGGTATGTGAGCCTCTCACCGCTGCGGCCTCTCCTGCTGCAGAGCACAGGCTCCAGATGCACAGGCTCAGCGGCCATGGGTCACAGGCCCAGCCGCTCCGCGGCATGTGGGATCTTCCCGGACCAGGGCATGAACCCGCGTCCCCTGCATCGGCAGGGGGACTCCCAACCACTGCGCCACCAGGGAAGCCCTCCACCTCTTAGTTTTAAAATCATAAACTGTCATGTTAAATTCTCAATCTCATTCTAATATCTGAAGTCCTTGGGGAAAGAAGAGTCCAAATCTGTCATTGTTTCTTTCTGCTGACTCTCCCTCATGGTGGTTCCTTTCCTCGTGTGTCTGGTAATGTTTGGTTGTGAGAATATACGAGGTTGATTTTAAATTGAAGATGGTTTCTTCAAGAGAGAACTTGTAATTGTTTTGCTTATGATGTGAAACTGGGAGTGCTACCAACATTGGGACCACCTTAGTTCATTCCAGAGTCATTGGCTTATTTTGCGAATTTAGATTTAGCCTCCACCCCCAACTTGCTATTGACTTAAGGTCTAGTCTTGCAATTGAAACACTGTGTAAAACACGTCACTCTCTGTGTAACCATACCATTCCTATGTGCTTACTGCTCATGGTTCTAATTAAGTTCATTTTGGGGGGCAGGGGGTGGGGTGGGAACACATATGTGTTACTTCCTCTTTGTGAATTACTTTTGCTTCCTGTGAGTGTAGCAGTGAAATTAAAACTGTGCTGTGTGTGGGATCTAGCTGTTTTGAAGGGGTGGGCATTCAAGAATCTATCCATAATACTGCTGAAAACAGACTATAATTCTTCTTGGTTATGCTTTGGTGACTTTTTTAAAAAACAAAATTCTTTTTCATCTAAGTCTACAATATACAGTGATGAAAGAGGCAGGACCAGAATAATTTTAATTATCATTTCCATTGGGAATGGAGAAGAATTAGAGATATACAGTAGTCACTGGTATGGAGCAATTTCAAAAGCCCTGGGGGCTCACATTTTTGGAACTTTCTGGCTTGTTATTGGAGGATATTCCTTCATTGGTTTCCATTCTGCTCCTTGGGAATATTTCCATTATAAATTGTACTTCCCAGATCGTATCTGCCTTTTGGAAGATTCTTCTGTTTGCAGTATTCTTCTTGGTCACCAGTGTTGTGGGTATAGGGATTTTATACTTTTCTTGGGAGCTGGCTCAGCTCCTTTCTTGACAAGTGATGTTTGGAGGTCCTACTGTGGTTTCAAGTGTTAAATAGTCAGTTAGTTTTAGACCAGGCTCTTGACAATACAATGCTTTTAAAAACTCAGTAGTCATGTTAGCCATTGGATTCCACTTGATCCATGTGCCAGTAGCCACTCTTATCTTTTAATAATGTCCTTCATAAGGACATGGTCAAGCATTTGGACAGAGAGACTAAAAGAGGCTGGGCTCTGGAGCCAGAGTGATTCCTGCCAGGATCCCATCTCTGCTATTCATGATCTCCGCTATCCTGGACAAATGATTTAACTTCTTGATATTTCGATTTCTTTGTCTGTAAGATGGGAGTAATAATAATGGTACCTTATTTTTTTGTGGCCTGTTGTAAGGATTTACTGAGAAAATGCATACAAAAGAGCTGGCGCAGGGTAAGTGCTGAGTAAATGACAGCTGTCATCGTTAATATTTATATGATCACAGCAGATGAGGGGTTTTTTAATTTCAATTTTCTAACACAGCTGCAAGCCTTTGTTCATGCTCTATGCCTGGCCTGTAGGCTCTTTGCCTATCAAAATTCTGTTTATTGGCTTCCCTGGTGGCACAGTTGTTAAGAATCTGCCTGCCAATGCAGGGGACACAGGTTTGAGCTCTGGTCCAGGAAGATCCCACATGCCACAGAGCAACTAAGCCCGTGCGCCACAACTACTGAGCCTGCTCTCTAGAGCCCACGAGCCACAACTACTGAGCCCGTGGGCCACAACTACTGAAGCCCACACACCTAGAGACCGTGCTCTGCAACAAGAGAAGCCACCGCAGTGAGAAGCCTGCGCGCCGCAACGAAGAGTACCCCGCACTCACCACAGCTAGAGAAAGCCTGCGCGCAATGAAGCCAAAAAAAACGCAGCCAAAAAAAACGCAGCCAAAAATATATATATTTTTTCAAGGCTCAGATGAGTTACCACCTTTGCTACTATTAATCTTTTCCCTCACCTGTCAGTCAGATTTCATTTTGTCCTCTGTTTCCACAGCAGTTGTTTGCGCTTCTGGTCATCACTTATTTCACTCTACTTTTTATTACGGTGGGTTATGTATCTGCATGTTTTACCCACAAGAGGGCGGACCTGTCCTTATGCTGTTATTTCCCTTCCTGCCTCAACTTGTACAGGTAGTTTCTCTCCTAATACTTGCATTGAATTGAATTCATACAAGAGACTTCACAAAAGGACAGGTGGTGTGTCCCTTGGGATTGCATTCAGCTGTTTGTTTTAAGAAACCTGTCCTAACTGCTTAACCAAACTGGGGTTTATTTTTCTCATGTTGAAAGTCATGAGGTGGGGCTAGTGCAGCTGTTCAAGGATGTCTTCAAGAACACACAGGCTCCTTCTTTATTCCTGGCCTACTATACTTAGTGTGTGGCTATCAACCTCACAGTTACAAAACGGCAGATCCATCTCTGGGCATCGTATATGCATCCCAGCCAAGAAAGAGTGAGAACGAAGGACAAAAGATGACCCAGCATCCAGTCACTTTGAAGGAGGTCCTCAGGCAGCTCCACCAGTGACTTATGCTTGTTTCGTTGACAGGGGCTGGGTCATGTGACTGCCTTTAGCTGCAAGGGAGGACAGGAGATTGAATATTTAACTGTGTATTATTTTAAGCAAACAACATCAGGGTTCTGGTAACAAGGGAAATGGGAAGTGAGTATTGGCCAGGCAACAAGCAGAGGCATATTATTCATATTGTTTTATTGTTGGTGAAAACAATAGAAGCTGTCCCTGGACAGCCTGAAGAGAAAGGACACTGATTGCCTTGCAGAATGGAAGAAGTGTTGCCAAAGCCTGAGGAGGGTAGGTACCAGGGTAGCTCTGGGAACTCCAGCAGCAAGAATTTGTGGACTTTCTCTCTAGGGTACTACCATTTAGCTGACAGTAATAAACCAGGCTCCCAGCCACTTTGTTCGAAACTTCAGATTCCTGGGATAGAGAATTTGATGGGCTCAACCAAAGCCCCTAGTTTCCCTTGTTCACTTTGCTTCCTCTGGGTGACAGGATCATGGGGCATAGAGATGGCCTTTGGGCCCTGCCTACCCCTGAGTGTTAGAATTTACTCCCAAAGAAAAGTGAATTCTTGAGGGCTGGGTAGCTACTGTGATTGGTTCGGCATAGAAAAACTTAACTCAAGGGCTAGAATGCAGTCTTGCCAGGTTCTAGGGCTGCAAATTTCAGAATTCATCTAAGGAATTTTCACTCCTTCCCCATGAGTTGGCAGTCTGTTGGAATGATGTTTGTCTGTCTGGTGATAGATAAGTAGGTTTATTGGACACACAGAACTCTCAAACAAGCTGGGGATTTATTTAATTTTTAAACTGGGTAGAATTTAGTTGAAGCTAGTAAGAAGACCACCAGGTCTTTTGGATCGCCAGAAGGTAAGAATTTCATCCTGATGGACTCTGTACCTAAAACTCATGTTAGTGACGAAAGGTTCTTTTGTTGACAAATTCTGGTTGTCTTTTCAGATTATCCCTGGGAAGGGGAGACAGGGGTAAACATTCTACTGTATCACCTTTTTCCCTTCAAGGACTTAAAAATGAAAATGGCTTTCTTTTGTAAAAATTCTATTATTTCCTTTATTATGAGTCTGTTCAGTTTTATGCCTGGTGGTTTGGGAAGTAGAAGGTAGGAAAGGTCTTGCCATTTGTTTTCTTGCTACTTTGGACCTTTTAGCTTCATCAAATGGCATCTAGCATCATGATAAACAGCAGGAGCTTTGGAGTCTGACAGATCTGGGTTTGAGTCCTCACCTCTCGACCCATTGGCAATATGATCATGGGCTAACAAAGCCAGCGAACTTTGGCCACACTGGGTATGATAGATATTTTGCAGGGTTAGTCCTTGCTAGTACATTTTTCTCGTGTGTGCGGGTATGTACATATAATGTCTAATGCCTTTGTCCTGCTTTCATTACTTACCATTATGTCTTAGATGTCCTCTCTTATCTGCCTGTATAAGTCAACTTCATCTTTTTAATTGCTGTACCGTATTACAGTATATGATGGTGCTGTCCTTTATTTAACTCATTCCTTAATGGTGAATGTTTGTTTCCAAATTCTTACTGTTACAATCGTACTGCAGCCTTAGAGATCTCTCTTAACACATCTATGAGAACATATCTATTGGGATAAATTGCTTGAAGTATAATTGCTAAGTTACAGGGCATGTGAATTTTAGATTGTCGTGAATGCAGCCAAATTGTCCTCCAAGAAGATTGTACCAGTTTACACTTGCACCAACAATTGCCTAGGAAAGCCTGTTTCTTACACCCTTACCAACACTACATTTTCAAACTTGTTAGTGTTTGTTACTATGATAAAATGATATTTCATAGTTTTAAATAAAATTTCTTTGATTTTGAATGTGCAGATATGTTTAAAAGCCATTTGCATTTTTTTCCCTGCTACGTGTTTATCCATATTCTTTTCACTTTGGGGGGCGTGAGAGAGAGTTTGTTCTTCTGACATTGATTTGCCAGAATTTTTTGTGAATGGAGGTTTTTACCTTTTCTGTCATGTTGCATTTCCCTAACATTTGTCTTTCTACTGTTGATGGTTTTGAAATTGTAAAGTAGTCATAGCTCTTAATCTTTGAGGCTTTTGGGTTATATATCTTGCTTTAGCTTTCCCCACTCCAATACTATTTTTTAAAATTGCAATGTTTTCTTTGACAACTTTCACAATGTTACTTTTTTTACCTTTTGACCCACTGGAATCCATTTTGGTGTAAGTAGTGATGATACATTTATATTTTTCCTCCAGTGTCCTGCCAGTTGTCCCACCACCATTTATTGAACAATCCACATTTTCTCACTGCTCTTAAAAGCTATTTACGTGTAAGAATTTGTGTGTGTGTGTGTGTAGGATGGTGGGGCTAGCTTGGACTTTCAGTTCTGTTCCATTGATCTGTCTGTCTTTTCCTGCAAAAACCATAGTTTGAAAGTTACCGTACTGGCTAATCTTGATCCCAAGTTTATATTTAAAATGTTATTGACAGTCTGAGTTTAATAAAAGACATTAAGCCTTCTTTATTATTTTTTGTGAGCCTGTGATCATTACGTATCAAATCTGTAAGCAATGTGTTTACGTGACAGATTCAGTGTTTGACTTGGCAGATGAAATAGAGTCGGGTAAAATGGGAAAAAAAGAACATTTTACTGCCAAAGAGCCATTAATTATTTTCTAATAATGAACTACCCTGGAGCTTTGAAAAACGATAAGGCACATAGACAGCAAAGGGCTTTATGAAGACTGGTGAGTGTTAAGGACTCAGGGCAGTTGTTCATCATTCACGATGTGCTTTGCTTACACAGATCAAGGCCTGTTTTCACTCTGTGTGACATTACCTTCCCTTCTTAGAGAATACTTTGTTGGCATTGTCACTCCTCCGGGCCTTTGCACGTATGGTTTACCTCTGCCTGTAATGCTCTTTTCCCAGATAGCTGCACTCTCGTGTTCTGGCTTCTGCCCAAACAGCCCCATGTCACAGAGGTCTTTCCTAACCAGCCTACCTAAAAGGTACTCTTACCTTGTGTTCTTTTTCTTTAAAGAACACGGTACTTCCTTACATATACCATTCTGCCCTCCCTGTGAGCCCCATGAGCTTGGCACATAGATAGCCTGGCATAGATGCACTTAAATATTTCTGGAATGAACAAATATACGTTGCTATCACCTTATCTTGGCAGCTTATTGCTAGTGTTCAACTAAGAAGTTACTGAAATGGAAGGGGGTTAGAATTCCCTTCATTTTAAACCAAAATACTGGATTTCCTTTTTTTGCTTTCCTCTGTTTTGGGAAAGTGTGACCAACACATTGACTCCCAAGAAGGTTAACTCTGCTCTGATGGGTGTTTGTACCTGTCAAAGAGATGTTGTTATTTCCAAATAAGAAGGACTGCTGGACTAGACAGCACAGAGAGCCATGACCCTACCAGGAGCTGAAAAGCCAGCAAGTGGTAGCCAGCTCTCAGTTTCCCTACACCCATGTGCAAAACAACACATGAGGAAACTGGCATGTTTTTCTTTCTTTCTTTCTTTTTTTATTTATTTTTATTTATTTGGTAGCACCAGGTCTCAGTTGTGGCAGATGGGCTCCTTAGTTGCAGTTCTGGGGCTCCTTAGTTCTGGCTCACCAGCTCCTTAGTTGTGGTATGCGAACTGCTAGTTGCAGCACGCATGTGGGATCTAGCTCCCTGACCAGGGATCAAACCCAGGCCCCCTGCATTGGGAGCGCAGAGTCCTATCCACTGCACCACCAAGGAAGTCCCTGGCATGTTTTTTATAATGCATGGAAACCTCACGTCACAAAACCCTAAGTCTCTACTTGTCTGAACCTATAGCAAGTCATTATTTTCCCATTGGTACATTATAGGAAGATGAGAAAGAAAGAAAGCAAGTTTCATGAATAATACTTTGAGATTGCTTTTTAATAACCCAGAATGTCTACTTTCATGGGAACTTCTACATAGGAAGGATTTGGGGCGAAAATTTACTTGTAGCTGGTGGTTAAGAGATTATCTTAAGGCTGTGTTTGCAAAACAAGGTTGAAAATTAATTTAGGAGTGATGATTGATAAAGACTTTAGCATGTCCAGGCCACATTCTGCCTCTGGACCTCCATCTGGATGAGATGGACAAGGGGAGTCACAGAACAGGCCATCTCAAGGTTTAGAGCCTCTAGGCCCATGCAGCCTGGTCCCAGATGACTTCCTATGTAGTATGAAGTTCCCTGAATTCTCAGAGCCTCAGATGGGATCTCCTCTGGCTTCTTGAAATGCCCTTGGCACCTTCTTCTGTGATCATTGCCTTAGTTATGGCTTTTCAAGCTGGAAGAGAAATTCTTCACCTTGGTTTAAGAAAATAAGCGTTTTGGACAGCTTCAAGAGTTCTCATGAAACCTAGGGACAGTGACCCACAAGTGTGCTCTACAAGGTACCAGGGACAGAAGTGCAGCGGTGTGAATAGAAATCGGGTAGCTGTTCTTTCTAGCTGTCTGGGGGCTTCATTGACTTTTGCCCTCACTTCTCTCTGCACAACCCCCATGCCCTCTCTTTTGGCCGACCAGCTTTCTATGCTTCTCAGTTGTGCTTGGTGGAAAATAGCATCTCCGTAGTTCCTGAGCTTACACGCGTAGCACTAGAAAAAATTAATGAGTAGATTTTAATCCAGTTCTGAACTCAGGAGCGAGAGAGAGAGATCTGATTAGACCAACTTGGGTCCAGGTGTTCATCCGAAGTCCACTTAGCCATGGCCAGAGGTTTGATGTCAAGTGGAAGAAGTATGCACCTAGAATTACACCCCTGTGAGAAGCCTTCAGAGGGAGCCACTGACTGGACAGACATCCCAAAGCTGTCACCAACACTGTAAATCACATCCCAACATATTTAGGTATCTGAATACTCACTATTCAGAAGTATAATGAGAAAGGAGACTAAATTGATTTCATTATTACATCCCAGCAACTAGTAGAATATTGATTTTAATTTAGACTACTAGGCAGATTCTTCTCAGGACCGTAGAAGTTGACTGCACAGAGCGGCAGGATCAAGGCGAGCGTTTCATGTTTCTGTTCGAGGTATAAAGGCCAGAGCAGACACGCACACTCGTTCTGTGTCGCAACACGCATATCGTTACATACAACACTGAGCTCACTTTGGCTGCTTCGGGTCATTACTTCCTCTGCTTCAGTGATTTTATTTTTGACAGTATTACATTTCTTAACTTTCACTTTTCTCCCTTTCAGAAAGTGAAAGTCTCCCTCTCTCTACTACCAACACCTTTTCCTACTCTTCACACGTAACAGCGTGTTAGTTTCCTGTCTATCCAGCCAGAAAGCTCACATACGTTCATGTGGGTCTATCTGTAACTTATTTTTCTGCACATCATTATATCGTTTTTAGCACTATCGTTAGATTGCTTGCTGACCTTTCCATGTCAACACACACATCTACCTCACTTTTCCCAACAGTTCAATATGAAAAAAATTTAAACGTGCAGAAAGGTTAAAGAAATTTTACCTATTACATAGGTTCCACCGTGAACATTTTACTGTATTTGCATTGTCACGTATCTATCCCTCTGTCTCTCAATTCATTTTATTTTTTGATGCATTTAAAGTAAGTGGTAGACACTGATCCGCTTTCCCCTAAATACTTCCTATGCATATCATTAACTAGAGTTCAGGATTTGCTTACATTTTTCCTGTTCGGAGGTAAATCTTACATAACGAAATTCAAAAATCCTAAGTGTAATCTATGATGAGTTTTTCTTTTTTTTTTTGCGGTACGCGGGCCTCTCACTGTTGTGGCCCCTCTCCCCTTGCGGAGCACAGGCTCCGGACGCGCAGGCTCAGCGGCCATGGCTCACGGGCCCAGCCACTCCGCGGCATGTAGGATCTTCCCAGACCGGGGCACGAACCCGTGTCCCCTGCATCGGCAGGCGGACTCTCAACCACTGCGCCACCAGGGAAGCCCTTATGATGAGTTTTGATGAGTTCACTTTTGTAACTCAAATCCCTATCAAGAAATAGAAAATTATCACAACCCCAGAAAGTATGTACTCTTTGGTGTAAGGCTTCTTTCAACTCAGTATGATGTTTTTGAGATTCGTCCATGTTGTTGAAAAAAGCAGTAGTATGTTTTGTTTTGTTTTTTAAATTAGTAGTACATTGTATGAATATACCACAGTTTGTTCTTCCATTTTCCCCTTCATAGGCTCCTGGGCCATTAACAGTTTTTGGCACTTACGAGTGAAACTTCTATGAACATACTTGTATAGATCTTTTGTGGACCTATTTCATTTCTGTGTGAAAATACCTAGAATTGGAATTTCTGGGTCACAGGGTAGACAGTTTTTAAAAAGATTACAGGCATTGCCTTATATAGATAAACCATAATTTAGCCATTCTCCTGTTGATGGACATTAAGAGTGTTACCATTTTTTTCTTTTGCAATAGTAGGTTTGTTATAGAAAACCTCTATCTGTATATATTTTTGTTTTCTTGAGAAAGTGAATCCACAGGTAAGTCTTACTAGTGCTGGAATGACTGAGAGTTGAAGTTCACGTTAAATTACAGCCTGCTGGGAAGTCGCTCTAAGGCCCGGGAAGTCGCTGTAAAGGCCCGGCAACTCGAAATGCGCTGCTTGCATCAACAGTAGCAGCATCCCCTGGGAGCTTCTGAGACGCTTCAAACTCTTAAGCCCCACTTCAGACCTGATGAATCAATCCGCATTTTAACCAGATTCTCAGGTGATTTCCTATGCACTCTCTAAATGAAATAAAATTAGCGGTAGGGGAGCTTTATTTTAGTTCAAAACAATTAGCTCTGTAGTAACTTCTCCTGGAAGGTGTGGGATTTCAAATGGTTGAAAGCAAAACAATGATCAAATTTTACAATGAATCAGGAAGCATAAAGCAGGCTTCCCTGGTGGCGCAGTGGTTGAGAGTCCGCCTGCCGATGCAGGGGACACAGGTTCGTGCCCTGGTCCGGGAGGATCCCACACGCCGCGGAGCGGCTGGGCCCGTGAGCCATGGCCACTGGGCCTGCGCATCCAGAGCCTGTGCTCCACGGCAGGAGAGGCCACAACAGTGAGAGGCCTGCGTACTGCAAAAAAAAAAAAAAAAAAAAAAAAAAAAAAAAAAAACCTGTAAAATTTCAAGGAA
>NW_020174788.1:2114824-2117843 GCF_003031525.2 Neophocaena asiaeorientalis asiaeorientalis
CAGGGGAGACCACAACAGTGAGAGGCGGGCGTACCGCAAAAAAAAAAAAAAAAAAAAAAAAGAAGAAGCATAACGCTGTAAGTTCTCAGGATAGGATAAGACCTCCAAGTTGATTTATCTTAGTAGCCTTCTAACCGTGTTCCTCATGAGGCCTTATTCCCAGAGTGTCTTCTGGCCACTCTGAAGACTGAGGGCTGAGTTGACAGGGCTCTGGAATTAGTCACTGTACCTCCCTCCCTCACCATGGAGTCATTTTTAACAATTCTACTTATATACTGGGAATTCCAGCAATATCATCTTAGATATGTAACCTTTTAGTTTGAAGAATTAAAAACCTATAGAAGAGATGACAATTTTAATTTATACAATGGAATTTAAAAGTTATATAATAGTTTAATTTATGTAGATTAATACAAAGACCATCACATACCTTTCATGTACATTGACAAAATGTACATAATACTCTCTTTCTTACTTGCCATACACACACGCTCAGACATACACTTGTTTATGGGTATATTTTACTGTGTTTTTGTTGAACTACTTGAAAGTGAATGGCAGATAACATGCCATTTTATCCCTAAATACTTTAGCACATTTCCTGAGAACTCTCATTTTCATAGAGTCCCATGATATTACTACTACGTCAAAGAAATTTCATATCAGTATTACCTATTCAAATTCAAATTTATCTCATTGTCCCAGTAATGTCTTTTGTACCTGTTTTTTTTTTAAAGGGAACTTTATTTTTTAAAATTAATTAATTAATTGATTTACATATGGCTGCGTTGGGTCTTTTGCTGCACAGGCTTTCTTTAGTTGCAGCGAGTGGGGGCTACTCTTCATTGCGGTGCGTGGGTTTCTCATTGTGGTGGATTCTCTTGTTGCGGAGCATGGGCTCTAGGCATGTGGGCTTCAGTAGTTGTGGCACGAGGGCTCAGTAGTTGTGGCTTGTGGGATCTTCCCAGACCAGGGCTCAAACCCGTGTCCTCTGCATTGGCAGGTGGATTCTTAACCACTGCGACACCAGGGAAGCCCTGTACCTGTGTTTTTTTTTCTAGATCCAAGTAAGCATCAGAATTATCTTTATTCATTATCTATTGCTCTTTAACACATTGCCCTAAAACTTAGTGGCTTAGACCAAATTTTATTATCTCACAGTTCCTGTGGGTCAGGAAGTCTGGGCAAGACTTAACTGAATCTTCTGCTTCAGGGTCTCTTTCAGGCCACAATCAAGGTTATTAAGTGAGGCTCTAGTCATGTCTGGGAGGGCTAGTCCCCACTTTTCCTTTTCCCCCAAGTTTTTAAAAGGCTAATTTTGCGTGATTTTTTTCCATATGAATTTTAAAACCAAAATCAACTGTGTGGTTCCAGAAACAAACTTGTTGGTTTTAAGTTTAGGACCTTATTTGAATTTATAAAAATAAGGTGGAAAACTGTCACCTGCATGATTCTTTTGCCTGTGGCTGTCCAGTTTTCTCCAACACCATTTATTGAAGAGACTGTCCTTTTCCCATTGTATAGTTGGCCCTTGAACAGCAAGCGTTTTTCAACTGCTTGGGTCTACATATATGTAGATCTTTTTCAATAAATATACAGTTGGCTATTTTTTTAAATTAATTAATTAATTTTTGCTGTGTTGGGTCTTCGTTTCTGTGCGAGGGCTTTCTCTAGTTGGGGCAAGTGGGGGCCACTCTTCATTGCAGTGCGCAGGCCTCTCACTGTCGCGGCCTCTCTTTTTGTGGAGCACAGGCTCCAGATGCACAGGCTCAGTAGTTGTGGCTCACGGGCCTAGTTGCTCCACGGCATGTGGGATCTTCCCAGACCAGGGCTTGAACCCATGTCCCCTGTACTAGCAGGCAGACTCCCAACCATTGCACCACCAGGGAAGCCCTACAGTTGGCTATTTTTAAATTGGATTTTTTTTGTTTGTTTTTTGCTGTTGAGTTGTATGAGTTGTTCATATATTTTGGATATTAACCCCTTAGCCAGAGAGATGGTTTGCGAATATTTTCTCTCATTCAGTAGGTTGCTTTTTCATTTTGTTGATAGTTTCCTTTGTGGCGCAGAAGCTTTTTAGTTCGATGTAATCCCACTTTATTTGTTGTTGTTGTTGCCTTTGCTTTTGGTGTAGGATCCAAAAAAATCTTCATCTAGACCAATTACAAGGAGCTTAACACCTATGTTTTCTTGTAGGAGTTTTATGGTTTCAGATTTTAAATTCAATCCTTTAATCCATTTTGACTTAATGTTTGTGTATGAGATAAGATAGTGGTTCAGTCTGATTCTTTTGTACGTGGCTGTCCAGTTTTTCCCATCACCATTTATTGAAGAGACTGTCCTTTTACCATTGTACAGTTGGCCCTTGAACAGCAAGGGTTTTTGAACTGCGTGGGTCCATGTATATGTGGAATTTTTTTCGATAAATATGCATTTGGCTCTCTGTATCCACAGGTTCTGCATCCATGGATCCAACCAACCAGCAAACTTAACATATGTTCTGTGGTTGGTTGAATCCAAGGATGTGGAATTCGTTGATATGGACTGCCAACTATGGGACCTGATCGTCCGTGGATTTTGGTATCCATGGCAGGTCCTGGAACCAATCCTCCATAGATACCAAGGGAGGGCTGTATATCCTTGGCTCCTTTGTTATAAATTATTTGACCACATGTGTGTGGATTTATTTATGGGCTCTCTATTCTGATGAGTCTTTCTTTTCATATGTAAATTAAAAGACCATTTGTCCTTTGCTAAAGCTACCTCATTTTTTTGTTTGGATGGTAATTAGTTCTATTTCACATTTAAAATTGTTTTTTGTCTTCAAAGACTCCAATTATGTGTTTTTTTGGTCTTTAGTTCTCTTCTGTGCCTAACATTTTCTCTCTAATTCATTTTACCCTATTTCATTTATCCTTACCTACCAAGTCATCTCGTCCCCCACTCTACACACACACACACACACACACACACACACACACACACACACACACACACACACACACACACACGCACACAC